>NW_027526515.1:330792-661584 GCF_052857255.1 Amblyomma americanum | reverse complement strand
TGAGAGAGATGCTACTTTCGATCTAAAACGATGTATCCCGTTGTTTTGAGCCGGAATACAAGTTTTCGCACAGTTCTGAGAGAAAAAGTTTACACCTTTCTCTCGTCTACTCTTCGTCGACTTGTAAAATCGATGCTCGTTAATCTTGCTAGTTTCGATCTAAAACGATGTATCCCGTTGTTTTGAGCCGGAATACAAGTCTTCACGCAGTTCTGAGAAAACGTTTACACCTTTCTCTCGTCTACTCTTCGACAACTTGTAAAATCGATGCTCGTGAATCTTGCTAGTTTCGATCTAAAACGATGTATTCCGTTGTTTTGAGCCGGAATACAAGTTTTCGCGCAGTTCTGAGAGAAAAAGGTTACACCCTTCTCTCGTCTACTCTTCGACGACTTTTAAAATTGATGCTCGTGAATTTTGCTAGTTTCGATCTAAAACGATGTATCCCGTTGTTTTGAGCTGGAATACAAGTTTTCGCGCAGTTCTGAGAGAAAAAGTTTACACCTTTCTCTCGTCTACTCTTCGACGACTTGTAAAATCGATGGTCGTTAATCTTGCTAGTTTCAATCTAAAACGATGTATTCCGTTCTTTTGAGCCGGAATACAAGTTCTCGCGCAGTTCTGAGAGAAAAATTTACACCTTTCTCTCGTCTATTCTGTGACGACTTGTAAAATCGATGCTCGTGAATCTTGATAGTTTCAATCTAAATCGATGTATCCCGTTGTTTTGAGCCGGAATACAAGTTTTCGCGCAGTTCTGTGAGAAAACGTTTACACCTTTCTCTCGTCTACTCTTCGACGACTTGTAAAATCGATGCTCGTTAATCTTGCTAGTTTCGATCTAAAACGATGTATTCCATTGTTTTGAGCCGGAATACAAGTTTTCGCGCAGTTCTGAGAGAAAAAGTTTACACCTTTCTCTCGTTCTCTTCGACAACATGTAAAATCGATGCTCGTGAATCTTGCTAGTTTCGATCTAAAACGATGTATCCCGTTGTTTTGAGCCGGAAAACAAGTTTTCGAGCAGTTCTGAGAGAAAAAGTTTACACCTTTCTCTCGTCTACTCTTCGTCGACTTGTAAAATCAATGCTCGTTAATCTTGCTAGTTTCGATCTAAAACGATGTATCCCGTTGTTTTGAGCCGGAATACAAGTTTTCGCGCAGTTCTGAGAGAAAAAGTTTACACCTTTCCCTCGTCTACTCTTCGACGACTTGTAAAATTGATGCTCGTGAATTTTGCTACTTTCAATCTAAAACGATGTATCCCGTTGTTTTGAGCTGGAATACAAGTATTCGCGCAGTTCTGAGAGAAAAAGTTTACACCTTTCTCTCGTCTACTCTTCGACGACTTGTAAAATCGATGCTCGTGAATCTTGCTAGTTTCGATCTAAAACGATGTATCCGTTGTTTTGAGCGGAATACAAATTTTTGCGCAGTTCTGAGAGAAAAAGTTTACACCTTTCTCACGTCTACTCTTCGACGACTTGTTAAATCGATGCTCGAGAATTTTGCTACTTTCGATCTAAAACGATGTATCCCGTTGTTTTGAGCCGGAATACAAGTTTTCGCGCACTTCTGAGAGAAAAAGTTTACACCTTTCTCTCGTCTACTCTTCGACGACTTGTAAAATTGATGCTCGTGAATTTTGCTAGTTTCGATCTAAAACGATGTATCCCGTTGTTTGGGCTGGAATACAAGTATTCGCGCAGTTCTGAGAGAAAAAGTTTACACCTTTCTCTCGTCTACTCTTCGACGACTTGTTAAATCGATGCTCGTGAATTTTGCTACTTTCGAACTAAAACAATGTATCCCGTTGTTTTGAGCCGGAATACGAGTTTTCGCGCAGTTATGAGAGAAAAAGTTTACACCTTTCTCTCGTCTACTCTTCGACGACTTGTTAAATCGATGCTCGTGAATCTTGCTAGTTTCGATCAAAACGATGTATCCCGTTGTTTTGATCCAGAATACAAGTTTTCGCGCAGTTCTGAGAGAAAAAGTTTACACCTTTCTCTCGTCTACTCTTCGACGACTTGTAAAATCGATGCTCGTGAATCTTGATAGTTTTGCTCTAAAACAATGTATCCCGTTGTTTTGAGCCGGAATACAAGTATTCGCGCAGTTCTGAGAGAAAAATTTACACCTTTCTCTCGTCTACTCTGCGACGACTTGTAAAATCGATGCTCGTGAATTTTGATAGTTTCGCTCTAAAACAATGTATCCCGTTGTTTTGAGCCGGAATACAAGTTTTCGCGCAGTTATGAGAGAAAAAGTTTACACCTTTCTCTCGTCTACTCTTCGACGACTTGTTAAATCGATGCTCGTGAATTTTGCTACTTTCGATCTAAAACGATGTATCCCGTTGTTTTGAGCCGGAATACAATTTTTCGCGCAGTTCTGAGAGAAAAAGTTTACACCTTTCTCTCGTCTACTCTTCGACGACTTGTAAAATCGATGCTCGTGAATCTTGCTAGTTTCGATCTAAAACGATGTATCCCGTTGTTTTGAGCCGGAATACAAATTTTTGCGCAGTTCTGAGAGAAAAAGTTCACACCTTTCTCTCGTCTACTCTTCGTCGACTTGTAAAATCAATGCTCGTTAATCTTGCTAGTTTCGATCTAAAACGATGTATCCCGTTGTTTTGAGCCGTAATGCAAGTCTTCGCGCAGTTCTGAGAGAAAAAGTTTTCACCTTTCTCTCGTCTACTCTTCGACGACTTGTAAAATCGATGCTCGTTAATCTTCCTAGTTTCGATCTAAAACGATGTATCCCGTTGTTTTGAGCCGAAATACAAGTCTTCGCGCAGTTCTGAGAGAAAAAGTTTACACCTTTCTCTCGTTCTCTTCGACAACATGTAAAATCGATGCTCGTGAATCTTGCTAGTTTCGATCTAAAACGATGTATCCCGTTGTTTTGAGCCGGAAAACAAGTTTTCGAGCAGTTCTGAGAGAAAAAGTTTACACCTTTCTCTCGTCTACTCTTCGTCGACTTGTAAAATCAATGCTCGTTAATCTTGCTAGTTTCGATCTAAAACGATGTATCCCGTTGTTTTGAGCCGGAATACAAGTTTTCGCGCAGTTCTGAGAGAAAAAGTTTACACCTTTCCCTCGTCTACTCTTCGACGACTTGTAAAATTGATGCTCGTGAATTTTGCTAGTTTCAATCTAAAACGATGTATCCCGTTGTTTTTAGCTGGAATACAAGTATTCGCGCAGTTCTGAGAGAAAAAGTTTACACCTTTCTCTCGTCTACTCTTCGACGACTTGTAAAATCGATGCTCGTGAATCTTGCTAGTTTTGATCTAAAACGATTGTATCCCGTTGTTTTGAGCCGGAATACAAATTTTTGCGCAGTTCTGAGAGAAAAAGTTTACACCTTTCTCACGTCTACTCTTCGACGACTTGTTAAATCGATGCTCGTGAATTTTGCTACTTTCGAACTAAAACAATGTATCCCGTTGTTTTGAGCCGGAATACGAGTTTTCGCGCAGTTATGAGAGGAAAAGTTTACATTCTTTTTCTCGTCTACTCTTCGACGACTTGCAAAATCGATGCTCGTGAATCTTGCTAGTTTCAATCTAAAACGATGTATTCCGTTGTTTTGAGCCGGAATACAAGTTTTGCGCAGTTCTGAGAGAAAAATTTACACCTTTCTCTCGTCTACTCTTCGTCGAGTTGTAAAATCGATGCTCGTTAATCTTGCTAGTTTCGATCTAAAACGATGTATCCCGTTGTTTTGAGCCGGAATACAAGTTTGGTGCAGTTCTGAGAGAAAAAGTTTGCACCTTTCTCTCGTCTACACTTCGACGACTTGTAAAATCGATGCTCGTGAATCTTGATAGTTTCGCTCTAAAACAATGTATCCGTTGTTTTGAGCCGGAATACAAGTTTTCGCGCAGTTCTGAGAGAAAACGTTTACACCTATCTCTCGTCTACTCTTCGACGACTTGTAAAATCGATGCTCGTTAATTGTGCTAGTTTCGATCTAAAACGATGTATCCCGTTCTTTTGAGCGGAATACAAGTTTTCGCGCAGTTCTGAGAGAAAAAGTTTACACCTTTCTCTCGTCTACTCTTCGTCGACTTGTAAAATCGATGCTCGTTAATCTTGCTAATTTCGATCTAAAACGATGTATCCCTTTGTTTTGAGCCGGAATACAAGCTTTCGCGCAGTTCTGAGAGAAAAAGTTTACACCTTTCTCTCGTCTACTCTTCGACGACTTGTAAAATCGATGCTCGTGAATCTTGCTAGTTTCGATCTAAAGCGATGTATCCCGTTGTTTTGAGCCGGAATACAAGTTTTCGCGCAGTTCTGAGAGAAAAATTTACACCTTTCTCGCGTCTACTCTTCGTCGACTTGTAAAATCGATGCTCGTTAATCTTGCTAGTTTCGATCTAAAACGATGTATCCCGTTGTTTTGAGCCGGAATACAAGTTTTCGCGCAGTTCTGAGAGGAAAAGTTTACATCTTTTTCTCGTCTACTCTTCGACGACTTGCAAAATCGATGCTCGTGAATCTTGCTAGTTTCGATCTAAAACGATGTATTCCGTTGTTTTGAGCCGGAATACAAGTTTTTGCGCAGTTCTGAGAGAAAAATTTACACCTTTCTCTCGTCTACTCTTCGTCGAGTTGTAAAATCGATGCTCGTTAATCTTGCTAGTTTCGATCTAAAACGATGTATCCCGTTGTTTTGAGCCGGAATACAAGTTTTGGTGCAGTTCTGAGAGAAAAAGTTTGCACCTTTCTCTCGTCTACACTTCGACGACTTGTAAAATCGATGCTCGTGAATCTTGATAGTTTCGCTCTAAAACAATGTATCCCGTTGTTTTGAGCCGGAATACAAGTTTTCGCGCAGTTCTGAGAGAAAACGTTTACACCTATCTCTCGTCTACTCTTCGACGACTTGTAAAATCGATGCTCGTTAATTGTGCTAGTTTCGATCTAAAACGATGTATCCCGTTCTTTTGAGCCGGAATACAAGTTTTCGCGCAGTTCTGAGAGAAAAAGTTTACACCTTTCTCTCGTCTACTCTTCGTCGACTTGTAAAATCGATGCTCGTTAATCTTGCTAATTTCGATCTAAAACGATGTATCCCGTTGTTTTGAGCCGGAATACAAGTCTTCTCTCAGTTCTGAGAGAAAACGTTTACACCTTTCTCTCGTCTACTCTTCGACAACTTGTAAAATCGATGCTTGTGAATCTTGCTAGTTTCGATCTAAAACGATGTATCCCGTTGTTTTGAGCCGGAATACAAGTTTTCGCGCAGTTCTGAGAGAAAAAGTTTACACCTTTCTCTCGTCTACTCGTCGACGACTTGTAAAATCGATGCTCGTTAATCTTGCTAGTTTCGATCTAAAACGATGTATTCCATTGTTTTGAGCCGGAATACAAGTTTTGGCGCAGTTCTGAGAGGAAAATTTACACATTTCTCTCGTCTACTCTGCGACGACTTGTAAAATCGATGCTCGTGAATCTTGCTAGTTTCAATCTAAAACGATGTATCCCAGTGTTTTGAGCCGGAATACAAGTTTTCGCGCAGTTCTGAGAGAAAAAGTTTACACCTTTCTCTCGTCTACTTTTCGACGACTTGTAAAATCGATGCTCGTGAATTTTGCTACTTTCGATCTAAAACGATGTATCCCGTTGTTTTGAGCCGGAATACTATTTTTTGCGCAGATCTGAGAGAAAAAGTTTACACCTTTCTCTCGTCTACTCTTCAACGACTTGTAAAATTGATGCTCGTGTATCTTGATAGTTTCGATCTAAAACGATGTATCACGTTGTTTTGAGCCGGAATACAAGTTTTCGCGCAGTTCTGAGAGAAAAAGTTTACACCTTTCTCTCGTCTACTCTTCGACGACTTGTAAAATCGATGCTCGTTAATCTTGCTACTTTCGATCTAAAACGATGTATTCCGTTGTTTTGAGCCGGAATACAAATTTTCGCGCAGTTCTGAGAGAAAAATTTACACCTTTCTCTCGTCTACTCTGCGACGACTTGTAAAATCGATGCTCGTGAATCTTGCTAGTTTCAATCTAAAACGATGTATCCCGTTGTTTTGAGCCGGAATACAATTTTTCGCGCAGTTCTGAGAGAAAAAGTTTACACCTTTCTCTCGTCTACTCTTCGACGACTTGTAAAATCGATGCTCGTGAATTTTGATAGTTTCGCTCTAAAACAATTTACCCCGTTGTTTTGAGCCGGAATACGAGTTTTCGCGCAGTTCTGAGAGAAAAAGTTTACACCTTTCTCTCGTCTACTCTTCGACGACTTGTTAAATCGATGCTCGTGAATTTTGCGACTTTCGATCTAAAACGATGTATCCCGTTGTTTTGAGCCGGAATACAATTTTTCGCGCAGTTCTGAGAGAAAACGTTTACACCTTTCTCTCGTCTACTCTGCGACGACTTGTAAAATCGTTGCTCGTGAATCTTGCTAGTTTCGATCTAAAACGATGTATCCCGTTGTGTAGAGCCGGAATACAAGTTTTCGCGCAGTTCTGAGAGAAAAAGTTTACACCTATCTCTCGTCTACTCTTCGACGACTTGTAAAATCGATGCTCGTTAATTGTGCTAGTTTCGATCTAAAACGATGTATCCCGTTGTTTTGAGCCGGAATACAAGTTTTCGCACAGTTCTGAGAGAAAAAGTTTACACCTTTCTCTCGTCTACTCTTCGTCGACTTGTAAAATCGATGCTCGTTAATCTTGCTAGTTTCGATCTAAAACGATGTATCCCGTTGTTTTGAGCCGGAATACAAGTCTTCACGCAGTTCTGAGAGAAAACGTTTACACCTTTCTCTCGTCTACTCTTCGACAACTTGTAAAATCGATGCTCGTGAATCTTGCTAGTTTCGATCTAAAACGATGTATTCCGTTGTTTTGAGCCGGAATACAAATTTTTGCG
Organism: Amblyomma americanum; assembly: GCF_052857255.1. Lineage (NCBI taxonomy): Eukaryota > Metazoa > Arthropoda > Arachnida > Ixodida > Ixodidae > Amblyomma > Amblyomma americanum. The sequence goes on along the minus strand of NW_027526515.1, from coordinate 654,683 downwards.
CAGTTCTGAGAGAAAAAGTTTACACCTTTCTCTCGTTCTCTTCGACGACATGTAAAATCGAGGCTCGTGAATCTTGCTAGTTTCGATCTAAAGCGATGTATCTCAATTATTTGAGCCGGAATACAAGTTTTCGCGCAGTTCTGAGAGAAAAAGTTTACAGCTTTCTCTCGTCTACTCTTCGACGACTTGTTAAATCGATGCTCGTGAATTTTGCTACTTTCGATTTAAAACGATGTATCCCGTTGTTTTGAGCCGGAATACAAGTTTTCGCGCAGTTCTGAGAGAAAAAGTTTACACCTTTCTCTCGTCTACTCTTCGACGACTTTTAAAATTGATGCTCGTGAATTTTGCTAGTTTCGATCTAAAACGATGTATCCCGTTGTTTTGAGCTGGAATACAAGTTTTCGCGCAGTTCTGAGAGAAAAAGTTTACACCTTTCTCTCGTCTACTCTTCGACGACTTGTAAAATCGATGCTCGTTAATCTTGCTAGTTTCAATCTAAAACGATGTGTTCCGTTCTTTTGAGCCGGAATACAAGTTCTCGCGCAGTTCTGAGAGAAAAATTTACACCTTTCTCTCGTCTATTCTGTGACGACTTGTAAAATCGATGCTCGTGAATCTTGATAGTTTCGATCTAAATCGATGTATCCCGTTGTTTTGAGCCGGAATACAAGTTTTCGCGCAGTTCTGAGAGAAAACGTTTACACCTTTCTCTCGTCTACTCTTCGACGACTTGTAAAATCGAGGCTCGTGAATCTTGCTAGTTTCGATCTAAAGCGATGTATCTCAATTATTTGAGCCGGAATACAAGTTTTCGCGCAGTTCTGAGAGAAAAAGTTTACAGCTTTCTCTCGTCTACTCTTCGACGACTTGTTAAATCGATGCTCGTGAATTTTGCTACTTTCGATTTAAAACGATGTATCCCGTTGTTTTGAGCCGGAATACAAGTTTTCGCGCAGTTCTGAGAGAAAAAGTTTACACCTTTCTCTCGTCTACTCTTCGACGACTTTTAAAATTGATGCTCGTGAATTTTGCTAGTTTCGATCTAAAACGATGTATCCCGTTGTTTTGAGCTGGAATACAAGTTTTCGCGCAGTTCTGAGAGAAAAAGTTTACACCTTTCTCTCGTCTACTCTTCGACGACTTGTAAAATCGATGCTCGTTAATCTTGCTAGTTTCAATCTAAAACGATGTATTCCGTTCTTTTGAGCCGGAATACAAGTTCTCGCGCAGTTCTGAGAGAAAAATTTACACCTTTCTCTCGTCTATTCTGTGACGACTTGTAAAATCGATGCTCGTGAATCTTGATAGTTTCGATCTAAATCGATGTATCCCGTTGTTTTGAGCCGGAATACAAGTTTTCGCGCAGTTCTGAGAGAAAACGTTTACACCTTTCTCTCGTCTACTCTTCGACGACTTGTAAAATCGATGCTCGTTAATCTTGCTAGTTTCGATCTAAAACGATGTATTCCATTGTTTTGAGCCGGAATACAAGTTTTCGCGCAGTTCTGAGAGAAAAAGTTTACACCATTTTCTCGTCTACTCTTCGACGACTTGTGAAATCGATGCACGTGAATTTTGCTAGTTTCGATCTAAAACGATGTATCCCGTTGTTTTGAGCCGGAATACAAGTTTTCGCGCAGTTCTGAGAGAAAAAGTTTACACCTTTCTCTCGTCTACTCTTCGACGACTTGTAAAATCGATGCTCGTGAATTTTGCTACTTTCGATCTAAAACGATGTATCCCGTTGTTTTGAGCCGGAATACAAGTTTTCGCACAGTTCTGAGAGAAAAAGTTTACACCTTTCTCTCGTCTACTCTTCGTCGACTTGTAAAATCGATGCTCGTTAATCTTGCTAGTTTCGATCTAAAACGATGTATCCCGTTGTTTTGAGCCGGAATACAAGTCTTCACGCAGTTCTGAGAAAACGTTTACACCTTTCTCTCGTCTACTCTTCGACAACTTGTAAAATCGATGCTCGTGAATCTTGCTAGTTTCGATCTAAAACGATGTATTCCGTTGTTTTGAGCCGGAATACAAGTTTTCGCGCAGTTCTGAGAGAAAAAGGTTACACCTTTCTCTCGTCTACTCTTCGACGACTTTTAAAATTGATGCTCGTGAATTTTGCTAGTTTCGATCTAAAACGATGTATCCCGTTGTTTTGAGCTGGAATACAAGTTTTCGCGCAGTTCTGAGAGAAAAAGTTTACACCATTTTCTCGTCTACTCTTCGACGACTTGTGAAATCGATGCACGTGAATTTTGCTAGTTTCGATCTAAAACGATGTATCCCTTTGTTTTGAGCCGGAATACAAGTTTTCGCCCAGTTCTGAGAGAAAAAGTTTGCACCTTTCTCTCGTCTACTCTTCGACGACTTGTAAAATTGATTCTCGCGAATTTTGCTTGTCTTGATCTAAAACGATGTATCCCGTTGTTTTGAGCCGCAATACAAGTTTTTGCGCAGTTCTGAGAGAAAAAGTTTACACCTTTCCCTCGTTCTCTTCTACGACATGTAAAATCGATGCTCGTGAATCTTGCTAGTTTTGATCTAAAACGATGTATCTCAATGATTTGAGCCGGAATACAAGTTTTCGCGCAGTTCTGAGAGAAAAAGTTTACACCCTTCTCTCGTCTACTCTTCGACGACTTGTAAAATCGATGCTCGTGAATTTTGCTACTTTCGATCTAAAACGATGTATCCCGTTGTTTTGAGCCGGAATACAAGTTTTCGCACAGTTCTGAGAGAAAAAGTTTACACCTTTCTCTCGTCTACTCTTCGTCGACTTGTAAAATCGATGCTCGTTAATCTTGCTAGTTTCGATCTAAAACGATGTATCCCGTTGTTTTGAGCCGGAATACAAGTCTTCACGCAGTTCTGAGAAAACGTTTACACCTTTCTCTCGTCTACTCTTCGACAACTTGTAAAATCGATGCTCGTGAATCTTGCTAGTTTCGATCTAAAACGATGTATTCCGTTGTTTTGAGCCGGAATACAAGTTTTCGCGCAGTTCTGAGAGAAAAAGGTTACACCTTTCTCTCGTCTACTCTTCGACGACTTTTAAAATTGATGCTCGTGAATTTTGCTAGTTTCGATCTAAAACGATGTATCCCGTTGTTTTGAGCTGGAATACAAGTTTTCGCGCAGTTCTGAGAGAAAAAGTTTACACCTTTCTCTCGTCTACTCTTCGACGACTTGTAAAATCGATGGTCGTTAATCTTGCTAGTTTCAATCTAAAACGATGTATTCCGTTCTTTTGAGCCGGAATACAAGTTCTCGCGCAGTTCTGAGAGAAAAATTTACACCTTTCTCTCGTCTATTCTGTGACGACTTGTAAAATCGATGCTCGTGAATCTTGATAGTTTCAATCTAAATCGATGTATCCCGTTGTTTTGAGCCGGAATACAAGTTTTCGCGCAGTTCTGTGAGAAAACGTTTACACCTTTCTCTCGTCTACTCTTCGACGACTTGTAAAATCGATGCTCGTTAATCTTGCTAGTTTCGATCTAAAACGATGTATTCCATTGTTTTGAGCCGGAATACAAGTTTTCGCGCAGTTCTGAGAGAAAAAGTTTACACCTTTTTCTCGTCTACTCTTCGACGACTTGTAAAATCGATGCTCGTGAATCTTGCTAGTTTCGATCTAAAACGATGTATCCCGTTGTTTTGAGCCGAAATACAAGTTTTCTCGCAGTCCCGAGAGAAAAAGTTTACACGTTTCTCTCGTCTACTCTTCAACGACTTGTGAAATCGATGCACGTGAATTTTGCTAGTTTCGATCTAAAACGATGTATCCCGTTGTTTTGAGCCGGAATACAAGTTTTCGCGCAGTTCTGAGAGAAAAAGTTTACACCTTTCTCTCGTCTACTCTTCGTCGACTTGTAAAATCGATGCTCGTTAATCTTGCTAGTTTCGATCTAAAACGATGTATCCCGTTGTTTTGAGCCGGAATACAAGTCTTCACGCAGTTCTGAGAGAAAACGTTTACACCCTTCTCTCGTCTACTCTTCGACAACTTGTAAAATCGATGCTCGTGAATCTTGCTAGTTTCGATCTAAAACGATGTATCCCGTTGTTTTTGAGCCGGAATACAACTTTTTTCGCAGTTCTGAGAGAAAAAGTTTACACCTTTCTCTCGTTCTCTTCGACGACATGTAAAATCGATGCTCGTGAATCTTGATAGTTTCGATCTAAAGCGATGTATCTCAATTATTTGAGCCGGAATACAAGTTTCCGCGCAGTTCTGAGAGAAAAGTTTACACCTTTCTCTCGTCTACTCTTCGACGACTTGTTAAATCGATGCTCGTGAATTTTGCTAGTTTCGATCTAAAACGATGTATCCCGTTGTTTTGAGCCGGAATACAAATTTTTGCGCAGTTCTGAGAGAAAAAGTTTACACCTTTCTCTCGTTCTCTTCGACGACATGTAAAATCAATGCTCGTGAATCTTGCTAGTTTCGATCTAAAGCGATGTATCTCAGTTATTTGAGCCAGAATACAAGTTTTCGCGCAGTTCTGAGAGAAAAAGTTTACACCTTTCTCTCGTCTACTCTTCGGCGACATGTAAAATCGATGCTCGTGAATCTTGCTAGTTTTGATCTAAAACGATGTATCTCAATGATTTGAGCCGGAATACAAGTTTTCGCGCAGTTCTGAGAGAAAAAGTTTACACCTTTCTCTCGTCTACTCTTCGACGACTTGTAAAATCGATGCTCGTGAATTTTGCTACTTTCGATCTAAAACGATGTATCCCGTTGTTTTGAGCCGGAATACAAGTTTTCGCACAGTTCTGAGAGAAAAAGTTTACACCTTTCTCTCGTCTACTCTTCGTCGACTTGTAATATCGATGCTCGTTAATCTTGCTAGTTTCGATCTAAAACGATGTATCCCGTTGTTTTGAGCCGGAATACAAGTCTTCACGCAGTTCTGAGAAAACGTTTACACCTTTCTCTCGTCTACTCTTCGACAACTTGTAAAATCGATGCTCGTGAATCTTGCTAGTTTCGATCTAAAACGATGTATTCCGTTGTTTTGAGCCGGAATACAAGTTTTCGCGCAGTTCTGAGAGAAAAAGGTTACACCTTTCTCTCGTCTACTCTTCGACGACTTTTAAAATTGATGCTCGTGAATTTTGCTAGTTTCGATCTAAAACGATGTATCCCGTTGTTTTGAGCTGGAATACAAGTTTTCGCGCAGTTCTGAGAGAAAAAGTTTACACCTTTCTCTCGTCTACTCTTCGACGACTTGTAAAATCGATGGTCGTTAATCTTGCTAGTTTCAATCTAAAACGATGTATTCCGTTCTTTTGAGCCGGAATACAAGTTCTCGCGCAGTTCAGAGAGAAAAATTTACACCTTTCTCTCGTCTATTCTGTGACGACTTGTAAAATCGATGCTCGTGAATCTTGATAGTTTCGATCTAAATCGATGTATCCCGTTGTTTTGAGCCGGAATACAAGTTTTCGCGCAGTTCTGTGAGAAAACGTTTACACCTTTCTCTCGTCTACTCTTCGACGACTTGTAAAATCGATGCTCGTTAATCTTGCTAGTTTCGATCTAAAACGATGTATTCCATTGTTTTGAGCCGGAATACAAGTTTTCGCGCAGTTCTGAGAGAAAAAGTTTACACCTTTTTCTCGTCTACTCTTCGACGACTTGTAAAATCGATGCTCGTGAATCTTGCTAGTTTCGATCTAAAACGATGTATCCCGTTGTTTTGAGCCGAAATACAAGTTTTCTCGCAGTCCCGAGAGAAAAAGTTTACACGTTTCTCTCGTCTACTCTTCAACGACTTGTGAAATCGATGCACGTGAATTTTGCTAGTTTCGATCTAAAACGATGTATCCCGTTGTTTTGAGCCGGAATACAAGTTTTCGCGCAGTTCTGAGAGAAAAAGTTTACACCTTTCTCTCGTCTACTCTTCGACGACTTGTAAAATTGATGCTCGCGAATTTTGCTTGTCTTGATCTAAAACGATGTATCCCGTTCTTTTGAGCCGCAATACAAGTTTTTGCGCAGTTCTGAGAGAAAAAGTTTACACCTTTCCCTCGTTCTCTTCTACGACATGTAAAATCGATGCTCGTGAATCTTGCTAGTTTTGATCTAAAACGATGTATCTCAATGATTTGAGCCGGAATACAAGTTTTCGCGCAGTTCTGAGAGAAAAAGTTTACACCTTTCTCTCGTCTACTCTTCGACGACTTGTAAAATCGATGCTCGTGAATTTTGCTACTTTCGATCTAAAACGATGTATCCCGTTGTTTTGAGCCAGAATACAATTTTTCGCGCAGTTCTGAGAGAAAAAGTTTACACCTTTCTCTCGTGTACTCTTCGACGACTTGTAAAATCGATGCTCGTGAATATTGATAGTTTCGCTCTAAAACAATGAATCCCGTTGTTTTGAGCCGGAATACGAGTTTTCGCGCAGTTCTGAGAGAAAAAGTTTACACCTTTCTCTCGTCTACTCTTCGACGACTTGTAAAATCGATGCTCGTGAATCTTGATAGTTTCGCTCTAAAACAATGTATCCCGTTGTTTTGAGCCGGAATACAAGTCTTCACGCAGTTCTGAGAGAAAACGTTTACACCTTTCTCTCGTCTACTCTTCGACAAGTTGTAAAATCGATGCTCGTGAATCTTGCTAGCTTCGATCTAATACGATGTATCCCGTTGTTTTGAGCCGGAATACAAGTTTTCGCGCAGTTCTGAGAGAAAAAGTTTACACCTTACTCTCGTCTACTCTTCGACGACTTGTAAAATCGATGCTCGTTAATTGTGCTAGTTTCGATCTAAAACGATGTATCCCGTTGTTTTGAGCCGGAATACAAGTTTTCGCGCAGTTCTGAGAGAAAAAGTTTACACCTTTCTCTCGTCTACTCTTCGTCGACTTGTAAAATCGATGCTCGTTAATCTTGCTAGTTTCGATCTAAAACGATGTATCCCGTTGTTTTGAGCCGGAATACAAGTCTTCACGCAGTTCTGAGAGAAAACGTTTACACCCTTCTCTCGTCTACTCTTCGACAACTTGTAAAATCGATGCTCGTGAATCTTGCTAGTTTCGATCTAAAACGATGTATCCCGTTGTTTTTGAGCCGGAATACAACTTTTTTCGCAGTTCTGAGAGAAAAAGTTTACACCTTTCTCTCGTTCTCTTCGACGACATGTAAAATCGATGCTCGTGAATCTTGATAGTTTCGATCTAAAGCGATGTATCTCAATTATTTGAGCCAGAATACAAGTTTCCGCGCAGTTCTGAGAGAAAAAGTTTACACCTTTCTCTCGTCTACTCTTCGACGACTTGTTAAATCGATGCTCGTGAATTTTGCTAGTTTCGATCTAAAACGATGTATCCCGTTGTTTTGAGCCGGAATACAAATTTTTGCGCAGTTCTGAGAGAAAAAGTTTACACCTTTCTCTCGTTCTCTTCGACGACATGTAAAATCAATGCTCGTGAATCTTGCTAGTTTCGATCTAAAGCGATGTATCTCAATTATTTGAGCCAGAATACAAGTTTTCGCGCAGTTCTGAGAGAAAAAGTTTACACCTTTCTCTCGTCTACTCTTCGGCGACTTGTTAAATCGATGCTCGTGAATCTTGCTAGTTTCGATCTAAAATGATGTATTCCGTTGTTTTGAGCCGGAATACAAGTTTTTGCGCAGTTCTGAGAGAAAAATTTACACCTTTCTCTCGTCTACTCTTCGTCGACTTGTAAAATCGATGCTCGTTAATCTTGCTAGTTTCGATCTAAAACGATGTCCCCCGTTGTTTTGAGCCGGAATACAAGTTTTCGCGCAGTTCTGAGAGAAAAAGTTTACACCTTTCTCTCGTCTACTCTTCGACGACTTGTAAAATCGATGCTCGTGAATCTTGATAGTTTCGCTCTAAAACAATGTATCCCGTTGTTTTGAGCCGGAATACAAGTTTTCGCGCAGTTCTGAGAGAAAAAGTTTACACCTATCTCTCGTCTACTCTTCGACGACTTGTAAAATCGATGCTCGTTAATTGTGCTAGTTTCGATCTAAAACGATGTATCCCGTTGTTTTGAGCCGGAATACAAGTTTTCGCGCAGTTCTGAGAGAAAAAGTTTACACCTTTCTCTCGTCTACTCTTCGTCGACTTGTAAAATCGATGCTCGTTAATCTTGCTAGTTTCGATCTAAAACGATGTATCCCGTTGTTTTGAGCCGGAATACAAGTCTTCACGCAGTTCTGAGAGAAAACGTTTACACCTTTCTCTCGTCTACTCTTCGACAACTTGTAAAATCGATGCTCGTGAATCTTGCTAGTTTCGATCTAAAACGATGTATCCCGTTGTTTTGAGCCGGAATACAAATTTTTGCGCAGTTCTGAGAGAAAAAGTTTACACCTTTCTCTCGTTCTCTTCGACGACTTGTAAAATCGATGCTCGTGAATCTTGCTAGTTTCGATCTAAAGCGATGTATCTCAATTATTTGAGCCGGAATACAAGTTTTCGCGCAGTTCTGAGAGAAAAAGTTTACACCTTTCTCTCGTCTACTCTTCGACGACTTGTTAAATTGATGCTCGTGAATTTTGCTACTTTCGACCTAAAACAATGTATCCCGTTGTTTTGAGCCGGAATACAAGTTTTCGCGCAGTTCTGAGGGAAAAAGTTTACACCTTTCTCTCGTCTACTCTTCGACGACTTTTAAAATTGATGCTCGTGAATTTTGCTGGTTTCGATCTAAAACGATGTATCCCGTTGTTTTGAGCTGGAATACAAGTTTTCGCGCAGTTCTGAGAGAAAAAGTTTACACCTTTCTCTCGTCTACTCTTCGACGACTTGTTAAATCGATGCTCGTGAATTTTGCTACTTTCGATCTAAAACGATGTATCCCGTTGTTTTGAGCCGGAATACTATTTTTTGCGCAGTTCTGAGAGAAAAAGTTTACACCTTTCCCTCGTTCTCTTCTACGACATGTAAAATCGATGCTCGTGAATCTTGCTAGTTTTGATCTAAAACGATGTATCTCAATGATTTGAGCCGGAATACAAGTTTTCGCGCAGTTCTGAGAGAAAACGTTTACACCTTTCTCTCGTCTACTCTTCGACGACTTGTAAAATCGATGCTCGTGAATTTTGCTACTTTCGATCTAAAACGATGTATCCCGTTGTTTTGAGCCGGAATACAATTTTTCGCGCAGTTCTGAGAGAAAAAGTTTACACCTTTCTCTCGTGTACTCTTCGACGACTTGTAAAATCGATGCTCGTGAATATTGATAGTTTCGCTCTAAAACAATGAATCCCGTTGTTTTGAGCCGGAATACGAGTTTTCGCGCAGTTCTGAGAGAAAAAGTTTACACCTTTCTCTCGTCTACTCTTCGACGACTTGTAAAATCGATGCTCGTGAATCTTGATAGTTTCGCTCTAAAACAATGTATCCCGTTGTTTTGAGCCGGAATACAAGTCTTCACGCAGTTCTGAGAGAAAACGTTTACACCTTTTTTTGGCCAATCTTCGACAAATTGTAAAATCGATGCTCGTGAATCTTGCTAGCTTCGATCTAATACGATGTATCCCGTTGTTTTGAGCCGGAATACAAGTTTTCGCGCAGTTCTGAGAGAAAAAGTTTACACCTTACTCTCGTCTACTCTTCGACGACTTGTAAAATCGATGCTCGTTAATTGTGCTAGTTTCGATCTAAAACGATGTATCCCGTTGTTTTGAGCCAGAATACAAGTTTTCGCGCAGTTCTGAGAGAAAAAGTTTACACCTTTCTCTCGTCTACTCTTCGTCGACTTGTAAAATCGATGCTCGTTAAGCTTGCTAGTTTCGATCTAAAACGATGTATCCCGTTGTTTTGAGCCGGAATACAAGTCTTCACGCAGTTCTGAGAGAAAACGTTTACACCCTTCTCTCGTCTACTCTTCGACAACTTGTAAAATCGATGCTCGTGAATCTTGCTAGTTTCGATCTAAAACGATGTATCCCGTTGTTTTTGAGCCGGAATACAACTTTTTGATGTATTCCGTTGTTTTGAGCCGGAATACAAGTTTTTGCGCAGTTCTGAGAGAAAAATTTACACCTTTCTCTCGTCTACTCTTCGTCGACTTGTAAAATCGATGCTCGTTAATCTTGCTAGTTTCGATCTAAAACGATGTCCCCCGTTGTTTTGAGCCGGAATACAAGTTTTCGCGCAGTTCTGAGAGAAAAAGTTTACACCTTTCTCTCGTCTACTCTTCGACGACTTGTAAAATCGATGCTCGTGAATATTGATAGTTTCGCTCTAAAACAATGAATCCCGTTGTTTTGAGCCGGAATACGAGTTTTCGCGCAGTTCTGAGAGAAAAAGTTTACACCTTTCTCTCGTCTACTCTTCGACGACTTGTAAAATCGATGCTCGTTAATTGTGCTAGTTTCGATCTAAAACGATGCATCCCGTTGTTTTGAGCCGGAATACAAGTTTTCGCGCAGTTCTGAGAGAAAAAGTTTACACCTTTCTCTCGTCTACTCTTCGTCGACTTGTAAAATCGATGCTCGTTAATCTTGCTAGTTTCGATCTAAAACGATGTATTCCGTTGTTTTGAGCCGGAATACAAGTCTTCACGCAGTTCTGAGAGAAAACGTTTACACCTTTCTCTCGTCTACTCTTCGACAACTTGTAAAATCGATGCTCGTGAATCTTGCTAGTTTCGATCTAAAACGATGTATCCCGTTGTTTTGAGCCGGAATACAAATTTTTGCGCAGTTCTGAGAGAAAAAGTTTACACCTTTCTCTCGTTCTCTTCGACGACTTGTAAAATCGATGCTCGTGAATCTTGCTAGTTTCGATCTAAAGCGATGTATCTCAATTATTTGAGCCGGAATACAAGTTTTCGCGCAGTTCTGAGAGAAAAAGTTTACACCTTTCTCTCGTCTACTCTTCGACGACTTGTTAAATTGATGCTCGTGAATTTTGCTACTTTCGACCTAAAACAATGTATCCCGTTGTTTTGAGCCGGAATACAAGTTTTCGCGCAGTTCTGAGGGAAAAAGTTTACACCTTTCTCTCGTCTACTCTTCGACGACTTTTAAAATTGATGCTCGTGAATTTTGCTGGTTTCGATCTAAAACGATGTATCCCGTTGTTTTGAGCTGGAATACAAGTTTTCGCGCAGTTCTGAGAGAAAAAGTTTACACCTTTCTCTCGTCTACTCTTCGACGACTTGTTAAATCGATGCTCGTGAATTTTGCTACTTTCGATCTAAAACGATGTATCCCGTTGTTTTGAGCCGGAATACTATTTTTTGCGCAGTTCTGAGAGAAAAAGTTTACACCTTTCCCTCGTTCTCTTCTACGACATGTAAAATCGATGCTCGTGAATCTTGCTAGTTTTGATCTAAAACGATGTATCTCAATGATTTGAGCCGGAATACAAGTTTTCGCGCAGTTCTGAGAGAAAACGTTTACACCTTTCTCTCGTCTACTCTTCGACGACTTGTAAAATCGATGCTCGTGAATTTTGCTACTTTCGATCTAAAACGATGTATCCCGTTGTTTTGAGCCGGAATACAATTTTTCGCGCAGTTCTGAGAGAAAAAGTTTACACCTTTCTCTCGTGTACTCTTCGACGACTTGTAAAATCGATGCTCGTGAATATTGATAGTTTCGCTCTAAAACAATGAATCCCGTTGTTTTGAGCCGGAATACGAGTTTTCGCGCAGTTCTGAGAGAAAAAGTTTACACCTTTCTCTCGTCTACTCTTCGACGACTTGTAAAATCGATGCTCGTGAATCTTGATAGTTTCGCTCTAAAACAATGTATCCCGTTGTTTTGAGCCGGAATACAAGTCTTCACGCAGTTCTGAGAGAAAACGTTTACACCTTTTTTTGGCCAATCTTCGACAAATTGTAAAATCGATGCTCGTGAATCTTGCTAGCTTCGATCTAATACGATGTATCCCGTTGTTTTGACCCGGAATACAAGTTTTCGCGCAGTTCTGAGAGAAAAAGTTTACACCTTACTCTCGTCTACTCTTCGACGACTTGTAAAATCGATGCTCGTTAATTGTGCTAGTTTCGATCTAAAACGATGTATCCCGTTGTTTTGAGCCAGAATACAAGTTTTCGCGCAGTTCTGAGAGAAAAAGTTTACACCTTTCTCTCGTCTACTCTTCGTCGACTTGTAAAATCGATGCTCGTTAATCTTGCTAGTTTCGATCTAAAACGATGTATCCCGTTGTTTTGAGCCGGAATACAAGTCTTCACGCAGTTCTGAGAGAAAACGTTTACACCCTTCTCTCGTCTACTCTTCGACAACTTGTAAAATCGATGCTCGTGAATCTTGCTAGTTTCGATCTAAAACGATGTATCCCGTTGTTTTTGAGCCGGAATACAACTTTTTGATGTATTCCGTTGTTTTGAGCCGGAATACAAGTTTTTGCGCAGTTCTGAGAGAAACATTTACACCTTTCTCTCGTCTACTCTTCGTCGACTTGTAAAATCGATGCTCGTTAATCTTGCTAGTTTCGATCTAAAACGATGTCCCCCGTTGTTTTGAGCCGGAATACAAGTTTTCGCGCAGTTCTGAGAGAAAAAGTTTACACCTTTCTCTCGTCTACTCTTCGACGACTTGTAAAATCGATGCTCGTGAATATTGATAGTTTCGCTCTAAAACAATGAATCCCGTTGTTTTGAGCCGGAATACGAGTTTTCGCGCAGTTCTGAGAGAAAAAGTTTACACCTTTCTCTCGTCTACTCTTCGACGACTTGTAAAATCGATGCTCGTTAATTGTGCTAGTTTCGATCTAAAACGATGTATCCCGTTGTTTTGAGCCGGAATACAAATTTTTGCGCAGTTCTGAGAGAAAAAGTTTACACCTTTCTCTCGTTCTCTTCGACGACATGTAAAATCAATGCTCGTGAATCTTGCTAGTTTCGATCTAAAGCGATGTATCTCAATTATTTGAGCCAGAATACAAGTTTTCGCGCAGTTCTGAGAGAAAAAGTTTACACCTTTCTCTCGTCTACTCTTCGGCGACTTGTTAAATCGATGCTCGTGAATCTTGCTAGTTTCGATCTAAAATGATGTATTCCGTTGTTTTGAGCCGGAATACAAGTTTTTGCGCAGTTCTGAGAGAAAAATTTACACCTTTCTCTCGTCTACTCTTCGTCGACTTGTAAAATCGATGCTCGTTAATCTTGCTAGTTTCGATCTAAAACGATGTCCCCCGTTGTTTTGAGCCGGAATACAAGTTTTCGCGCAGTTCTGAGAGAAAAAGTTTACACCTTTCTCTCGTCTACTCTTCGACGACTTGTAAAATCGATGCTCGTGAATCTTGATAGTTTCGCTCTAAAACAATGTATCCCGTTGTTTTGAGCCGGAATACAAGTTTTCGCGCAGTTCTGAGAGAAAAAGTTTACACCTATCTCTCGTCTACTCTTCGACGACTTGTAAAATCGATGCTCGTTAATTGTGCTAGTTTCGATCTAAAACGATGTATCCCGTTGTTTTGAGCCGGAATACAAGTTTTCGCGCAGTTCTGAGAGAAAAAGTTTACACCTTTCTCTCGTCTACTCTTCGTCGACTTGTAAAATCGATGCTCGTTAATCTTGCTAGTTTCGATCTAAAACGATGTATCCCGTTGTTTTGAGCCGGAATACAAGTCTTCACGCAGTTCTGAGAGAAAACGTTTACACCTTTCTCTCGTCTACTCTTCGACAACTTGTAAAATCGATGCTCGTGAATCTTGCTAGTTTCGATCTAAAACGATGTATCCCGTTGTTTTGAGCCGGAATACAAATTTTTGCGCAGTTCTGAGAGAAAAAGTTTACACCTTTCTCTCGTTCTCTTCGACGACTTGTAAAATCGATGCTCGTGAATCTTGCTAGTTTCGATCTAAAGCGATGTATCTCAATTATTTGAGCCGGAATACAAGTTTTCGCGCAGTTCTGAGAGAAAAAGTTTACACCTTTCTCTCGTCTACTCTTCGACGACTTGTTAAATTGATGCTCGTGAATTTTGCTACTTTCGACCTAAAACAATGTATCCCGTTGTTTTGAGCCGGAATACAAGTTTTCGCGCAGTTCTGAGGGAAAAAGTTTACACCTTTCTCTCGTCTACTCTTCGACGACTTTTAAAATTGATGCTCGTGAATTTTGCTGGTTTCGATCTAAAACGATGTATCCCGTTGTTTTGAGCTGGAATACAAGTTTTCGCGCAGTTCTGAGAGAAAAAGTTTACACCTTTCTCTCGTTCTCTTCGACGACATGTAAAATCAATGCTCGTGAATCTTGCTAGTTTCGATCTAAAGCGATGTATCTCAATTATTTGAGCCAGAATACAAGTTTTCGCGCAGTTCTGAGAGAAAAAGTTTACACCTTTCTCTCGTCTACTCTTCGGCGACTTGTTAAATCGATGCTCGTGAATCTTGCTAGTTTCGATCTAAAATGATGTATTCCGTTGTTTTGAGCCGGAATACAAGTTTTTGCGCAGTTCTGAGAGAAAAATTTACACCTTTCTCTCGTCTACTCTTCGTCGACTTGTAAAATCGATGCTCGTTAATCTTGCTAGTTTCGATCTAAAACGATGTCCCCCGTTGTTTTGAGCCGGAATACAAGTTTTCGCGCAGTTCTGAGAGAAAAAGTTTACACCTTTCTCTCGTCTACTCTTCGACGACTTGTAAAATCGATGCTCGTGAATCTTGATAGTTTCGCTCTAAAACAATGTATCCCGTTGTTTTGAGCCGGAATACAAGTTTTCGCGCAGTTCTGAGAGAAAAAGTTTACACCTATCTCTCGTCTACTCTTCGACGACTTGTAAAATCGATGCTCGTTAATTGTGCTAGTTTCGATCTAAAACGATGTATCCCGTTGTTTTGAGCCGGAATACAAGTTTTCGCGCAGTTCTGAGAGAAAAAGTTTACACCTTTCTCTCGTCTACTCTTCGTCGACTTGTAAAATCGATGCTCGTTAATCTTGCTAGTTTCGATCTAAAACGATGTATCCCGTTGTTTTGAGCCGGAATACAAGTCTTCACGCAGTTCTGAGAGAAAACGTTTACACCTTTCTCTCGTCTACTCTTCGACAACTTGTAAAATCGATGCTCGTGAATCTTGCTAGTTTCGATCTAAAACGATGTATCCCGTTGTTTTGAGCCGGAATACAAATTTTTGCGCAGTTCTGAGAGAAAAAGTTTACACCTTTCTCTCGTTCTCTTCGACGACTTGTAAAATCGATGCTCGTGAATCTTGCTAGTTTCGATCTAAAGCGATGTATCTCAATTATTTGAGCCGGAATACAAGTTTTCGCGCAGTTCTGAGAGAAAAAGTTTACACCTTTCTCTCGTCTACTCTTCGACGACTTGTTAAATTGATGCTCGTGAATTTTGCTACTTTCGACCTAAAACAATGTATCCCGTTGTTTTGAGCCGGAATACAAGTTTTCGCGCAGTTCTGAGGGAAAAAGTTTACACCTTTCTCTCGTCTACTCTTCGACGACTTTTAAAATTGATGCTCGTGAATTTTGCTGGTTTCGATCTAAAACGATGTATCCCGTTGTTTTGAGCTGGAATACAAGTTTTCGCGCAGTTCTGAGAGAAAAAGTTTACACCTTTCTCTCGTCTACTCTTCGACGACTTGTTAAATCGATGCTCGTGAATTTTGCTACTTTCGATCTAAAACGATGTATCCCGTTGTTTTGAGCCGGAATACTATTTTTTGCGCAGTTCTGAGAGAGAAAGTTTACACCTTTCCCTCGTTCTCTTCTACGACATGTAAAATCGATGCTCGTGAATCTTGCTAGTTTTGATCTAAAACGATGTATCTCAATGATTTGAGCCGGAATACAAGTTTTCGCGCAGTTCTGAGAGAAAACGTTTACACCTTTCTCTCGTCTACTCTTCGACGACTTGTAAAATCGATGCTCGTGAATTTTGCTACTTTCGATCTAAAACGATGTATCCCGTTGTTTTGAGCCGGAATACAATTTTTCGCGCAGTTCTGAGAGAAAAAGTTTACACCTTTCTCTCGTGTACTCTTCGACGACTTGTAAAATCGATGCTCGTGAATATTGATAGTTTCGCTCTAAAACAATGAATCCCGTTGTTTTGAGCCGGAATACGAGTTTTCGCGCAGTTCTGAGAGAAAAAGTTTACACCTTTCTCTCGTCTACTCTTCGACGACTTGTAAAATCGATGCTCGTGAATCTTGATAGTTTCGCTCTAAAACAATGTATCCCGTTGTTTTGAGCCGGAATACAAGTCTTCACGCAGTTCTGAGAGAAAACGTTTACACCTTTTTTTGGCCAATCTTCGACAAATTGTAAAATCGATGCTCGTGAATCTTGCTAGCTTCGATCTAATACGATGTATCCCGTTGTTTTGAGCCGGAATACAAGTTTTCGCGCAGTTCTGAGAGAAAAAGTTTACACCTTACTCTCGTCTACTCTTCGACGACTTGTAAAATCGATGCTCGTTAATTGTGCTAGTTTCGATCTAAAACGATGTATCCCGTTGTTTTGAGCCAGAATACAAGTTTTCGCGCAGTTCTGAGAGAAAAAGTTTACACCTTTCTCTCGTCTACTCTTCGTCGACTTGTAAAATCGATGCTCGTTAAGCTTGCTAGTTTCGATCTAAAACGATGTATCCCGTTGTTTTGAGCCGGAATACAAGTCTTCACGCAGTTCTGAGAGAAAACGTTTACACCCTTCTCTCGTCTACTCTTCGACAACTTGTAAAATCGATGCTCGTGAATCTTGCTAGTTTCGATCTAAAACGATGTATCCCGTTGTTTTTGAGCCGGAATACAACTTTTTGATGTATTCCGTTGTTTTGAGCCGGAATACAAGTTTTTGCGCAGTTCTGAGAGAAAAATTTACACCTTTCTCTCGTCTACTCTTCGTCGACTTGTAAAATCGATGCTCGTTAATCTTGCTAGTTTCGATCTAAAACGATGTCCCCCGTTGTTTTGAGCCGGAATACAAGTTTTCGCGCAGTTCTGAGAGAAAAAGTTTACACCTTTCTCTCGTCTACTCTTCGACGACTTGTAAAATCGATGCTCGTGAATATTGATAGTTTCGCTCTAAAACAATGAATCCCGTTGTTTTGAGCCGGAATACGAGTTTTCGCGCAGTTCTGAGAGAAAAAGTTTACACCTTTCTCTCGTCTACTCTTCGACGACTTGTAAAATCGATGCTCGTTAATTGTGCTAGTTTCGATCTAAAACGATGCATCCCGTTGTTTTGAGCCGGAATACAAGTTTTCGCGCAGTTCTGAGAGAAAAAGTTTACACCTTTCTCTCGTCTACTCTTCGTCGACTTGTAAAATCGATGCTCGTTAATCTTGCTAGTTTCGATCTAAAACGATGTATCCCGTTGTTTTGAGCCGGAATACAAGTCTTCACGCAGTTCTGAGAGAAAACGTTTACACCTTTCTCTCGTCTACTCTTCGACAACTTGTAAAATCGATGCTCGTGAATCTTGCTAGTTTCGATCTAAAACGATGTATCCCGTTGTTTTGAGCCGGAATACAAATTTTTGCGCAGTTCTGAGAGAAAAAGTTTACACCTTTCTCTCGTTCTCTTCGACGACTTGTAAAATCGATGCTCGTGAATCTTGCTAGTTTCGATCTAAAGCGATGTATCTCAATTATTTGAGCCGGAATACAAGTTTTCGCGCAGTTCTGAGAGAAAAAGTTTACACCTTTCTCTCGTCTACTCTTCGACGACTTGTTAAATTGATGCTCGTGAATTTTGCTACTTTCGACCTAAAACAATGTATCCCGTTGTTTTGAGCCGGAATACAAGTTTTCGCGCAGTTCTGAGGGAAAAAGTTTACACCTTTCTCTCGTCTACTCTTCGACGACTTTTAAAATTGATGCTCGTGAATTTTGCTGGTTTCGATCTAAAACGATGTATCCCGTTGTTTTGAGCTGGAATACAAGTTTTCGCGCAGTTCTGAGAGAAAAAGTTTACACCTTTCTCTCGTCTACTCTTCGACGACTTGTTAAATTGATGCTCGTGAATTTTGCTACTTTCGATCTAAAACGATGTATCCCGTTGTTTTGAGCCGGAATACTATTTTTTGCGCAGTTCTGAGAGAAAAAGTTTACACCTTTCCCTCGTTCTCTTCTACGACATGTAAAATCGATGCTCGTGAATCTTGCTAGTTTTGATCTAAAACGATGTATCTCAATGATTTGAGCCGGAATACAAGTTTTCGCGCAGTTCTGAGAGAAAACGTTTACACCTTTCTCTCGTCTACTCTTCGACGACTTGTAAAATCGATGCTCGTGAATTTTGCTACTTTCGATCTAAAACGATGTATCCCGTTGTTTTGAGCCGGAATACAATTTTTCGCGCAGTTCTGAGAGAAAAAGTTTACACCTTTCTCTCGTGTACTCTTCGACGACTTGTAAAATCGATGCTCGTGAATATTGATAGTTTCGCTCTAAAACAATGAATCCCGTTGTTTTGAGCCGGAATACGAGTTTTCGCGCAGTTCTGAGAGAAAAAGTTTACACCTTTCTCTCGTCTACTCTTCGACGACTTGTAAAATCGATGCTCGTGAATCTTGATAGTTTCGCTCTAAAACAATGTATCCCGTTGTTTTGAGCCGGAATACAAGTCTTCACGCAGTTCTGAGAGAAAACGTTTACACCTTTTTTTGGCCAATCTTCGACAAATTGTAAAATCGATGCTCGTGAATCTTGCTAGCTTCGATCTAATACGATGTATCCCGTTGTTTTGAGCCGGAATACAAGTTTTCGCGCAGTTCTGAGAGAAAAAGTTTACACCTTACTCTCGTCTACTCTTCGACGACTTGTAAAATCGATGCTCGTTAATTGTGCTAGTTTCGATCTAAAACGATGTATCCCGTTGTTTTGAGCCAGAATACAAGTTTTCGCGCAGTTCTGAGAGAAAAAGTTTACACCTTTCTCTCGTCTACTCTTCGTAGACTTGTAAAATCGATGCTCGTTAATCTTGCTAGTTTCGATCTAAAACGATGTATCCCGTTGTTTTGAGCCGGAATACAAGTCTTCACGCAGTTCTGAGAGAAAACGTTTACACCCTTCTCTCGTCTACTCTTCGACAACTTGTAAAATCGATGCTCGTGAATCTTGCTAGTTTCGATCTAAAACAATGTATCCCGTTGTTTTTGAGCCGGAATACAACTTTTTGATGTATTCCGTTGTTTTGAGCCGGAATACAAGTTTTTGCGCAGTTCTGAGAGAAACATTTACACCTTTCTCTCGTCTACTCTTCGTCGACTTGTAAAATCGATGCTCGTTAATCTTGCTAGTTTCGATCTAAAACGATGTCCCCCGTTGTTTTGAGCCGGAATACAAGTTTTCGCGCAGTTCTGAGAGAAAAAGTTTACACCTTTCTCTCGTCTACTCTTCGACGACTTGTAAAATCGATGCTCGTGAATATTGATAGTTTCGCTCTAAAACAATGAATCCCGTTGTTTTGAGCCGGAATACGAGTTTTCGCGCAGTTCTGAGAGAAAAAGTTTACACCTTTCTCTCGTCTACTCTTCGACGACTTGTAAAATCGATGCTCGTTAATTGTGCTAGTTTCGATCTAAAACGATGCATCCCGTTGTTTTGAGCCGGAATACAAGTTTTCGCGCAGTTCTGAGAGAAAAAGTTTACACCTTTCTCTCGTCTACTCTTCGTCGACTTGTAAAATCGATGCTCGTTAATCTTGCTAGTTTCGATCTAAAACGATGTATCCCGTTGTTTTGAGCCGGAATACAAGTCTTCACGCAGTTCTGAGAGAAAACGTTTACACCTTTCTCTCGTCTACTCTTCGACAACTTGTAAAATCGATGCTCGTGAATCTTGCTAGTTTCGATCTAAAACGATGTATCCCGTTGTTTTGAGCCGGAATACAAATTTTTGCGCAGTTCTGAGAGAAAAAGTTTACACCTTTCTCTCGTTCTCTTCGACGACTTGTAAAATCGATGCTCGTGAATCTTGCTAGTTTCGATCTAAAGCGATGTATCTCAATTATTTGAGCCGGAATACAAGTTTTCGCGCAGTTCTGAGAGAAAAAGTTTACACCTTTCTCTCGTCTACTCTTCGACGACTTGTTAAATTGATGCTCGTGAATTTTGCTACTTTCGACCTAAAACAATGTATCCCGTTGTTTTGAGCCGGAATACAAGTTTTCGCGCAGTTCTGAGGGAAAAAGTTTACACCTTTCTCTCGTCTACTCTTCGAAGACTTTTAAAATTGATGCTCGTGAATTTTGCTGGTTTCGATCTAAAACGATGTATCCCGTTGTTTTGAGCTGGAATACAAGTTTTCGCGCAGTTCTGAGAGAAAAAGTTTACACCTTTCTCTCGTCTACTCTTCGACGACTCTTTAAATCGATGCTCGTGAATTTTGCTACTTTCGATCTTAAACGATGTATCCCGTTGTTTTGAGCCGGAATACTATTTTTTGCGCAGTTCTGAGAGAAAAAGTTTACACCTTTCCCTCGTTCTCTTCTACGACATGTAAAATCGATGCTCGTGAATCTTGCTAGTTTTGATCTAAAACGATGTATCTCAATGATTTGAGCCGGAATACAAGTTTTCGCGCAGTTCTGAGAGAAAACGTTTACACCTTTCTCTCGTCTACTCTTCGACGACTTGTAAAATCGATGCTCGTGAATTTTGCTACTTTCGATCTAAAACGATGTATCCCGTTGTTTTGAGCCGGAATACAATTTTTCGCGCAGTTCTGAGAGAAAAAGTTTACACCTTTCTCTCGTGTACTCTTCGACGACTTGTAAAATCGATGCTCGTGAATATTGATAGTTTCGCTCTAAAACAATGAATCCCGTTGTTTTGAGCCGGAATACGAGTTTTCGCGCAGTTCTGAGAGAAAAAGTTTACACCTTTCTCTCGTCTACTCTTCGACGACTTGTAAAATCGATGCTCGTGAATCTTGATAGTTTCGCTCTAAAACAATGTATCCCGTTGTTTTGAGCCGGAATACAAGTCTTCACGCAGTTCTGAGAGAAAACGTTTACACCTTTTTTTGGCCAATCTTCGACAAATTGTAAAATCGATGCTCGTGAATCTTGCTAGCTTCGATCTAATACGATGTATCCCGTTGTTTTGAGCCGGAATACAAGTTTTCGCGCAGTTCTGAGAGAAAAAGTTTACACCTTACTCTCGTCTACTCTTCGACGACTTGTAAAATCGATGCTCGTTAATTGTGCTAGTTTCGATCTAAAACGATATATCCCGTTGTTTTGAGCCGGAATACAAGTTTTCGCGCAGTTCTGAGAGAAAACGTTTACACCTTTCTCTCGTCTACTCTTCGACGACTTGTAAAATCGATGCTCGTGAATTTTGCTACTTTCGATCTAAAACGATGTATCCCGTTGTTTTGAGCTGGAATACAAGTTTTCGTGCAGTTCTGAGAGAAAAAGTTTACACCTTTCTCTCGTCTACTCTTCGACGACTTGTTAAATCGATGCTCGTGAATTTTGCTACTTTCGATCTAAAACGATGTATCCCGTTGTTTTGAGCCGGAATACTATTTTTTGCGCAGATCTGAGAGAAAAAGTTTACACCTTTCTCTCGTCTACTCTTCGACGACTTGTAAAATCGATGCTTGTGAAGCTTGATACTTTCGATCTAAAACGATGTATCACGTTGGTTTGAGCCGGAATACAAGTTTTCGCGCAGTTCTGAGAGAAAAAGTTTACACCTTTCTCTCGTCTACTCTTCGACGACTTGTAAAATCGATGCTCGTTAATCTTGCTAGTTTCGATCTAAAACGATGTATCCCGTTGTTTTGAGCCGGAATACAAGTCTTCACGCAGTTCTGAGAGAAAACGTTTACACCCTTCTCTCGTCTACTCTTCGACAACTTGTAAAATCGATGCTCGTGAATCTTGCTAGTTTCGATCTAAAACGATGTATCCCGTTGTTTTGAGCCGGAATACAAATTTTTGCGCAGTTCTGAGAGAAAAAGTTTACACCTTTCTCTCGTTCTCTTCGACGACTTGTAAAATCGATGCTCGTGAATCTTGCTAGTTTCGATCTAAAGCGATGTATCTCAATTATTTGAGCCGGAATACAAGTTTTCGCGCAGTTCTGAGAGAAAAAGTTTACACCTTTCTCTCGTCTACTCTTCGACGACTTGTTAAATTGATGCTCGTGAATTTTGCTACTTTCGACCTAAAACAATGTATCCCGTTGATTGAGCCGGAATACAAGTTTTCGCGCAGTTCTGAGGGAAAAAGTTTACACCTTTCTCTCGTCTACTCTTCGACGACTTTTAAAATTGATGCTCGTGAATTTTGCTGGTTTCGATCTAAAACGATGTATCCCGTTGTTTTGAGCTGGAATACAAGTTTTCGCGCAGTTCTGAGAGAAAAAGTTTACACCTTTCTCTCGTCTACTCTTCGACGACTTGTTAAATCGATGCTCGTGAATTTTGCTACTTTCGATCTAAAACGATGTATCCCGTTGTTTTGAGCCGGAATACTATTTTTTGCGCAGATCTGAGAGAAAAAGTTTACACCTTTCTCTCGTCTACTCTTCGACGACTTGTAAAATCGATGCTTGTGAATCTTGATACTTTCGATCTAAAACGATGTATCACGTTGGTTTGAGCCGGAAAACAAGTTTTCGCGCAGTTCTGAGAGAAAAAGTTTACACCTTTCTCTCGTCTACTCTTCGACGACTTGTAAAATCGATGCTCGTTAATCTTGCTAGTTTCGATCTAAAACGATGTATCCCGTTGTTTTGAGCCGGAATACAAGTCTTCACGCAGTTCTGAGAGAAAACGTTTACACCCTTCTCTCGTCTACTCTTCGACAACTTGTAAAATCGATGCTCGTGAATCTTGCTAGTTTCGATCTAAAACGATGTATCCCGTTGTTTTTGAGCCGGAATACAACTTTTTGCGCAGTTCTGAGAGATAAAGTTTACACCTTTCTCTCGTTCTCTTCGACGACATGTAAAATCGATGCTCGTGAATCTTGCTAGTTTCGATCTAAAGCGATGTATCCCAATTATTTGAGCCGGAATACAAGTTTTCGCGCAGTTCTGAGAGAAAAAGTTTACACCTTTCTCTCGTCTACTCTTCGACGACTTGTTAAATCGATGCTCGTGAATTTTGCTACTTTCGATCTAAAACGATGTATCCCGTTGTTTTGAGCCGGAATACAAATTTTTGCGCAGTTCTGAGAGAAAAAGTTTACACCTTTCTCTCGTTCTCTTCGACGACTTGTAAAATCGATGCTCGTGAATCTTGCTAGTTTCGATCTAAAGCGATGTATCTCAATTATTTGAGCCGGAATACAAGTTTTCGCGCAGTTCTGAGAGAAAAAGTTTACACCTTTCTCTCGTCTACTCTTCGACGACTTGTTAAATTGATGCTCGTGAATTTTGCTACTTTCGGCCTAAAACAATGTATCCCGTTGTTTTGAGCCGGAATACAAGTTTTCGCGCAGTTCTGAGGGAAAAAGTTTACACCTTTCTCTCGTCTACTCTTCGACGACTTTTAAAATTGATGCTCGTGAATTTTGCTAGTTTCGATCTAAAACGATGTATCCCGTTGTTTTGAGCTGGAATACAAGTTTTCGCGCAGTTCTGAGAGAAAAAGTTTACACCTTTCTCTCGTCTACTCTTCGACGACTTGGTAAATCGATGCTCGTGAATTTTGCTACTTTCGATCTAAAACGATGTATCCCGTTGTTTTCAGCCGGAATACTATTTTTTGCGCAGATCTGAGAGAAAAAGTTTACACCTTTCTCTCGTCTACTCTTCAACGACTTGTAAAATCGATGCTTGTGAATCTTGATACTTTCGATCTAAAACGATGTATCACGTTGTTTTGAGCCGGAATACAAGTTTTCGCGCAGTTCTGAGAGAAAAAGTTTACACCTTTCTCTCGTCTACTCTTCGACGACTTGTAAAATCGATGCTCGTGAATCTTGATAGTTTCGCTCTAAAACAATGTATCCCGTTGTTTTGAGCCGGAATACAAGTCTTCACGCAGTTCTGAGAGAAAACGTTTACACCTTTCTCTCGTCTACTCTTCGACAAATTGTAAAATCGATGCTCGTGAATCTTGCTAGCTTCGATCTAATACGATGTATCCCGTTGTTTTGAGCCGGAATACAAGTTTTCGCGCAGTTCTGAGAGAAAAAGTTTACACCTTACTCTCGTCTACTCTTCGACGACTTGTAAAATCGATGCTCGTTAATTGTGCTAGTTTCGATCTAAAACGATGTATCCCGTTGTTTTGAGCCGGAATACAAGTTTTCGCGCAGTTCTGAGAGAAAAAGTTTACACCTTTCTCTCGTCTACTCTTCGTCGACTTGTAAAATCGATGCTCGTTAATCTTGCTAGTTTCGATCTAAAACGATGTATCCCGTTGTTTTGAGCCGGAATACAAGTCTTCAGGCAGTTCTGAGAGAAAACGTTTACACCCTTCTCTCGTATACTCTTCGACAACTTGTAAAATCGATGCTCGTGAATCTTGCTAGTTTCGATCTAAAACGATGTATCCCGTTGTTTTTGAGCCGGAATACAACTTTTTGATGTATTCCGTTGTTTTGAGCCGGAATACAAGTTTTTGCGCAGTTCTGAGAGAAAAATTTACACCTTTCTCTCGTCTACTCTTCGTCGACTTGTAAAATCGATGCTCGTTAATCTTGCTAGTTTCGATCTAAAACGATGTCCCCCGTTGTTTTGAGCCGGAATACAAGTTTTCGCGCAGTTCTGAGAGAAAAAGTTTACACCTTTCTCTCGTCTACTCTTCGACGACTTGTAAAATCGATGCTCGTGAATCTTGATAGTTTCGCTCTAAAACAATGTATCCCGTTGTTTTGAGCCGGAATACAAGTTTTCGCGCAGTTCTGAGAGAAAAAGTTTACACCTATCTCTCGTCTACTCTTCGACGACTTGTAAAATCGATGCTCGTTAATTGTGCTAGTTTCGATCTAAAACGATGTATCCCGTTGTTTTGAGCCGGAATACAAGTTTTCGCGCAGTTCTGAGAGAAAAAGTTTACACCTTTCTCTCGTCTACTCTTCGTCGACTTGTAAAATCGATGCTCGTTAATCTTGCTAGTTTCGATCTAAAACGATGTATCCCGTTGTTTTGAGCCGGAATACAAGTCTTCACGCAGTTCTGAGAGAAAACGTTTACACCTTTCTCTCGTCTACTCTTCGACAACTTGTAAAATCGATGCTCGTGAATCTTGCTAGTTTCGATCTAAAACGATGTATCCCGTTGTTTTGAGCCGGAATACAAATTTTTGCGCAGTTCTGAGAGAAAAAGTTTACACCTTTCTCTCGTCTACTCTTCGACGACTTGTTAAATTGATGCTCGTGAATTTTGCTACTTTCGACCTAAAACAATGTATCCCGTTGTTTTGAGCCGGAATACAAGTTTTCGCGCAGTTCTGAGGGAAAAAGTTTACACCTTTCTCTCGTCTACTCTTCGACGACTTTTAAAATTGATGCTCGTGAATTTTGCTGGTTTCGATCTAAAACGATGTATCCCGTTGTTTTGAGCTGGAATACAAGTTTTCGCGCAGTTCTGAGAGAAAAAGTTTACACCTTTCTCTCGTCTACTCTTCGACGACTTGTTAAATCGATGCTCGTGAATTTTGCTACTTTCGATCTAAAACGATGTATCCCGTTGTTTTGAGCCGGAATACTATTTTTTGCGCAGATCTGAGAGAAAAAGTTTACACCTTTCTCTCGTCTACTCTTCGACGACTTGTAAAATCGATGCTTGTGAATCTTGATACTTTCGATCTAAAACGATGTATCACGTTGGTTTGAGCCGGAATACAAGTTTTCGCGCAGTTCTGAGAGAAAAAGTTAACACCTTTCTCTCGTCTACTCTTCGACGACTTGTAAAATCGATGCTCGTTAATCTTGCTAGTTTCGATCTAAAACGATGTATCCCGTTGTTTTGAGCCGGAATACAAGTCTTCACGCTGTTCTGAGAGAAAACGTTTACACCCTTCTCTCGTCTACTCTTCGACAACTTGTAAAATCGATGCTCGTGAATCTTGCTAGTTTCGATCTAAAACGATGTATCCCGTTGTTTTTGAGCCGGAATACAACTTTTTGCGCAGTTCTGAGAGAAAAAGTTTACACCTTTCTCTCGTTCTCTTCGACGACATGTAAAATCGATGCTCGTGAATCTTGCTAGTTTCGATCTAAAGCGATGTATCTCAATTATTTGAGCCGGAATACAAGTTTTCGCGCAGTTCTGAGAGAAAAAGTTTACACCTTTCTCTCGTCTACTCTTCAACGACTTGTTAAATCGATGCTCGTGAATTTTGCTACTTTCGATCTAAAACGATGTATCCCGTTCTGTTGAGCCGGAATACAAGTTTTCGCGCAGTTCTGAGAGAAAAAGTTTACACCTTTCTCTCGTCTACTCTTCGACGACTTGTAAAATCGATGCTCGTTAATCTTGCTAGTTTCGATCTAAAACGATGTATTCCGTTGTTTTGAGCCGGAATACAAGTTTTCGCGCAGTTCTGAGAGAAAAAGTTTACACCTTTTTCTCGTCACCTCTTCGACAACTTGTAAAATCGATGCTCGTAAATCTTGATAGTTTCGATCTAAAACGATGTATCCCGTTGTTTTGAGCCGGAATACAAATTTTTGCGCAGTTCTGAGAGAAAAAGTTTACACCTTTCTCTCGTTCTCTTCGACGACATGTAAAATCAATGCTCGTGAATCTTGCTAGTTTCGATCTAAAGCGATGTATCTCAATTATTTGAGCCAGAATACAAGTTTTCGCGCAGTTCTGAGAGAAAAAGTTTACACCTTTCTCTCGTCTACTCTTCGACGACTTGTAAAATCGATGCTCGTGAATATTGATAGTTTCGCTCTAAAACAATGAATCCCGTTGTTTTGAGCCGGAATACGAGTTTTCGCGCAGTTCTGAGAGAAAAAGTTTACACCTTTCTCTCGTCTACTCTTCGACGACTTGTAAAATCGATGCTCGTTAATTGTGCTAGTTTCGATCTAAAACGATGCATCCCGTTGTTTTGAGCCGGAATACAAGTTTTCGCGCAGTTCTGAGAGAAAAAGTTTACACCTTTCTCTCGTCTACTCTTCGTCGACTTGTAAAATCGATGCTCGTTAATCTTGCTAGTTTCGATCTAAAACGATGTATCCCGTTGTTTTGAGCCGGAATACAAGTCTTCACGCAGTTCTGAGAGAAAACGTTTACACCTTTCTCTCGTCTACTCTTCGACAACTTGTAAAATCGATGCTCGTGAATCTTGCTAGTTTCGATCTAAAACGATGTATCCCGTTGTTTTGAGCCGGAATACAAATTTTTGCGCAGTTCTGAGAGAAAAAGTTTACACCTTTCTCTCGTTCTCTTCGACGACTTGTAAAATCGATGCTCGTGAATCTTGCTAGTTTCGATCTAAAGCGATGTATCTCAATTATTTGAGCCGGAATACAAGTTTTCGCGCAGTTCTGAGAGAAAAAGTTTACACCTTTCTCTCGTCTACTCTTCGACGACTTGTTAAATTGATTCTCGTGAATTTTGCTACTTTCGACCTAAAACAATGTATCCCGTTGTTTTGAGCCGGAATACAAGTTTTCGCGCAGTTCTGAGGGAAAAAGTTTACACCTTTCTCTCGTCTACTCTTCGACGACTTTTAAAATTGATGCTCGTGAATTTTGCTGGTTTCGATCTAAAACGATGTATCCCGTTGTTTTGAGCTGGAATACAAGTTTTCGCGCAGTTCTGAGAGAAAAAGTTTACACCTTTCTCTCGTCTACTCTTCGACGACTTGTTAAATCGATGCTCGTGAATTTTGCTACTTTCGATCTAAAACGATGTATCCCGTTGTTTTGAGCCGGAATACTATTTTTTGCGCAGTTCTGAGAGAAAAAGTTTACACCTTTCCCTCGTTCTCTTCTACGACATGTAAAATCGATGCTCGTGAATCTTGCTAGTTTTGATCTAAAACGATGTATCTCAATGATTTGAGCCGGAATACAAGTTTTCGCGCAGTTCTGAGAGAAAACGTTTACACCTTTCTCTCGTCTACTCTTCGACGACTTGTAAAATCGATGCTCGTGAATTTTGCTACTTTCGATCTAAAACGATGTATCCCGTTGTTTTGAGCCGGAATACAATTTTTCGCGCAGTTCTGAGAGAAAAAGTTTACACCTTTCTCTCGTGTACTCTTCGACGACTTGTAAAATCGATGCTCGTGAATATTGATAGTTTCGCTCTAAAACAATGAATCCCGTTGTTTTGAGCCGGAATACGAGTTTTCGCGCAGTTCTGAGAGAAAAAGTTTACACCTTTCTCTCGTCTACTCTTCGTCGACTTGTAAAATCGATGCTCGTTAATCTTGCTAGTTTCGATCTAAAACGATGTATCCCGTTGTTTTGAGCCGGAATACAAGTCTTCAGGCAGTTCTGAGAGAAAACGTTTACACCCTTCTCTCGTATACTCTTCGACAACTTGTAAAATCGATGCTCGTGAATCTTGCTAGTTTCGATCTAAAACGATGTATCCCGTTGTTTTTGAGCCGGAATACAACTTTTTGATGTATTCCGTTGTTTTGAGCCGGAATACAAGTTTTTGCGCAGTTCTGAGAGAAAAATTTACACCTTTCTCTCGTCTACTCTTCGTCGACTTGTAAAATCGATGCTCGTTAATCTTGCTAGTTTCGATCTAAAACGATGTCCCCCGTTGTTTTGAGCCGGAATACAAGTTTTCGCGCAGTTCTGAGAGAAAAAGTTTACACCTTTCTCTCGTCTACTCTTCGACGACTTGTAAAATCGATGCTCGTGAATCTTGATAGTTTCGCTCTAAAACAATGTATCCCGTTGTTTTGAGCCGGAATACAAGTTTTCGCGCAGTTCTGAGAGAAAAAGTTTACACCTATCTCTCGTCTACTCTTCGACGACTTGTAAAATCGATGCTCGTTAATTGTGCTAGTTTCGATCTAAAACGATGTATCCCGTTGTTTTGAGCCGGAATACAAGTTTTCGCGCAGTTCTGAGAGAAAAAGTTTACACCTTTCTCTCGTCTACTCTTCGTCGACTTGTAAAATCGATGCTCGTTAATCTTGCTAGTTTCGATCTAAAACGATGTATCCCGTTGTTTTGAGCCGGAATACAAGTCTTCACGCAGTTCTGAGAGAAAACGTTTACACCTTTCTCTCGTCTACTCTTCGACAACTTGTAAAATCGATGCTCGTGAATCTTGCTAGTTTCGATCTAAAACGATGTATCCCGTTGTTTTGAGCCGGAATACAAATTTTTGCGCAGTTCTGAGAGAAAAAGTTTACACCTTTCTCTCGTCTACTCTTCGACGACTTGTTAAATTGATGCTCGTGAATTTTGCTACTTTCGACCTAAAACAATGTATCCCGTTGTTTTGAGCCGGAATACAAGTTTTCGCGCAGTTCTGAGGGAAAAAGTTTACACCTTTCTCTCGTCTACTCTTCGACGACTTTTAAAATTGATGCTCGTGAATTTTGCTGGTTTCGATCTAAAACGATGTATCCCGTTGTTTTGAGCTGGAATACAAGTTTTCGCGCAGTTCTGAGAGAAAAAGTTTACACCTTTCTCTCGTCTACTCTTCGACGACTTGTTAAATCGATGCTCGTGAATTTTGCTACTTTCGATCTAAAACGATGTATCCCGTTGTTTTGAGCCGGAATACTATTTTTTGCGCAGATCTGAGAGAAAAAGTTTACACCTTTCTCTCGTCTACTCTTCGACGACTTGTAAAATCGATGCTTGTGAATCTTGATACTTTCGATCTAAAACGATGTATCACGTTGGTTTGAGCCGGAATACAAGTTTTCGCGCAGTTCTGAGAGAAAAAGTTAACACCTTTCTCTCGTCTACTCTTCGACGACTTGTAAAATCGATGCTCGTTAATCTTGCTAGTTTCGATCTAAAACGATGTATCCCGTTGTTTTGAGCCGGAATACAAGTCTTCACGCTGTTCTGAGAGAAAACGTTTACACCCTTCTCTCGTCTACTCTTCGACAACTTGTAAAATCGATGCTCGTGAATCTTGCTAGTTTCGATCTAAAACGATGTATCCCGTTGTTTTTGAGCCGGAATACAACTTTTTGCGCAGTTCTGAGAGAAAAAGTTTACACCTTTCTCTCGTTCTCTTCGACGACATGTAAAATCGATGCTCGTGAATCTTGCTAGTTTCGATCTAAAGCGATGTATCTCAATTATTTGAGCCGGAATACAAGTTTTCGCGCAGTTCTGAGAGAAAAAGTTTACACCTTTCTCTCGTCTACTCTTCAACGACTTGTTAAATCGATGCTCGTGAATTTTGCTACTTTCGATCTAAAACGATGTATCCCGTTCTGTTGAGCCGGAATACAAGTTTTCGCGCAGTTCTGAGAGAAAAAGTTTACACCTTTCTCTCGTCTACTCTTCGACGACTTGTAAAATCGATGCTCGTTAATCTTGCTAGTTTCGATCTAAAACGATGTATTCCGTTGTTTTGAGCCGGAATACAAGTTTTCGCGCAGTTCTGAGAGAAAAAGTTTACACCTTTTTCTCGTCACCTCTTCGACAACTTGTAAAATCGATGCTCGTAAATCTTGATAGTTTCGATCTAAAACGATGTATCCCGTTGTTTTGAGCCGGAATACAAATTTTTGCGCAGTTCTGAGAGAAAAAGTTTACACCTTTCTCTCGTTCTCTTCGACGACATGTAAAATCAATGCTCGTGAATCTTGCTAGTTTCGATCTAAAGCGATGTATCTCAATTATTTGAGCCAGAATACAAGTTTTCGCGCAGTTCTGAGAGAAAAAGTTTACACCTTTCTCTCGTCTACTCTTCGACGACTTGTAAAATCGATGCTCGTGAATATTGATAGTTTCGCTCTAAAACAATGAATCCCGTTGTTTTGAGCCGGAATACGAGTTTTCGCGCAGTTCTGAGAGAAAAAGTTTACACCTTTCTCTCGTCTACTCTTCGACGACTTGTAAAATCGATGCTCGTTAATTGTGCTAGTTTCGATCTAAAACGATGCATCCCGTTGTTTTGAGCCGGAATACAAGTTTTCGCGCAGTTCTGAGAGAAAAAGTTTACACCTTTCTCTCGTCTACTCTTCGTCGACTTGTAAAATCGATGCTCGTTAATCTTGCTAGTTTCGATCTAAAACGATGTATCCCGTTGTTTTGAGCCGGAATACAAGTCTTCACGCAGTTCTGAGAGAAAACGTTTACACCTTTCTCTCGTCTACTCTTCGACAACTTGTAAAATCGATGCTCGTGAATCTTGCTAGTTTCGATCTAAAACGATGTATCCCGTTGTTTTGAGCCGGAATACAAATTTTTGCGCAGTTCTGAGAGAAAAAGTTTACACCTTTCTCTCGTTCTCTTCGACGACTTGTAAAATCGATGCTCGTGAATCTTGCTAGTTTCGATCTAAAGCGATGTATCTCAATTATTTGAGCCGGAATACAAGTTTTCGCGCAGTTCTGAGAGAAAAAGTTTACACCTTTCTCTCGTCTACTCTTCGACGACTTGTTAAATTGATTCTCGTGAATTTTGCTACTTTCGACCTAAAACAATGTATCCCGTTGTTTTGAGCCGGAATACAAGTTTTCGCGCAGTTCTGAGGGAAAAAGTTTACACCTTTCTCTCGTCTACTCTTCGACGACTTTTAAAATTGATGCTCGTGAATTTTGCTGGTTTCGATCTAAAACGATGTATCCCGTTGTTTTGAGCTGGAATACAAGTTTTCGCGCAGTTCTGAGAGAAAAAGTTTACACCTTTCTCTCGTCTACTCTTCGACGACTTGTTAAATCGATGCTCGTGAATTTTGCTACTTTCGATCTAAAACGATGTATCCCGTTGTTTTGAGCCGGAATACTATTTTTTGCGCAGTTCTGAGAGAAAAAGTTTACACCTTTCCCTCGTTCTCTTCTACGACATGTAAAATCGATGCTCGTGAATCTTGCTAGTTTTGATCTAAAACGATGTATCTCAATGATTTGAGCCGGAATACAAGTTTTCGCGCAGTTCTGAGAGAAAACGTTTACACCTTTCTCTCGTCTACTCTTCGACGACTTGTAAAATCGATGCTCGTGAATTTTGCTACTTTCGATCTAAAACGATGTATCCCGTTGTTTTGAGCCGGAATACAATTTTTCGCGCAGTTCTGAGAGAAAAAGTTTACACCTTTCTCTCGTGTACTCTTCGACGACTTGTAAAATCGATGCTCGTGAATATTGATAGTTTCGCTCTAAAACAATGAATCCCGTTGTTTTGAGCCGGAATACGAGTTTTCGCGCAGTTCTGAGAGAAAAAGTTTACACCTTTCTCTCGTCTACTCTTCGACGACTTGTAAAATCGATGCTCGTGAATCTTGATAGTTTCGCTCTAAAACAATGTATCCCGTTGTTTTGAGCCGGAATACAAGTCTTCACGCAGTTCTGAGAGAAAACGTTTACACCTTTTTTTGGCCAATCTTCGACAAATTGTAAAATCGATGCTCGTGAATCTTGCTAGCTTCGATCTAATACGATGTATCCCGTTGTTTTGAGCCGGAATACAAGTTTTCGCGCAGTTCTGAGAGAAAAAGTTTACACCTTACTCTCGTCTACTCTTCGACGACTTGTAAAATCGATGCTCGTTAATTGTGCTAGTTTCGATCTAAAACGATGTATCCCGTTGGTTTGAGCCAGAATACAAGTTTTCGCGCAGTTCTGAGAGAAAAAGTTTACACCTTTCTCTCGTCTACTCTTCGTCGACTTGTAAAATCGATGCTCGTTAATCTTGCTAGTTTCGATCTAAAACGATGTATCCCGTTGTTTTGAGCCGGAATACAAGTCTTCACGCAGTTCTGAGAGAAAACGTTTACACCCTTCTCTCGTCTACTCTTCGACAACTTGTAAAATCGATGCTCGTGAATCTTGCTAGTTTCGATCTAAAACGATGTATCCCGTTGTTTTTGAGCCGGAATACAACTTTTTGATGTATTCCGTTGTTTTGAGCCGGAATACAAGTTTTTGCGCAGTTCTGAGAGAAAAATTTACACCTTTCTCTCGTCTACTCTTCGTCGACTTGTAAAATCGATGCTCGTTAATCTTGCTAGTTTCGATCTAAAACGATGTCCCCCGTTGTTTTGAGCCGGAATACAAGTTTTCGCGCAGTTCTGAGAGAAAAAGTTTACACCTTTCTCTCGTCTACTCTTCGACGACTTGTAAAATCGATGCTCGTGAATATTGATAGTTTCGCTCTAAAACAATGAATCCCGTTGTTTTGAGCCGGAATACGAGTTTTCGCGCAGTTCTGAGAGAAAAAGTTTACACCTTTCTCTCGTCTACTCTTCGACGACTTGTAAAATCGATGCTCGTTAATTGTGCTAGTTTCGATCTAAAACGATGCATCCCGTTGTTTTGAGCCGGAATACAAGTTTTCGCGCAGTTCTGAGAGAAAAAGTTTACACCTTTCTCTCGTCTACTCTTCGTCGACTTGTAAAATCGATGCTCGTTAATCTTGCTAGTTTCGATCTAAAACGATGTATCCCGTTGTTTTGAGCCGGAATACAAGTCTTCACGCAGTTCTGAGAGAAAACGTTTACACCTTTCTCTCGTCTACTCTTCGACAACTTGTAAAATCGATGCTCGTGAATCTTGCTAGTTTCGATCTAAAACGATGTATCCCGTTGTTTTGAGCCGGAATACAAATTTTTGCGCAGTTCTGAGAGAAAAAGTTTACACCTTTCTCTCGTTCTCTTCGACGACTTGTAAAATCGATGCTCGTGAATCTTGCTAGTTTCGATCTAAAGCGATGTATCTCAATTATTTGAGCCGGAATACAAGTTTTCGCGCAGTTCTGAGAGAAAAAGTTTACACCTTTCTCTCGTCTACTCTTCGACGACTTGTTAAATTGATGCTCGTGAATTTTGCTACTTTCGACCTAAAACAATGTATCCCGTTGTTTTGAGCCGGAATACAAGTTTTCGCGCAGTTCTGAGGGAAAAAGTTTACACCTTTCTCTCGTCTACTCTTCGACGACTTTTAAAATTGATGCTCGTGAATTTTGCTGGTTTCGATCTAAAACGATGTATCCCGTTGTTTTGAGCTGGAATACAAGTTTTCGCGCAGTTCTGAGAGAAAAAGTTTACACCTTTCTCTCGTCTACTCTTCGACGACTTGTTAAATCGATGCTCGTGAATTTTGCTACTTTCGATCTAAAACGATGTATCCCGTTGTTTTGAGCCGGAATACTATTTTTTGCGCAGATCTGAGAGAAAAAGTTTACACCTTTCTCTCGTCTACTCTTCGACGACTTGTAAAATCGATGCTTGTGAATCTTGATACTTTCGATCTAAAACGATGTATCACGTTGGTTTGAGCCGGAATACAAGTTTTCGCGCAGTTCTGAGAGAAAAAGTTTACACCTTTCTCTCGTCTACTCTTCGACGACTTGTAAAATCGATGCTCGTTAATCTTGCTAGTTTCGATCTAAAACGATGTATCCCGTTGTTTTGAGCCGGAATACAAGTCTTCACGCAGTTCTGAGAGAAAACGTTTACACCCTTCTCTCGTCTACTCTTCGACAACTTGTAAAATCGATGCTCGTGAATCTTGCTAGTTTCGATCTAAAACGATGTATCCCGTTGTTTTTGAGCCGGAATACAACTTTTTGCGCAGTTCTGAGAGAAAAAGTTTACACCTTTCTCTCGTTCTCTTCGACGACATGTAAAATCGATGCTCGTGAATCTTGCTAGTTTCGATCTAAAGCGATGTATCTCAAATATTTGAGCCGGAATACAAGTTTTCGCGCAGTTCTGAGAGAAAAAGTTTACACCTTTCTCTCGTCTACTCTTCGACGACTTGTTAAATCGATGCTCGTGAATTTTGCTACTTTCGATCTAAAACGATGTATCCCGTTCTGTTGAGCCGGAATACAAGTTTTCGCGCAGTTCTGAGAGAAAAAGTTTACACCTTTCTCTCGTCTACTCTTCGACGACTTGTAAAATCGATGCTCGTTAATCTTGCTAGTTTCGATCTAAAACGATGTATCCCGTTGTTTTGAGCCGGAATACAAATTTTTGCGCAGTTCTGAGAGAAAAAGTTTACACCTTTCTCTCGTTCTCTTCGACGACATGTAAAATCAATGCTCGTGAATCTTGCTAGTTTCGATCTAAAGCGATGTATCTCAATTATTTGAGCCAGAATACAAGTTTTCGCGCAGTTCTGAGAGAAAAAGTTTACACCTTTCTCTCGTCTACTCCTCGGTGACTTGTTAAATCGATGCTCGTGAATCTTGCTAGTTTTGATCTAAAATGATGTATTCCGTTGTTTTGAGCCGGAATACAAGTTTTTGCGCAGTTCTGAGAGAAAAATTTACACCTTTCTCTCGTCTACTCTTCGTCGACTTGTAAAATCGATGCTCGTTAATCTTGCTAGTTTCGATCTAAAACGATGTCCCCCGTTGTTTTGAGCCGGAATACAAGTTTTCGCGCAGTTCTGAGAGAAAAAGTTTACACCTTTCTCTCGTCTACTCTTCAACGACTTGTAAAATCGATGCTCGTGAATCTTGATAGTTTCGCTCTAAATCAATGTATCCCGTTGTTTTGAGCCGGAATACAAGTTTTTGCGCAGTTCTGAGAGAAAAATTTACACCTTTCTCTCGTCTACTCTTCGTCGACTTGTAAAATCGATGCTCGTTAATCTTGCTAGTTTCGATCTAAAACGATGTCCCCCGTTGTTTTGAGCCGGAATACAAGTTTTCGCGCAGTTCTGAGAGAAAAAGTTTACACCTTTCTCTCGTCTACTCTTCGTCGACTTGTAAAATCGATGCTCGTTAATCTTGCTAGTTTCGATCTAAAACGATGTATCCCGTTGTTTTGAGCCGGAATACAAGTCTTCACGCAGTTCTGAGAGAAAACGTTTACACCTTTCTCTCGTCTACTCTTCGACAACTTGTAAAATCGATGCTCGTGAATCTTGCTAGTTTCGATCTAAAACGATGTATCCCGTTGTTTTGAGCCGGAATACAAATTTTTGCGCAGTTCTGAGAGAAAAAGTTTACACCTTTCTCTCGTTCTCTTCGACGACTTGTAAAATCGATGCTCGTGAATCTTGCTAGTTTCGATCTAAAGCGATGTATCTCAATTATTTGAGCCGGAATACAAGTTTTCGCGCAGTTCTGAGAGAAAAAGTTTACACCTTTCTCTCGTCTACTCTTCGACGACTTGTTAAATTGATGCTCGTGAATTTTGCTACTTTCGACCTAAAACAATGTATCCCGTTGTTTTGAGCCGGAATACAAGTTTTCGCGCAGTTCTGAGGGAAAAAGTTTACACCTTTCTCTCGTCTACTCTTCGACGACTTTTAAAATTGATGCTCGTGAATTTTGCTAGTTTCGATCTAAAACGATGTATCCCGTTGTTTTGAGCTGGAATACAAGTTTTCGCGCAGTTCTGAGAGAAAAAGTTTACTCCTTTCTCTCGTCTACTCTTCGACGACTTGGTAAATCGATGCTCGTGAATTTTGCTACTTTCGATCTAAAACGATGTATCCCGTTGTTTTCAGCCGGAATACTATTTTTTGCACAGATCTGAGAGAAAAAGTTTACACCTTTCTCTCGTCTACTCTTCAACGACTTGTAAAATCGATGCTTGTGAATCTTGATACTTTCGATCTAAAACGATGTATCACGTTGTTTTGAGCCGGAATACAAGTTTTCGCGCAGTTCTGAGAGAAAAAGTTTACACCTTTCTCTCGTCTACTCTTCGACGACTTGTAAAATCGATGCTCGTGAATCTTGATAGTTTCGCTCTAAAACAATGTATCCCGTTGTTTTGAGCCGGAATACAAGTCTTCACGCAGTTCTGAGAGAAAACGTTTACACCTTTCTCTCGTCTACTCTTCGACAAATTGTAAAATCGATGCTCGTGAATCTTGCTAGCTTCGATCTAATACGATGTATCCCGTTGTTTTGAGCCGGAATACAAGTTTTCGCGCAGTTCTGAGAGAAAAAGTTTACACCTTACTCTCGTCTACTCTTCGACGACTTGTAAAATCGATGCTCGTTAATTGTGCTAGTTTCGATCTAAAACGATGTATCCCGTTGTTTTGAGCCGGAATACAAGTTTTCGCGCAGTTCTAAAAGAAAAAGTTTACACCTTTCTCTCGTCTACTCTTCGTCGACTTGTAAAATCGATGCTCGTTAATCTTGCTAGTTTCGATCTAAAACGATGTATCCCGTTGTTTTGAGCCGGAATACAAGTCTTCAGGCAGTTCTGAGAGAAAACGTTTACACCCTTCTCTCGTCTACTCTTCGACAACTTGTAAAATCGATGCTCGTGAATCTTGCTAGTTTCGATCTAAAACGATGTATCCCGTTGTTTTTGAGCCGGAATACAACTTTTTGATGTATTCCGTTGTTTTGAGCCGGAATACAAGTTTTTGCGCAGTTCTGAGAGAAAAATTTACACCTTTCTCTCGTCTACTCTTCGTCGACTTGTAAAATCGATGCTCGTTAATCTTGCTAGTTTCGATCTAAAACGATGTCCCCCGTTGTTTTGAGCCGGAATACAAGTTTTCGCGCAGTTCTGAGAGAAAAAGTTTACACCTTTCTCTCGTCTACTCTTCGACGACTTGTAAAATCGATGCTCGTGAATCTTGATAGTTTCGCTCTAAAACAATGTATCCCGTTGTTTTGAGCCGGAATACAAGTTTTCGCGCAGTTCTGAGAGAAAAAGTTTACACCTATCTCTCGTCTACTCTTCGACGACTTGTAAAATCGATGCTCGTTAATTGTGCTAGTTTCGATCTAAAACGATGTATCCCGTTGTTTTGAGCCGGAATACAAGTTTTCGCGCAGTTCTGAGAGAAAAAGTTTACACCTTTCTCTCGTCTACTCTTCGTCGACTTGTAAAATCGATGCTCGTTAATCTTGCTAGTTTCGATCTAAAACGATGTATCCCGTTGTTTTGAGCCGGAATACAAGTCTTCACGCAGTTCTGAGAGAAAACGTTTACACCTTTCTCTCGTCTACTCTTCGACAACTTGTAAAATCGATGCTCGTGAATCTTGCTAGTTTCGATCTAAAACGATGTATCCCGTTGTTTTGAGCCGGAATACAAATTTTTGCGCAGTTCTGAGAGAAAAAGTTTACACCTTTCTCTCGTTCTCTTCGACGACTTGTAAAATCGATGCTCGTGAATCTTGCTAGTTTCGATCTAAAGCGATGTATCTCAATTATTTGAGCCGGAATACAAGTTTTCGCGCAGTTCTGAGAGAAAAAGTTTACACCTTTCTCTCGTCTACTCTTCGACGACTTGTTAAATTGATGCTCGTGAATTTTGCTACTTTCGACCTAAAACAATGTATCCCGTTGTTTTGAGCCGGAATACAAGTTTTCGCGCAGTTCTGAGGGAAAAAGTTTACACCTTTCTCTCGTCTACTCTTCGACGACATTTAAAATTGATGCTCGTGAATTTTGCTGGTTTCGATCTAAAACGATGTATCCCGTTGTTTTGAGCTGGAATACAAGTTTTCGCGCAGTTCTGAGAGAAAAAGTTTACACCTTTCTCTCGTCTACTCTTCGACGACTTGTTAAATCGATGCTCGTGAATTTTGCTACTTTCGATCTAAAACGATGTATCCCGTTGTTTTGAGCCGGAATACTATTTTTTGCGCAGATCTGAGAGAAAAAGTTTACACCTTTCTCTCGTCTACTCTTCGACGACTTGTAAAATCGATGCTTGTGAATCTTGATACTTTCGATCTAAAACGATGTATCACGTTGGTTTGAGCCGGAATACAAGTTTTCGCGCAGTTCTGAGAGAAAAAGTTTACACCTTTCTCTCGTCTACTCTTCGACGACTTGTAAAATCGATGCTCGTTAATCTTGCTAGTTTCGATCTAAAACGATGTATCCCGTTGTTTTGAGCCGGAATACAAGTCTTCACGCTGTTCTGAGAGAAAACGTTTACACCCTTCTCTCGTCTACTCTTCGACAACTTGTAAAATCGATGCTCGTGAATCTTGCTAGTTTCGATCTAAAACGATGTATCCCGTTGTTTTTGAGCCGGAATACAACTTTTTGCGCAGTTCTGAGAGAAAAAGTTTACACCTTTCTCTCGTTCTCTTCGACGACATGTAAAATCGATGCTCGTGAATCTTGCTAGTTTCGATCTAAAGCGATGTATCTCAATTATTTGAGCCGGAATACAAGTTTTCGCGCAGTTCTGAGAGAAAAAGTTTACACCTTTCTCTCGTCTACTCTTCAACGACTTGTTAAATCGATGCTCGTGAATTTTGCTACTTTCGATCTAAAACGATGTATCCCGTTCTGTTGAGCCGGAATACAAGTTTTCGCGCAGTTCTGAGAGAAAAAGTTTACACCTTTCTCTCGTCTACTCTTCGACTACTTGTAAAATCGATGCTCGTTAATCTTGCTAGTTTCGATCTAAAACGATGTATTCCGTTGTTTTGAGCCGGAATACAAGTTTTCGCGCAGTTCTGAGAGAAAAAGTTTACACCTTTTTCTCGTCACCTCTTCGACAACTTGTAAAATCGATGCTCGTAAATCTTGATAGTTTCGATCTAAAACGATGTATCCCGTTGTTTTGAGCCGGAATACAAATTTTTGCGCAGTTCTGAGAGAAAAAGTTTACACCTTTCTCTCGTTCTCTTCGACGACATGTAAAATCAATGCTCGTGAATCTTGCTAGTTTCGATCTAAAGCGATGTATCTCAATTATTTGAGCCAGAATACAAGTTTTCGCGCAGTTCTGAGAGAAAAAGTTTACACCTTTCTCTCGTCTACTCCTCGGCGACTTGTTAAATCGATGCTCGTGAATCTTGCTAGTTTCAATCTAAAATGATGTATTCCGTTGTTTTGAGCCGGAATACAAGTTTTTGCGCAGTTCTGAGAGAAAAATTTACACCTTTCTCTCGTCTACTCTTCGTCGACTTGTAAAATCGATGCTCGTTAATCTTGCTAGTTTCGATCTAAAACGATGTCCCCCGTTGTTTTGAGCCGGAATACAAGTTTTCGCGCAGTTCTGAGAGAAAAAGTTTACACCTTTCTCTCGTCTACTCTTCGACGACTTGTAAAATCGATGCTCGTGAATCTTGCTAGTTTCGATCTAAAACGATGTATCCCGTTGTTTTTGAGCCGGAATACAACTTTTTGCGCAGTTCTGAGAGAAAAAGTTTACACCTTTCTCTCGTTCTCTTCGACGACATGTAAAATCGATGCTCGTGAATCTTGCTAGTTTCGATCTAAAGCGATGTATCTCAATTATTTGAGCCGGAATACAAGTTTTCGCGCAGTTCTGAGAGAAAAAGTTTACACCTTTCTCTCGTCTACTCTTCAACGACTTGTTAAATCGATGCTCGTGAATTTTGCTACTTTCGATCTAAAACGATGTATCCCGTTGTTTTGAGCCGGAATACAAATTTTTGCGCAGTTCTGAGAGAAAAAGTTTACACCTTTCTCTCGTTCTCTTCGACGACATGTAAAATCAATGCTCGTGAATCTTGCTAGTTTCGATCTAAAGCGATGTATCTCAATTATTTGAGCCAGAATACAAGTTTTCGCGCAGTTTTGAGAGAGAAAGTTTAGACCTTTCTCTCGTCTACTCCTCGGCGACTTGTTAAATCGATGCTCGTGAATCTTGCTAGTTTCGATCTAAAATGATGTATTCCGTTGTTTTGAGCCGGAATACAAGTTTTTGCGCAGTTCTGAGAGAAAAATTTACACCTTTCTCTCGTCTACTCTTCGTCGACTTGTAAAATCGATGCTCGTTAATCTTGCTAGTTTCGATCTAAAACGATGTCCCCCGTTGTTTTGAGCCGGAATACAAGTTTTCGCGCAGTTCTGAGAGAAAAAGTTTACACCTTTCTCTCGTCTACTCTTCGACGACTTGTAAAATCGATGCTCGTGAATCTTGATAGTTTCGCTCTAAAACAATGTATCCCGTTGTTTTGAGCCGGAATACAAGTTTTTGCGCAGTTCTGAGAGAAAAATTTACACCTTTCTCTCGTCTACTCTTCGTCGACTTGTAAAATCGATGCTCGTTAATCTTGCTAGTTTCGATCTAAAACGATGTCCCCCGTTGTTTTGAGCCGGAATACAAGTTTTCGCGCAGTTCTGAGAGAAAAAGTTTACACCTTTCTCTCGTCTACTCTTCGTCGACTTGTAAATCGATGCTCGTTAATCTTGCTAGTTTCGATCTAAAACGATGTATCCCGTTGTTTTGAGCCGGAATACAAGTCTTCACGCAGTTCTGAGAGAAAACGTTTACACCTTTCTCTCGTCTACTCTTCGACAACTTGTAAAATCGATGCTCGTGAATCTTGCTAGTTTCGATCTAAAACGATGTATCCCGTTGTTTTGAGCCGGAATACAAATTTTTGCGCAGTTCTGAGAGAAAAAGTTTACACCTTTCTCTCGTTCTCTTCGACGACTTGTAAAATCGATGCTCGTGAATCTTGCTAGTTTCGATCTAAAGCGATGTATCTCAATTATTTGAGCCGGAATACAAGTTTTCGCGCAGTTCTGAGAGAAAAAGTTTACACCTTTCTCTCGTCTACTCTTCGACGACTTGTTAAATTGATGCTCGTGAATTTTGCTACTTTCGACCTAAAACAATGTATCCCGTTGTTTTGAGCCGGAATACAAGTTTTCGCGCAGTTCTGAGGGAAAAAGTTTACACCTTTCTCTCGTCTACTCTTCGACGACTTTTAAAATTGATGCTCGTGAATTTTGCTAGTTTCGATCTAAAACGATGTATCCCGTTGTTTTGAGCTGGAATACAAGTTTTCGCGCAGTTCTGAGAGAAAAAGTTTACACCTTTCTCTCGTCTACTCTTCGACGACTTGGTAAATCGATGCTCGTGAATTTTGCTACTTTCGATCTAAAACGATGTATCCCGTTGTTTTGAGCCGGAATACTATTTTTTGCGCAGATCTGAGAGAAAAAGTTTACACCTTTCTCTCGTCTACTCTTCAACGACTTGTAAAATCGATGCTTGTGAATCTTGATACTTTCGATCTAAAACGATGTATCACGTTGTTTTGAGCCGGAATACAAGTTTTCGCGCAGTTCTGAGAGAAAAAGTTTACACCTTTCTCTCGTCTACTCTTCGACGACTTGTAAAATCGATGCTCGTTAATCTTGCTAGTTTCGATCTAAAACGATGTATCCCGTTGTTTTGAGCCGGAATACAAGTCTTCACGCAGTTCTGAGAGAAAACGTTTACACCCTTCTCTCGTCTACTCTTCGACAACTTGTAAAATCGATGCTCGTGAATCTTGCTAGTTTCGATCTAAAACGATGTGTCCCGTTGTTTTTGAGCCGGAATACAACTTTTTGCGCAGTTCTGAGAGAAAAAGTTTACAACTTTCTCTCGTTCTCTTCGACGACATGTGAAATCGATGCTCGTGAATCTTGCTAGTTTCGATCTAAAGCGATGTATCTCAATTATTTGAGCCGGAATACAAGTTTTCGCGCAGTTCTGAGAGAAAAAGTTTACACCTTTCTCTCGTCTACTCTTCGACGACTTATTAAATCGATGCTCGTGAATTTTGCTACTTTCGATCTAAAACGATGTATCCCGTTGTTTTGAGCCGGAATACAAGTTTTCGCGCAGTTCTGAGAGAAAAAGTTTACACCTTTTTCTCGTCACCTCTTCGACGACTTGTAAAATCGATGCTCGTGAATCTTGCTAGTTTCGATCTAAAACGATGTATCCCGTTGTTTTGAGCCGGAATACAAGTTTTCGCGCAGTTCTGAGAGAAAAAGATTACACCTTTCTCTCGTCACCTCTTCGACGACTTGTAAAATCGATGCTCGTGAATCTTGCTAGTTTCGATCTAAAACGATGTATTCCGTTGTTTTGAGCCGGAATACAAGTTTTCGCGCTGTTCTGAGAGAAAAATTTACACCTTTCTCTCGTCTACTCTTCGTCGACTTGTAAAATCGATGCTCGTGAATCTTGATAGTTTCTCGATCTAAAACGATGTATTCCGTTGTTTTGAGCCGGAATACAAATTTTTGCGCAGTTCTGAGAGAAAAAGTTTACACCTTTCTCTCGTTCTCTTCGACGACATGTAAAAGCAATGCTCGTGAATCTTGCTAGTTTCGATCTAAAGCGATGTATCTCAATTATTTGAGCCAGAATACAAGTTTTCGCGCAGTTCTGAGAGAAAAAGTTTACACCTTTCTCTCGTCTACTCTTCGGCGACTTGTTAAATCGATGCTCGTGAATCTTGCTAGTTTCGATCTAAAATGATGTATTCCGTTGTTTTGAGCCGGAATACAAGTTTTTGCGCAGTTCTGAGAGAAACATTTACACCTTTCTCTCGTCTACTCTTCGTCGACTTGTAAAATCGATGCTCGTTAATCTTGCCAGTTTCGATCTAAAACGATGTCCCCCGTTGTTTTGAGCCGGAATACTAGTTTTCGCGCAGTTCTGAGAGAAAAAGTTTACACCTTTCTCTCGTCTACTCTTCGTCGACTTTAAAATCGATGCTCGTTAATCTTGCTAGTTTCGATCTAAAACAATGTATCCCGTTGTTTTGAGCCGGAATACAAGTTTTCGCGCAGTTCTGAGAGAAAAAGTTTACACCTATCTCTCGTCTACTCTTCGACGACTTGTAAAATCGATGCTCGGTATTTGTGCTAGTTTCGATCTAAAACGATGTATCCCGTTGTTTTGAGCCGGAATACAAGTTTTCGCGCAGTTCTGAGAGAAAAAGTTTACACCTTTCTCTCGTCTACTCTTCGTCGACTTGTAAAATCGATGCTCGTTAATCTTGCTAGTTTCGATCTAAAACGATGTATCCCGTTGTTTTGAGCCGGAATACAAGTCTTCACGCAGTTCTGAGAGAAAACGTTTACACCTTTCTCTCGTCAACTCTTCGACAACTTGTAAAATCGATGCTCGTGAATCTTGCTAGTTTCGATCTAAAACGATGTATCCCGTTGTTTTGAGCCGGAATACAAATTTTTGCGCAGTTCTGAGAGAAAAAGTTTACACCTTTCTCTCGTTCTCTTCGACGACTTGTAAAATCGATGCTCGTGAATCTTGCTAGTTTCGATCTAAAGCAATGTATCTCAATTATTTGAGCCGGAATACAAGTTTTCGCGCAGTTCTGAGAGAAAAAGTTTACACCTTTCTCTCGTCTACTCTTCGACGACTTGTTAAATCGATGCTCGTGAATCTTGCTAGTTTCGATCTAAAACGATGTATTCCGTTGTTTTGAGCCGGAATACAAGTTTTCGCGCAGTTCTGAGAGAAAAAGTTTACACCTTTTTCTCGTCACCTCTTCAACGACTTGTAAAATCGATGCTCGTGAATCTTGCTAGTTTCAATCTAAAACGATGTATCCCGTTGTTTTGAGCCGGAATACAAGTTTTCGCGCAGTTCTGAGAGAAAACGTTTACACCTTTCTCTCGTCTACTATTCGACAACTTGTAAAATCGATGCTCGTGAATCTTGCTAGTTTCGATCTAAAACGATGTATTCCGTTGTTTTGAGCCGGAATACAAATTTTTGCGCAGTTCTGAGAGAAAAAGTTTACACCTTTCTCTCGTTCTCTTCGACGACATGTAAAAGCAATGCTCGTGAATCTTGCTAGTTTCGATC
This sequence comes from Amblyomma americanum, assembly GCF_052857255.1. Classification (NCBI taxonomy): domain Eukaryota; kingdom Metazoa; phylum Arthropoda; class Arachnida; order Ixodida; family Ixodidae; genus Amblyomma; species Amblyomma americanum. The sequence goes on along the minus strand of NW_027526515.1, from coordinate 610,147 downwards.
TAAAGCGATGTATCTCAATTATTTGAGCCAGAATACAAGTTTTCGCGCAGTTCTGAGAGAAAAAGTTTACACCTTTCTCTCGTCTACTCTTCGGCGACTTGTTAAATCGATGCTCGTGAATCTTGCTAGTTTCGATCTAAAATGATGTATTCCGTTGTTTTGAGCCGGAATACAAGTTTTTGCGCAGTTCTGAGAGAAACATTTACACCTTTCTCTCGTCTACTCTTCGTCGACTTGTAAAATCGATGCTCGTTAATCTTGCCAGTTTCGATCTAAAACGATGTCCCCCGTTGTTTTGAGCCGGAATACTAGTTTTCGCGCAGTTCTGAGAGAAAAAGTTTACACCTTTCTCTCGTCTACTCTTCGTCGACTTTAAAATCGATGCTCGTTAATCTTGCTAGTTTCGATCTAAAACAATGTATCCCGTTGTTTTGAGCCGGAATACAAGTTTTCGCGCAGTTCTGAGAGAAAAAGTTTACACCTATCTCTCGTCTACTCTTCGACGACTTGTAAAATCGATGCTCGGTATTTGTGCTAGTTTCGATCTAAAACGATGTATCCCGTTGTTTTGAGCCGGAATACAAGTTTTCGCGCAGTTCTGAGAGAAAAAGTTTACACCTTTCTCTCGTCTACTCTTCGTCGACTTGTAAAATCGATGCTCGTTAATCTTGCTAGTTTCGATCTAAAACGATGTATCCCGTTGTTTTGAGCCGGAATACAAGTCTTCACGCAGTTCTGAGAGAAAACGTTTACACCTTTCTCTCGTCAACTCTTCGACAACTTGTAAAATCGATGCTCGTGAATCTTGCTAGTTTCGATCTAAAACGATGTATCCCGTTGTTTTGAGCCGGAATACAAATTTTTGCGCAGTTCTGAGAGAAAAAGTTTACACCTTTCTCTCGTTCTCTTCGACGACTTGTAAAATCGATGCTCGTGAATCTTGCTAGTTTCGATCTAAAGCAATGTATCTCAATTATTTGAGCCGGAATACAAGTTTTCGCGCAGTTCTGAGAGAAAAAGTTTACACCTTTCTCTCGTCTACTCTTCGACGACTTGTTAAATCGATGCTCGTGAATTTTGCTACTTTCGATCTAAAACGATGTATCCCGTTGTTTTGAGCCGGAATACTATTTTTTGCGCAGATCCGAGAGAAAAAGTTTACACCTTTCTCTCGTCTACTCTTCGACGACTTGTAAAATCGATGCTTGTGAATCTTGATACTTTCGATCTAAAACGATGTATCACGTTGTTTTGAGCCGGAATACAAGTTTTCGCGCAGTTCTGAGAGAAAACGTTTACACCTTTCTCTCGTCTACTCTTCGACGACTTGTAAAATCGATGCTCGTTAATCTTGCTAGTTTCGATCTAAAACGATGTATTCCGTTGTTTTGAGCCGGAATACAAGTTTTCGCGCAGTTCTGAGAGAAAAATTTACACCTTTCTCTCGTCTACTCTGCGACGACTTGTAAAATCGATGCTCGTGAATCTTGCTAGTTTCAATCTAAAACGATGTATCCCGTTGTTTTGAGCCGGAATACAATTTTCGCGCAGTTCTGAGAGAAAAAGTTTACACCTTTCTCTCGTCTACTCTTCGACGACTTGTAAAATCGATGCTCGTGAATTTTGATAGTTTCGCTCTAAAACAATTTACCCCGTTGTTTTGAGCCGGAATACGAGTTTTCGCGCAGTTCTGAGAGAAAAAGTTTACACCTTTCTCACGTGTACTCTTCGACGACTTGTTAAATCGATGCTCGTGAATTTTGCGACTTTCGATCTAAAACGATATATCCCGTTGTTTTGAGCCGGAATACAATTTTTCGCGCAGTTCTGAGAGAAAACGTTTACACCTTTCTCTCGTTCTCTTCGACGACATGTAAAATCAATGCTCGTGAATCTTGCTAGTTTCGATCTAAAGCGATGTATCTCAATTATTTGAGCCAGAATACAAGTTTTCGCGCAGTTCTGAGAGAAAAAGTTTACACCTTTCTCCCGTCTACTCTTCGGCGACTTGTTAAATCGATGCTCGTGAATCTTGCTAGTTTCGATCTAAAATGATGTATTCCGTTGTTTTGAGCCGGAATACAAGTTTTTGCGCAGTTCTGAGAGAAAATTTACACCTTTCTCTCGTCTACTCTTCGTCGACTTGTAAAATCGATGCTCGTTAATCTTGCTAGTTTCGATCTAAAACGATGTCCCCCGTTGTTTTGAGCCGGAATACAAGTTTTCGCGCAGTTCTGAGAGAAAAAGTTTACACCTTTCTCTCGTCTACTCTTCGTCGACTTGTAAAATCGATGCTCGTTAATCTTGCTAGTTTCGATCTAAAACGATGTATCCCGTTGTTTTGAGCCGGAATACAAGTCTTCACGCAGTTCTGAGAGAAAACGTTTACACCTTTCTCTCGTCTACTCTTCGTCGACTTGTAAAATCGATGCTCGTTAATCTTGCTAGTTTCGATCTAAAACGATGTCCCCCGTTGTTTTGAGCCGGAATACAAGTTTTCGCGCAGTTCTCAGAGAAAAAGTTTACACCTTTCTCTCGTCTACTCTTCGTCGACTTGTAAAATCGATGCTCGTTAATCTTGCTAGTTTCGATCTAAAACGATGTATCCCGTTGTTTTGAGCCGGAATACAAGTCTTCACGCAGTTCTGAGAGAAAACGTTTACACCTTTCTCTCGTCTACTCTTCGACAACTTGTAAAATCGATGCTCGTGAGTCTTGCTAGTTTTGATCTAAGACGATGTATCCCGTTGTTTTGAGCCGGAATACAAATTTTTGCGCAGTTCTGAGAGAAAAAGTTTACACCTTTCTCTCGTTCTCTTCGACGACTTGTAAAATCGATGCTCGTGAATCTTGCTAGTTTCAATCTAAAGCGATGTATCTCAATTATTTGAGCCGGAATACAAGTTTTCGCGCAGTTCTGAGAGAAAAAGTTTACACCTTTCTCTCGTCTACTCTTCGACGACTTGTTAAATTGATGCTCGTGAATTTTGCTACTTTCGACCTAAAACAATGTATCCCGTTGTTTTGAGCCGGAATACAAGTTTTCGCGCAGTTCTGAGAGAAAAAGTTTACACCTTTCTCTCGTCTACTCTTCGACGACATATTAAATCGATGCTCGTGAATTTTGCTACTTTCGATCTAAAACGATGTATCCCGTTGTTTTGAGCCGGAATACAAGTTTTCGCGCAGTTCTGAGAGAAAAAGTTTACACCTTTCTCTCGTCTACTCTTCGGCGACTTGTAAAATAGATGCTCGTTAATCTTGCTAGTTTCGATCTAAAACGATGTATTCCGTTGTTTTGAGCCGGAATACAAGTTGTCGCGCAGTTCTGAGAGAAAAAGGTTACACCTTTTTCTCGTCACCTCTTCGACGACTTGTAAAATCGATGCTCGTGAATCTTGCTAGTTTCGATCTAAAACGATGTATCCCGTTGTTTTGAGCCGGAATACAAGTTTTCGCGCAGTTCTGAGAGAAAAAGATTACACCTTTCTCTCGCCTACTCTTCGACGACTTGTAAAATCGATGCTCGTGAATCTTGCTAGTTTCGATCTAAAACGATGTATTCCGTTGTTTTGAGCCGGAATACAAGTTTTCGCGCTGTTCTGAGAGAAAAATTTACACCTTTCTCTCGTCTACTCTTCGTCGACTTGTAAAATCGATGCTCGTGAATCTTGATAGTTTCGCTCCAAAACGATGTATCCCGTTGTTTTGAGCCGGAATACAAGTCTTCACGCAGTTCTGAGAGAAAACGTTTACACCTTTCTCTCGTCTACTATTCGACAACTTGTAAAATCGATGCTCGTGAATCTTGCTAGTTTCGATCTAAAACGATGTATCCCGTTGTTTTGAGCCGGAATACAAATTTTTGCGCAGTTCTGAGAGAAAAAGTTTACACCTTTCTCTCGTTCTCTTCGACGACATATAAAATCAATGCTCGTGAATCTTGCTAGTTTCGATCTAAAGCGATGTATCTCAATTATTTGAGCCAGAATACAAGTTTTCGCGCAGTTCTGAGAGAAAAAGTTTACACCTTTCTCTCGTCTACTCTTCGGCGACTTGTTAAATCGATGCTCGTGAATCTTGCTAGTTTCGATCTAAAATGATGTATTCCGTTGTTTTGAGCCGGAATACAAGTTTTTGCGCAGTTCTGAGAGAAAAATTTACACCTTTCTCTCGTCTACTCTTCGTCGACTTGTAAAATCGATGCTCGTTAATCTTGCCAGTTTCGATCTAAAACGATGTCCCCCGTTGTTTTGAGCCGGAATACTAGTTTTCGCGCAGTTCTGAGAGAAAAAGTTTACACCTTTCTCTCGTCTACTCTTCGTCGACTTTAAAATCGATGCTCGTTAATCTTGCTAGTTTCGATCTAAAACAATGTATCCCGTTGTTTTGAGCCGGAATACAAGTTTTCGCGCAGTTCTGAGAGAAAAAGTTTACACCTATCTCTCGTCTACTCTTCGACGACTTGTAAAATCGATGCTCGGTATTTGTGCTAGTTTCGATCTAAAACGATGTATCCCGTTGTTTTGAGCCGGAATACAAGTTTTCGCGCAGTTCTGAGAGAAAAAGTTTACACCTTTCTCTCGTCTACTCTTCGTCGACTTGTAAAATCGATGCTCGTTAATCTTGCTAGTTTCGATCTAAAACGATGTATCCCGTTGTTTTGAGCCGGAATACAAGTCTTCACGCAGTTCTGAGAGAAAACGTTTACACCTTTCTCTCGTCAACTCTTCGACAACTTGTAAAATCGATGCTCGTGAATCTTGCTAGTTTCGATCTAAAACGATGTATCCCGTTGTTTTGAGCCGGAATACAAATTTTTGCGCAGTTCTGAGAGAAAAAGTTTACACCTTTCTCTCGTTCTCTTCGACGACTTGTAAAATCGATGCTCGTGAATCTTGCTAGTTTCGATCTAAAGCGATGTATCTCAATTATTTGAGCCGGAATACAAGTTTTCGCGCAGTTCTGAGAGAAAAAGTTTACACCTTTCTCTCGTCTACTCTTCGACGACTTGTTAAATTGATGCTCGTGAATTTTGCTACTTTCGACCTAAAACAATGTATCCCGTTGTTTTGAGCCGGAATAAAAGTTTTCGCGCAGTTCTGAGGGAAAAAGTTTACACCTTTCTCTCGTCTACTCTTCGACGACTTTTAAAATTGATGCTCGTGAACTTTGCTAGTTTCGATCTAAAACGATGTATCCCGTTGTTTTGAGCTGGAATACAAGTTTTCGCGCAGTTCTGAGAGAAAAAGTTTACACCTTTCTCTCGTCTACTCTTCGACGACTTGTTAAATCGATGCTCGTGAATTTTGCTACTTTCGATCTAAAACGATGTATCCCGTTGTTTTGAGCCGGAATACTATTTTTTGCGCAGATCCGAGAGAAAAAGTTTACACCTTTCTCTCGTCTACTCTTCGACGACTTGTAAAATCGATGCTTGTGAATCTTGATACTTTCGATCTAAAACGATGTATCACGTTGTTTTGAGCCGGAATACAAGTTTTCGCGCAGTTCTGAGAGAAAAAGTTTACACCTTTCTCTCGTCTACTCTTCGACGACTTGTAAAATCGATGCTCGTTAATCTTGCTAGTTTCGATCTAAAACGATGTATTCCGTTGTTTTGAGCCGGAATACAAGTTTTCGCGCAGTTCTGAGAGAAAAATTTACACCTTTCTCTCGTCTACTCTGCGACGACTTGTAAAATCGATGCTCGTGAATCTTGCTAGTTTCAATCTAAAACGATGTATCCCGTTGTTTTGAGCCGGAATACAATTTTCGCGCAGTTCTGAGAGAAAAAGTTTACACCTTTCTCTCGTCTACTCTTCGACGACTTGTAAAATCGATGCTCGTGAATTTTGATAGTTTCGCTCTAAAACAATTTACCCCGTTGTTTTGAGCCGGAATACGAGTTTTCGCGCAGTTCTGAGAGAAAAGGTTTACACCTTTCTCACGTGTACTCTTCGACGACTTGTTAAATCGATGCTCGTGAATTTTGCGACTTTCGATCTAAAACGATATATCCCGTTGTTTTGAGCCGGAATACAATTTTTCGCGCAGTTCTGAGAGAAAACGTTTACACCTTTCTCTCGTTCTCTTCGACGACATGTAAAATCAATGCTCGTGAATCTTGCTAGTTTCGATCTAAAACGATGTATCCCGTTGTTTTGAGCCGGAATACAAGTTTTCGAGCAGTTCTGAGAGAAAAAGTTTACACCTTTCTCTCGTCTACTCTTCGTCGACTTGTAAAATCAATGCTCGGTATTTGTGCTAGTTTCGATCTAAAACGATGTATCCCGTTGTTTTGAGCCGGAATACAAGTTTTCGCGCAGTTCTGAGAGAAAAAGTTTACACCTTTCTCTCGTCTACTCTTCGTCGACTTGTAAAATCGATGCTCGTTAATCTTGCTAGTTTCGATCTAAAACGATGTATCCCGTTGTTTTGAGCCGGAATACAAGTCTTCACGCAGTTCTGAGAGAAAACGTTTACACCTTTCTCTCGTCAACTCTTCGACAACTTGTAAAATCGATGCTCGTGAATCTTGCTAGTTTCGATCTAAAACGATGTATCCCGTTGTTTTGAGCCGGAATACAAATTTTTGCGCAGTTCTGAGAGAAAAAGTTTACACCTTTCTCTCGTTCTCTTCGACGACTTGTAAAATCGATGCTCGTGAATCTTGCTAGTTTCGATCTAAAGCAATGTATCTCAATTATTTGAGCCGGAATACAAGTTTTCGCGCAGTTCTGAGAGAAAAAGTTTACACCTTTCTCTCGTCTACTCTTCGACGACTTGTTAAATCGATGCTCGTGAATTTTGCTACTTTCGATCTAAAACGATGTATCCCGTTGTTTTGAGCCGGAATACTATTTTTTGCGCAGATCCGAGAGAAAAAGTTTACACCTTTCTCTCGTCTACTCTTCGACGACTTGTAAAATCGATGCTTGTGAATCTTGATACTTTCGATCTAAAACGATGTATCACGTTGTTTTGAGCCGGAATACAAGTTTTCGCGCAGTTCTGAGAGAAAAAGTTTACACCTTTCTCTCGTCTACTCTTCGACGACTTGTAAAATCGATGCTCGTTAATCTTGCTAGTTTCGATCTAAAACGATGTATTCCGTTGTTTTGAGCCGGAATACAAGTTTTCGCGCAGTTCTGAGAGAAAAATTTACACCTTTCTCTCGTCTACTCTGCGACGACTTGTAAAATCGATGCTCGTGAATCTTGCTAGTTTCAATCTAAAACGATGTATCCCGTTGTTTTGAGCCGGAATACAATTTTCGCGCAGTTCTGAGAGAAAAAGTTTACACCTTTCTCTCGTCTACTCTTCGACGACTTGTAATATCGATGCTCGTGAATTTTGATAGTTTCGCTCTAAAACAATTTACCCCGTTGTTTTGAGCCGGAATACGAGTTTTCGCGCAGTTCTGAGAGAAAAAGTTTACACCTTTCTCACGTGTACTCTTCGACGACTTGTTAAATCGATGCTCGTGAATTTTGCGACTTTCGATCTAAAACGATATATCCCGTTGTTTTGAGCCGGAATACAATTTTTCGCGCAGTTCTGAGAGAAAACGTTTACACCTTTCTCTCGTTCTCTTCGACGACATGTAAAATCAATGCTCGTGAATCTTGCTAGTTTCGATCTAAAGCGATGTATCTCAATTATTTGAGCCAGAATACAACTTTTCGCGCAGTTCTGAGAGAAAAAGTTTACACCTTTCTCTCGTCTACTCTTCGGCGACTTGTTAAATCGATGCTCGTGAATCTTGCTAGTTTCGATCTAAAATGATGTATTCCGTTGTTTTGAGCCGGAATACAAGTTTTTGCGCAGTTCTGAGAGAAAAATTTACACCTTTCTCTCGTCTACTCTTCGTCGACTTGTAAAATCGATGCTCGTTAATCTTGCTAGTTTCGATCTAAAACGATGTCCCCCGTTGTTTTGAGCCGGAATACAAGTTTTCGCGCAGTTCTGAGAGAAAAAGTTTACACCTTTCTCTCGTCTACTCTTCGTCGACTTGTAAAATCGATGCTCGTTAATCTTGCTAGTTTCGATCTAAAACGATGTATCCCGTTGTTTTGAGCCGGAATACAAGTCTTCACGCAGTTCTGAGAGAAAACGTTTACACCTTTCTCTCGTCTACTCTTCGTCGACTTGTAAAATCGATGCTCGTTAATCTTGCTAGTTTCGATCTAAAACGATGTCCCCCGTTGTTTTGAGCCGGAATACAAGTTTTCGCGCAGTTCTCAGAGAAAAAGTTTACACCTTTCTCTCGTCTACTCTTCGTCGACTTGTAAAATCGATGCTCGTTAATCTTGCTAGTTTCGATCTAAAACGATGTATCCCGTTGTTTTGAGCCGGAATACAAGTCTTCACGCAGTTCTGAGAGAAAACGTTTACACCTTTCTCTCGTCTACTCTTCGACAACTTGTAAAATCGATGCTCGTGAATCTTGCTAGTTTTGATCTAAAACGATGTATCCCGTTGTTTTGAGCCGGAATACAAATTTTTGCGCAGTTCTGAGAGAAAAAGTTTACACCTTTCTCTCGTTCTCTTCGACGACTTGTAAAATCGATGCTCGTGAATCTTGCTAGTTTCAATCTAAAGCGATGTATCTCAATTATTTGAGCCGGAATACAAGTTTTCGCGCAGTTCTGAGAGAAAAAGTTTACACCTTTCTCTCGTCTACTCTTCGACGACTTGTTAAATTGATGCTCGTGAATTTTGCTACTTTCGACCTAAAACAATGTATCCCGTTGTTTTGAGCCGGAATACAAGTTTTCGCGCAGTTCTGAGAGAAAAAGTTTACACCTTTCTCTCGTCTACTCTTCGACGACATATTAAATCGATGCTCGTGAATTTTGCTACTTTCGATCTAAAACGATGTATCCCGTTGTTTTGAGCCGGAATACAAGTTTTCGCGCAGTTCTGAGAGAAAAAGTTTACACCTTTCTCTCGTCTACTCTTCGGCGACTTGTAAAATAGATGCTCGTTAATCTTGCTAGTTTCGATCTAAAACGATGTATTCCGTTGTTTTGAGCCGGAATACAAGTTTTCGCGCAGTTCTGAGAGAAAAAGTTTACACCTTTTTCTCGTCACCTCTTCGACGACTTGTAAAATCGATGCTCGTGAATCTTGCTAGTTTCGATCTAAAACGATGTATCCCGTTGTTTTGAGCCGGAATACAAGTTTTCGCGCAGTTCTGAGAGAAAAAGATTACACCTTTCTCTCGCCTACTCTTCGACGACTTGTAAAATCGATGCTCGTGAATCTTGCTAGTTTCGATCTAAAACGATGTATTCCGTTGTTTTGAGCCGGAATACAAGTTTTCGCGCTGTTCTGAGAGAAAAATTTACACCTTTCTCTCGTCTACTCTTCGTCGACTTGTAAAATCGATGCTCGTGAATCTTGATAGTTTCGCTCCAAAACGATGTATCCCGTTGTTTTGAGCCGGAATACAAGTCTTCACGCAGTTCTGAGAGAAAACGTTTACACCTTTCTCTCGTCTACTATTCGACAACTTGTAAAATCGATGCTCGTGAATCTTGCTAGTTTCGATCTAAAACGATGTATCCCGTTGTTTTGAGCCGGAATACAAATTTTTGCGCAGTTCTGAGAGAAAAAGTTTACACCTTTCTCTCGTTCTCTTCGACGACATGTAAAATCAATGCTCGTGAATCTTGCTAGTTTCGATCTAAAGCGATGTATCTCAATTATTTGAGCCAGAATACAAGTTTTCGCGCAGTTCTGAGAGAAAAAGTTTACACCTTTCTCTCGTCTACTCTTCGGCGACTTGTTAAATCGATGCTCGTGAATCTTGCTAGTTTCGATCTAAAATGATGTATTCCGTTGTTTTGAGCCGGAATACAAGTTTTTGCGCAGTTCTGAGAGAAAAATTTACACCTTTCTCTCGTCTACTCTTCGTCGACTTGTAAAATCGATGCTCGTTAATCTTGCCAGTTTCGATCTAAAACGATGTCCCCCGTTGTTTTGAGCCGGAATACTAGTTTTCGCGCAGTTCTGAGAGAAAAAGTTTACACCTTTCTCTCGTCTACTCTTCGTCGACTTTAAAATCGATGCTCGTTAATCTTGCTAGTTTCGATCTAAAACAATGTATCCCGTTGTTTTGAGCCGGAATACAAGTTTTCGCGCAGTTCTGAGAGAAAAAGTTTACACCTATCTCTCGTCTACTCTTCGACGACTTGTAAAATCGATGCTCGGTATTTGTGCTAGTTTCGATCTAAAACGATGTATCCCGTTGTTTTGAGCCGGAATACAAGTTTTCGCGCAGTTCTGAGAGAAAAAGTTTACACCTTTCTCTCGTCTACTCTTCGTCGACTTGTAAAATCGATGCTCGTTAATCTTGCTAGTTTCGATCTAAAACGATGTATCCCGTTGTTTTGAGCCGGAATACAAGTCTTCACGCAGTTCTGAGAGAAAACGTTTACACCTTTCTCTCGTCAACTCTTCGACAACTTGTAAAATCGATGCTCGTGAATCTTGCTAGTTTCGATCTAAAACGATGTATCCCGTTGTTTTGAGCCGGAATACAAATTTTTGCGCAGTTCTGAGAGAAAAAGTTTACACCTTTCTCTCGTTCTCTTCGACGACTTGTAAAATCGATGCTCGTGAATCTTGCTAGTTTCGATCTAAAGCGATGTATCTCAATTATTTGAGCCGGAATACAAGTTTTCGCGCAGTTCTGAGAGAAAAAGTTTACACCTTTCTCTCGTCTACTCTTCGACGACTTGTTAAATTGATGCTCGTGAATTTTGCTACTTTCGACCTAAAACAATGTATCCCGTTGTTTTGAGCCGGAATAAAAGTTTTCGCGCAGTTCTGAGGGAAAAAGTTTACACCTTTCTCTCGTCTACTCTTCGACGACTTTTAAAATTGATGCTCGTGAACTTTGCTAGTTTCGATCTAAAACGATGTATCCCGTTGTTTTGAGCTGGAATACAAGTTTTCGCGCAGTTCTGAGAGAAAAAGTTTACACCTTTCTCTCGTCTACTCTTCGACGACTTGTTAAATCGATGCTCGTGAATTTTGCTACTTTCGATCTAAAACGATGTATCCCGTTGTTTTGAGCCGGAATACTATTTTTTGCGCAGATCCGAGAGAAAAAGTTTACACCTTTCTCTCGTCTACTCTTCGACGACTTGTAAAATCGATGCTTGTGAATCTTGATACTTTCGATCTAAAACGATGTATCACGTTGTTTTGAGCCGGAATACAAGTTTTCGCGCAGTTCTGAGAGAAAAAGTTTACACCTTTCTCTCGTCTACTCTTCGACGACTTGTAAAATCGATGCTCGTTAATCTTGCTAGTTTCGATCTAAAACGATGTATTCCGTTGTTTTGAGCCGGAATACAAGTTTTCGCGCAGTTCTGAGAGAAAAATTTACACCTTTCTCTCGTCTACTCTGCGACGACTTGTAAAATCGATGCTCGTGAATCTTGCTAGTTTCAATCTAAAACGATGTATCCCGTTGTTTTGAGCCGGAATACAATTTTCGCGCAGTTCTGAGAGAAAAAGTTTACACCTTTCTCTCGTCTACTCTTCGACGACTTGTAAAATCGATGCTCGTGAATTTTGATAGTTTCGCTCTAAAACAATTTACCCCATTGTTTTGAGCCGGAATACGAGTTTTCGCGCAGTTCTGAGAGAAAAAGTTTACACCTTTCTCACGTGTACTCTTCGACGACTTGTTAAATCGATGCTCGTGAATTTTGCGACTTTCGATCTAAAACGATATATCCCGTTGTTTTGAGCCGGAATACAATTTTTCGCGCAGTTCTGAGAGAAAACGTTTACACCTTTCTCTCGTTCTCTTCGACGACATGTAAAATCAATGCTCGTGAATCTTGCTAGTTTCGATCTAAAGCGATGTATCTCAATTATTTGAGCCAGAATACAAGTTTTCGCGCAGTTCTGAGAGAAAAAGTTTACACCTTTCTCTCGTCTACTCTTCGGCGACTTGTTAAATCGATGCTCGTGAATCTTGCTAGTTTCGATCTAAAATGATGTATTCCGTTGTTTTGGGCCGGAATACAAGTTTTTGCGCAGTTCTGAGAGAAAAATTTACACCTTTCTCTCGTCTACTCTTCGTCGACTTGTAAAATCGATGCTCGTTAATCTTGCTAGTTTCGATCTAAAACGATGTCCCCCGTTGTTTTGAGCCGGAATACAAGTTTTCGCGCAGTTCTGAGAGAAAAAGTTTACACCTTTCTCTCGTCTACTCTTCGTCGACTTGTAAAATCGATGCTCGTTAATCTTGCTAGTTTCGATCTAAAACGATGTATCCCGTTGTTTTGAGCCGGAATACAAGTCTTCACGCAGTTCTGAGAGAAAACGTTTACACCTTTCTCTCGTCTACTCTTCGTCGACTTGTAAAATCGATGCTCGTTAATCTTGCTAGTTTCGATCTAAAACGATGTCCCCCGTTGTTTTGAGCCGGAATACAAGTTTTCGCGCAGTTCTCAGAGAAAAAGTTTACACCTTTCTCTCGTCTACTCTTCGTCGACTTGTAAAATCGATGCTCGTTAATCTTGCTAGTTTCGATCTAAAACGATGTATCCCGTTGTTTTGAGCCGAAATACAAGTCTTCACGCAGTTCTGAGAGAAAACGTTTACACCTTTCTCTCGTCTACTCTTCGACAACTTGTAAAATCGATGCTCGTGAATCTTGCTAGTTTTGATCTAAAACGATGTATCCCGTTGTTTTGAGCCGGAATACAAGTTTTCGCGCAGTTCTGAGAGAAAAAGTTTACACCTTTCTCTCGCCTACTCTTCGACGACTTGTAAAATCGATGCTCGTGAATCTTGCTAGTTTTGATCTAAAACGATGTATTCCGTTGTTTTGAGCCGGAATACAAGTTTTCGCGCTGTTCTGAGAGAAACATTTACACCTTTCTCTCGTCTACTCTTCGTCGACTTGTAAAATCGATACTCGTGAATCTTGATAGTTTCGCTCCAAAACGATGTATCCCGTTGTTTTGAGCCGGAATACAAGTTTTCGCGCAGTTCTGAGAGAAAAAGTTTACACCTTTCTCTCGTTCTCTTCGACGACATGTAAAATCGATGCTCGTGAATCTTGCTAGTTTCGATCTAAAGCGATGTATCTCAAATATTTGAGCCGGAATACAAGTTTTCGCGCAGTTCTGAGAGAAAAAGTTTACACCTTTCTCTCGTCTACTCTTCGACGACTTGTTAAATCGATGCTCGTGAATTTTGCTACTTTCGATCTAAAACGATGTATCCCGTTGTTTTGAGCCGTAATACAAGTTTTCGCGCAGTTCTGAGAGAAAAAGTTTACACCTTTCTCTCGTCTACTCTTCGACGACTTGTAAAATCGATGCTCGTTAATATTGCTAGTTTCGATCTAAAACGATGTATTCCGTTGTTTTGAGCCGGAATACAAGTTTTCGCGCAGTTCTGAGAGAAAAAGTTTACACCTTTTTCTCGTCACCTCTTCGACGACTTGTAAAATCGATGCTCGTGAATCTTGCTAGTTTCGATCTAAAACGATGTATCCCGTTGTTTTGAGCCGGAATACAAGTTTTCGCGCAGTTCTGAGAGAAAAAGATTACACCTTTCTCTCGCCTACTCTTCGACGACTTGTAAAATCGATGCTCGTGAATCTTGCTAGTTTCGATCTAAAACGATGTATTCCGTTGTTTTGAGCCGGAATACAAGTTTTCGCGCTGTTCTGAGAGAAACATTTACACCTTTCTCTCGTCTACTCTTCGTCGACTTGTAAAATCGATGCTCGTGAATCTTGATAGTTTCGCTCCAAAACGATGTATCCCGTTGTTTTGAGCCGGAATACAAGTTTTCGCGCAGTTCTGAGAGAAAAAGTTTACACCTTTTTCTCGTCACCTCTTCGACGACTTGTAAAATCGATGCTCGTGAATCTTGCTAGTTTCGATCTAAAACGATGTATCCCGTTGTTTTGAGCCGGAATACAAGTTTTCGCGCAGTTCTGAGAGAAAAAGATTACACCTTTCTCTCGCCTACTCTTCGACGACTTGTAAAATCAATGCTCGTGAATCTTGCTAGTTTCGATCTAAAACGATGTATTCCGTTGTTTTGAGCCGGAATACAAGTTTTCGCGCTGTTCTGAGAGAAAAATTTACACCTTTCTCTCGTCTACTCTTCGTCGACTTGTAAAATCGATGCTCGTGAATCTTGATAGTTTCGCTCCAAAACGATGTATCCCGTTGTTTTGAGCCGGAATACAAGTCTTCACGCAGTTCTGAGAGAAAACGTTTACACCTTTCTCTCGTCTACTATTCGACAACTTGTAAAATCGATGCTCGTGAATCTTGCTAGTTTCGATCTAAAACGATGTATCCCGTTGTTTTGAGCCGGAATACAAGTTTTCGCGCAGTTCTGAGAGAAAAAGTTTACACCTATCTCTCGTCTACTCTTCGACGACTTGTAAAATCGATGCTCGGTATTTGTGCTAGTTTCGATCTAAAACGATGTATCCCGTTGTTTTGAGCCGGAATACAAGTTTTCGCGCAGTTCTGAGAGAAAAAGTTTACACCTTTCTCTCGTCTACTCTTCGTCGACTTGTAAAATCGATGCTCGTTAATCTTGCTAGTTTCGATCTAAAACGATGTATCCCGTTGTTATGAGCCGGAATACAAGTCTTCACGCAGTTCTGAGAGAAAACGTTTACACCTTTCTCTCGTCAACTCTTCGACAACTTGTAAAATCGATGCTCGTGAATCTTGCTAGTTTCGATCTAAAACGATGTATCCCGTTGTTTTGAGCCGGAATACAAATTTTTGCGCAGTTCTGAGAGAAAAAGTTTACACCTTTCTCTCGTTCTCTTCGACGACTTGTAAAATCGATGCTCGTGAATCTTGCTAGTTTCGATCTAAAGCGATGTATCTCAATTATTTGAGCCGGAATACAAGTTTTCGCGCAGTTCTGAGAGAAAAAGTTTACACCTTTCTCTCGTCTACTCTTCGACGAATTGTTAAATTGATGCTCGTGAATTTTGCTACTTTCGACCTAAAACAATGTATCCCGTTGTTTTGAGCCGGAATAAAAGTTTTCGCGCAGTTCTGAGAGAAAAAGTTTACACCTTTCTCTCGTCTACTCTTCGACGACTTGTAAAATCGATGCTCGTTAATCTTGCTAGTTTCGATCTAAAACGATGTATTCCGTTGTTTTGAGCCGGAATACAAGTTTTCGCGCAGTTCTGAGAGAAAAATTTACACCTTTCTCTCGTCTACTCTGCGACGACTTGTAAAATCGATGCTCGTGAATCTTGCTAGTTTCAATCTAAAACGATGTATCCCGTTGTTTTGAGCCGGAATACAATTTTCGCGCAGTTCTGAGAGAAAAAGTTTACACCTTTCTCTCGTCTACTCTTCGACGACTTGTAAAATCGATGCTCGTGAATTTTGATAGTTTCGCTCTAAAACAATTTACCCCGTTGTTTTGAGCCGGAATACGAGTTTTCGCGCAGTTCTGAGAGAAAAAGTTTACACCTTTCTCTCGTCTACTCTTCGACGACTTGTTAAATCGATGGTCGTGAATTTTGCTACTTTCGATCTAAAACGATGTATCCCGTTGTTTTGAGCCGGAATACAAGTTTTCGCGCAGTTCTGAGAGAAAAAGTTTACACCTTTCTCTCGTCTACTCTTCGACGACTTGTAAAATCGATGCTCGTTAATATTGCTAGTTTCGATCTAAAACGATGTATTCCGTTGTTTATGAGCCGGAATACAAGTTTTCGCGCAGTTCTGAGAGAAAAAGTTTACACCTTTTTCTCGTCACCTCTTCGACGACTTGTAAAATCGATGCTCGTGAATCTTGCTAGTTTCGATCTAAAACGATGTATCCCGTTGTTTTGAGCCGGAATACAAGTTTTCGCGCAGTTCTGAGAGAAAAAGATTACACCTTTCTCTCGCCTACTCTTCGACGACTTGTAAAATCGATGCTCGTGAATCTTGCTAGTTTCGATCTAAAACGATGTATTCCGTTGTTTTGAGCCGGAATACAAGTTTTCGCGCTGTTCTGAGAGAAACATTTACACCTTTCTCTCGTCTACTCTTCGTCGACTTGTAAAATCGATGCTCGTGAATCTTGATAGTTTCGCTCCAAAACGATGTATCCCGTTGTTTTGAGCCGGAATACAAGTCTTCACGCAGTTCTGAGAGAAAACGTTTACACCTTTCTCTCGTCTACTATTCGACAACTTGTAAAATCGATGCTCGTGAATCTTGCTAGTTTCGATCTAAAACGATGTATCCCGTTGTTTTGAGCCGGAATACAAATTTTTGCGCAGTTCTGAGAGAAAAAGTTTACACCTTTCTCTCGTTCTCTTCGACGACATGTAAAATCAATGCTCGTGAATCTTGCTAGTTTCGATCTAAAGCGATGTATCTCAATTATTTGAGCCAGAATACAAGTTTTCGCGCAGTTCTGAGAGAAAAAGTTTACACCTTTCTCTCGTCTACTCTTCGGCTACTTGTTAAATCGATGCTCGTGAATCTTGCTAGTTTCGATCTAAAATGATGTATTCCGTTGTTTTGAGCCGGAATACAAGTTTTTGCGCAGTTCTGAGAGAAAAATTTACACCTTTCTCTCGTCTACTCTTCGTCGACTTGTAAAATCGATGCTCGTTAATCTTGCTAGTTTCGATCTAAAACGATGTCCCCCGTTGTTTTGAGCCGGAATACAAGTTTTCGCGCAGTTCTGAGAGAAAAAGTTTACACCTTTCTCTCGTCTACTCTTCGACGACTTGTAAAATCGATGCTCGTGAATCTTGATAGTTTCGCTCTAAAACAATGTATCCCGTTGTTTTGAGCCGGAATACAAGTTTTCGCGCAGTTCTGAGAGAAAAAGTTTACACCTATCTCTCGTCTACTCTTCGACGACTTGTAAAATCGATGCTCGTTATTTGTGCTAGTTTCGATCCAAAACGATGTATCCCGTTGTTTTGAGCCGGAATACAAGTTTTCGCGCAGTTCTGAGAGAAAAAGTTTACACCTTTCTCTCGTCTACTCTTCGTCGACTTGTAAAATCGATGCTCGTTAATCTTGCTAGTTTCGATCTAAAACGATGTATCCCGTTGTTTTGAGCCGGAATACAAGTCTTCACGCAGTTCTGAGAGAAAACGTTTACACCTTTCTCTCGTTCTCTTCGACGACTTGTAAAATTGATGCTCGTGAATTTTGCTAGTTTCCATCTAAAACGATGTATCCCGTTGTTTTGAGCTGGAATACAAGTTTTCGCGCAGTTCTGAGAGAAAAAGTTTACACCTTTCTCTCGTCTACTCTTCGACGACTTGTTAAATCGATGCTCGTGAATTTTGCTACTTTCGATCTAAAACGATGTATCCCGTTGTTTTGAGCCGGAATACTATTTTTTGCGCAGATCTGAGAGAAAAAGTTTGCACCTTCCTCTCGTCTACTCTTCGACGACTTGTAAAATCGATGCTTGTGAATCTTGATACTTTCGATCTAAAACGATGTATCACGTTGTTTTGAGCCGGAATACAAGTTTTCGCGCAGTTCTGAGAGAAAAAGTTTACACCTTTCTCTCGTCTACTCTTCGACGACTTGTAAAATCGATGCTCGTTAATCTTGCTAGTTTCGATCTAAAACGAAGTATTCCGTTGTTTTGAGCCGGAATACAAGTTTTCGCGCAGTTCTGAGAGAAAAATTTACACCTTTCTCTCGTCTACTCTGCGACGACTTGTAAAATCGATGCTCGTGAATCTTGCTAGTTTCAATCTAAAACAATTTACCCCGTTGTTTTGAGCCGGAATACGAGTTTTCGCGCAGTTCTGAGAGAAAAAGTTTACACCTTTCTCTCGTGTACTCTTCGACGACTTGTTAAATCGATGCTCGTGAATTTTGCGACTTTCGATCTAAAACGATGTATCCCGTTGTTTTGAGCCGGAATACAATTTTTCGCGCAGTTCTGAGAGAAAACGTTTACACCTTTCTCTCGTCTACTCTTCGACGACTTGTAAAATCGATGCTCGTGAATCTTGATAGTTTCGATCTAAAACAATGTGTTTCGTTGTTTTGAGCCGGAATACAAGTTTTCGCGCAGTTCCGAGAGAAAAATTTACACCTTTCTCTCGTCTACTCTGCGACGACTTGTAAAATCGTTGCTCGTGAATCTTGCTAGTTTCGATCTAAAACGATGTATCCCGTTGTTTTGAGCCGGAATACAAGTTTTCGCGCAGTTCTGAGAGAAAAAGTTTACACCTATCTCTGGTCTACTCTTCGACGACTTGTAAAATCGATGCTCGTTAATTGTGCTAGTTTCGATCTAAAACGATGTATCCCGTTGTTTTGAGCCGGAATACAAGTTTTCGCACAGTTCTGAGAGAAAAAGTTTACACCTTTCTCTCGTCTACTCTTCGTCGACTTGTAAAATCGATGCTCGTTAATCTTGCTAGTTTCGATCTAAAACGATGTGTCCCGTTGTTTTGAGCCGGAATACAAGTTTTCGCGCAGTTCTGAGAGAAAAAGTTTACACCTTTCTCTCGTCTACTCTTCGACGACTTGTTATATCGATGCTCGTGAATTTTGCTACTTTCGATCTAAAACGATGTATCCCGTTGTTTTGAGCCGGAATACAAGTTTTCGCGCAGTTCTGAGAGAAAAAGTTTACACCTTTCTCTCGTCTACTCTTCGACGACTTTTAAAATTGATGCTCGTGAATTTTGCTAGTTTCGATCTAAAACGATGTATCCCGTTGTTTTGAGCTGGAATACAAGTTTTCGCGCAGTTCTGAGAGAAAAAGTTTACACCTTTCTCTCGTCTACTCTTCGACGACTTGTAAAATCGATGCTCGTTAATCTTGCTAGTTTCGATCTAAAACGATGTATTCCGTTCTTTTGAGCCGGAATACAAGTTTTCGCGCAGTTCTGAGAGAAAAATTTACACATTTCTCTCGTCTACTCTGACGACTTGTAAAATCGATGCTCGTGAATCTTGATAGTTTCGATCTAAAACGATGTATCCCGTTGTTTTGAGCCGGAATACAAGTTTTCGCGCAGTTCTGAGAGAAAAAGTTTACACCTTTCTCTCGTCTACTCTTCGACGACTTGTAAAATCGATGCTCGTTAATCTTGCTAGTTTCGATCTAAAACGATGTATTCCATTGTTTTGAGCCGGAATACAAGTTTTCGCGCAGTTCTGAGAGAAAAAGTTTACACCTTTTTCTCGTCTACTCTTCGACGACTTGTAAAATCAATGCTCGTGAATCTTGCTAGTTTCGATCTAAAACGATGTATCCCGTTGTTTTGAGCCGAAATACAAGTTTTCTCGCAGTCCCGAGAGAAAAAGTTTACACGTTTCTCTCGTCTACTCTTCGACGACTTGTGAAATCGATGCACGTGAATTTTGCTAGTTTCGATCTAAAACGATGTATCCCGTTGTTTTGAGCCGGAATACAAGTTTTCGCGCAGTTCTGAGAGAAAAAGTTTACACCTTTCTCTCGTCTACTCTTCGACGACTTGTAAAATCGATGCTCGTGAATTTTGCTTGTCTTGATCTAAAACGATGTATCCCGTTGTTTTGAGCCGCAATACAAGTTTTTGCGCAGTTCTGAGAGAAAAAGTTTACACCTTTCCCTCGTTCTCTTCTACGACATGTAAAATCGATGCTCGTGAATATTGCTAGTTTTTATCTAAAACGATGTCTCTCATTGATTTGAGCCGGAATACAAGTTTTCGCGCAGTTCTGAGAGAAAAAGTTTACACCTTTCTCTCGTCTACTCTTCGACGACTTGTAAAATTGATCCTCGTGAATTTTGCTACTTTCGATCTAAAACGATGTATCCCGTTGTTTTGAGCCGGAATACAAGTTTTCGCGCAGTTCTGAGAGAAAAAGTTTACACCTTTCTCTCGTCTACTCTTCGACGACTTGTAAAATCGATGCTCGTTAGTCTTGCTAGTTTCGATCTAAAACGATGTATTCCGTTGTTTTGAGCCGGAATACAAGTTTTCGCGCAGTTCTGAGAGAAAAATTTACACCTTTCTCTCGTCTACTCTGCGACGACTTGTAAAATCGATGCTCGTGAATCTTGCTAGTTTCAATCTAAAACAATTTACCCCGTTGTTTTGAGCCGGAATACGAGTTTTCGCGCAGTTCTGAGAGAAAAAGTTTACACCTTTCTCTCGTGTACTCTTCGACGACTTGCTAAATCGATGCTCGTGAATTTTGCGACTTTCGATCTAAAACGATGTATCCCGTTGTTTTGAGCCGGAATACAATTTTTCGCGCAGTTCTGAGAGAAAACGTTTACACCTTTCTCTCGTCTACTCTTCGACGACTTGTAAAATCGATGCTCGTGAATCTTGATAGTTTCGATCTAAAACAATGTGTTTCGTTGTTTTGAGCCGGAATACAAGTTTTTGCGCAGTTCTGAGAGAAAAATTTACACCTTTCTCTCGTCTACTCTGCGACGACTTGTAAAATCGTTGCTCGTGAATCTTGCTAGTTTCGATCTAAAACGATGTATCCCGTTGTTTTGAGCCGGAATACAAGTTTTCGCGCACTTCTGAGAGAAAAAGTTTACACCTATCTCTGGTCTACTCTTCGACGACTTGTAAAATCGATGCTCGTTAATTGTGCTAGTTTCGATCTAAATCGATGTATCCCGTTGTTTTGAGCCGGAATACAAGTTTTCGCACAGTTCTGAGAGAAAAAGTTTACACCTTTCTCTCGTCTACTCTTCGTCGACTTGTAAAATCGATGCTCGTTAATCTTGCTAGTTTCGATCTAAAACGATGTGTCCCGTTGTTTTGAGCCGGAATACAAGTCTTCACGCAGTTCTGAGAGAAAATGTTTACACCTTTCTCTCGTCTACTCTTCGACAACTTGTAAAATCGATGCTCGTGAATCTTGCTAGTTTCGATCTAAAACGATGTATTCCGTTGTTTTGAGCCGGAACGATGTATTCCGTTGTTTTGAGCCGGAATACAAATTTTTGCGCAGTTCTGAGAGAAAAAGTTTACACCTTTCTCTCGTTCTCTTCGACGACATGTAAAATCGATGCTCGTGAATCTTGCTAGTTTCGATCTAAAGCGATGTATCTCAATTATTTGAGCCGGAATACAAGTTTTCGCGCAGTTCTGAGAGAAAAAGTTTACACCTTTCTCTCGTCTACTCTTCGACGACTTGTGATATCGATGCTCGTGAATTTTGCTACTTTCGATCTAAAACGATGTATCCCGTTGTTTTGAGCCGGAATACAAGTTTTCGCGCAGTTCTGAGAGAAAAGGTTTACACCTTTCTCTCGTCTACTCTTCGACGACTTTTAAAATTGATGCTCGTGAATTTTGCTAGTTTCGATCTAAAACGATGTATCCCGTTGTTTTGAGCTGGAATACAAGTTTTCGCGCAGTTCTGAGAGAAAAAGTTTACACCTTTCTCTCGTCTACTCTTCGACGACTTGTAAAATCGATGCTCGTTAATCTTGCTAGTTTCGATCTAAAACGATGTATTCCGTTCTTTTGAGCCGGAATACAAGTTTTCGCGCAGTTCTGAGAGAAAAATTTACACCTTTCTCTCGTCTACTCTGTGACGACTTGTAAAATCGATGCTCGTGAATCTTGATAGTTTCGATCTAAAACGATGTATCCCGTTGTTTTGAGCCGGAATACAAGTTTTCGCGCAGTTCTGAGAGAAAAAGTTTACACCTTTCTCTCGTCTACTCTTCGACGACTTGTAAAATCGATGCTCGTTAATCTTGCTAGTTTCGATCTAAAACGATGTATTCCATTGTTTTGAGCCGGAATACAAGTTTTCGCGCAGTTCTGAGAGAAAAATTTACACCTTTCTCTCGTCTACTCTGCGACGACTTGTAAAATCGTTGCTCGTGAATCTTGCTAGTTTCGATCTAAAACGATGTATCCCGTTGTTTTGAGCCGGAATACAAGTTTTCGCGCACTTCTGAGAGAAAAAGTTTACACCTATCTCTGGTCTACTCTTCGACGACTTGTAAAATCGATGCTCGTTAATTGTGCTAGTTTCGATCTAAATCGATGTATCCCGTTGTTTTGAGCCGGAATACAAGTTTTCGCACAGTTCTGAGAGAAAAAGTTTACACCTTTCTCTCGTCTACTCTTCGTCGACTTGTAAAATCGATGCTCGTTAATCTTGCTAGTTTCGATCTAAAACGATGTGTCCCGTTGTTTTGAGCCGGAATACAAGTCTTCACGCAGTTCTGAGAGAAAATGTTTACACCTTTCTCTCGTCTACTCTTCGACAACTTGTAAAATCGATGCTCGTGAATCTTGCTAGTTTCGATCTAAAACGATGTATTCCGTTGTTTTGAGCCGGAACGATGTATTCCGTTGTTTTGAGCCGGAATACAAATTTTTGCGCAGTTCTGAGAGAAAAAGTTTACACCTTTCTCTCGTTCTCTTCGACGACATGTAAAATCGATGCTCGTGAATCTTGCTAGTTTCGATCTAAAGCGATGTATCTCAATTATTTGAGCCGGAATACAAGTTTTCGCGCAGTTCTGAGAGAAAAAGTTTACACCTTTCTCTCGTCTACTCTTCGACGACTTGTGATATCGATGCTCGTGAATTTTGCTACTTTCGATCTAAAACGATGTATCCCGTTGTTTTGAGCCGGAATACAAGTTTTCGCGCAGTTCTGAGAGAAAAAGTTTACACCTTTCTCTCGTCTACTCTTCGACGACTTTTAAAATTGATGCTCGTGAATTTTGCTAGTTTCGATCTAAAACGATGTATCCCGTTGTTTTGAGCTGGAATACAAGTTTTCGCGCAGTTCTGAGAGAAAAAGTTTACACCTTTCTCTCGTCTACTCTTCGACGACTTGTAAAATCGATGCTCGTTAATCTTGCTAGTTTCGATCTAAAACGATGTATTCCGTTCTTTTGAGCCGGAATACAAGTTTTCGCGCAGTTCTGAGAGAAAAATTTACACCTTTCTCTCGTCTACTCTGTGACGACTTGTAAAATCGATGCTCGTGAATCTTGATAGTTTCGATCTAAAACGATGTATCCCGTTGTTTTGAGCCGGAATACAAGTTTTCGCGCAGTTCTGAGAGAAAAAGTTTACACCTTTCTCTCGTCTACTCTTCGACGACTTGTAAAATCGATGCTCGTTAATCTTGCTAGTTTCGATCTAAAACGATGTATTCCATTGTTTTGAGCCGGAATACAAGTTTTCGCGCAGTTCTGAGAGAAAAAGTTTACACCTTTTTCTCGTCTACTCTTCGACGACTTGTAAAATCGATGCTCGTGAATCTTGCTAGTTTCGATCTAAAACGATGTATCCCGTTGTTTTGAGCCGAAATACAAGTTTTCTCGCAGTCCCGAGAGAAAAAGTTTACACGTTTCTCTCGTCTACTCTTCGACGACTTGTGAAATCGATGCACGTGAATTTTGCTAGTTTCGATCTAAAACGATGTATCCCGTTGTTTTGAGCCGGAATACAAGTTTTCGCGCACTTCTGAGAGAAAAAGTTTACACCTTTCTCTCGTCTACTCTTCGACGACTTGTAAAATCGATGCTCGTGAATTTTGCTTGTTTTGATCTAAAACGATGTATCCCGTTGTTTTGAGCCGCAATACAAGTTTTTGCGCAGTTCTGAGAGAAAAAGTTTACACCTTTCCCTCGTTCTCTTCTACGACATGTAAAATCGATGCTCGTGAATATTGCTAGTTTTTATCTAAAACGATGTATCTCAATGATTTGAGCCGAAATACAAGTTTTCGCGCAGTTCTGAGAGAAAAAGTTTACACCTTTCTCTCGTTTACTCTTCGACGACTTGTAAAATCGATGCTCGTGAATTTTGCTAGTTTCAATCTAAAACGATGTATCCCAGTGTTTTGAGCCGGAATACAAGTTTTCGCGCAGTTCTGAGAGAAAAAGTTTACACCTTTCTCTCGTCTACTTTTCGACGACTTGTAAAATCGATGCTCGTGAATCTTGATAGTTTCGCTCTAAAACAATGTATCCCGTTGTTTTGAGCCCGAATACGAGTTTTCGCGCAGTTCTGAGAGAAAAAGTTTACACCTTTCTCTCGTCTACTCTTCGACGACTTGTAAAATCGATGCTCGTGAATCTTGATAGTTTCGCTCTAAAACAATGTATCCCGTTGTTTTGAGCCCGAAAACGAGTTTTCGCGCAGTTTTGAGAGAAAAAGTTTACACCTTTCTCTCGTCTATTCTTCGTCGACTTGTAAAATCGATGCTCGTTAATCTTGCTAGTTTCGATCTAAAACGAAGTATCCCGTTGTTTTCAGCCGGAATACAAGTTTTCGCGCAGTTCTGAGAGAAAAAGTTTACACCTATCTCTGGTCTACTCTTCGACGACTTGTAAAATCGATGCTCGTTAATTGTGCTAGTTTCGATCTAAATCGATGTATCCCGTTGTTTTGAGCCGGAATACAAGTTTTCGCACAGTTCTGAGAGAAAAAGTTTACACCTTTCTCTCGTCTACTCTTCGTCGACTTGTAAAATCGATGCTCGTTAATCTTGCTAGTTTCGATCTAAAACGATGTGTCCCGTTGTTTTGAGCCGGAATACAAGTCTTCACGCAGTTCTGAGAGAAAATGTTTACACCTTTCTCTCGTCTACTCTTCGACAACTTGTAAAATCGATGCTCGTGAATCTTGCTAGTTTCGATCTAAAACGATGTATTCCGTTGTTTTGAGCCGGAACGATGTATTCCGTTGTTTTGAGCCGGAATACAAATTTTTGCGCAGTTCTGAGAGAAAAAGTTTACACCTTTCTCTCGTTCTCTTCGACGACATGTAAAATCGATGCTCGTGAATCTTGCTAGTTTCGATCTAAAGCGATGTATCTCAATTATTTGAGCCGGAATACAAGTTTTCGCGCAGTTCTGAGAGAAAAAGTTTACACCTTTCTCTCGTCTACTCTTCGACGACTTGTGATATCGATGCTCGTGAATTTTGCTACTTTCGATCTAAAACGATGTATCCCGTTGTTTTGAGCCGGAATACAAGTTTTCGCGCAGTTCTGAGAGAAAAAGTTTACACCTTTCTCTCGTCTACTCTTCGACGACTTTTAAAATTGATGCTCGTGAATTTTGCTAGTTTCGATCTAAAACGATGTATCCCGTTGTTTTGAGCTGGAATACAAGTTTTCGCGCAGTTCTGAGAGAAAAAGTTTACACCTTTCTCTCGTCTACTCTTCGACGACTTGTAAAATCGATGCTCGTTAATCTTGCTAGTTTCGATCTAAAACGATGTATTCCGTTCTTTTGAGCCGGAATACAAGTTTTCGCGCAGTTCTGAGAGAAAAATTTACACCTTTCTCTCGTCTACTCTGTGACGACTTGTAAAATCGATGCTCGTGAATCTTGATAGTTTCGATCTAAAACGATGTATCCCGTTGTTTTGAGCCGGAATACAAGTTTTCGCGCAGTTCTGAGAGAAAAAGTTTACACCTTTCTCTCGTCTACTCTTCGACGACTTGTAAAATCGATGCTCGTTAATCTTGCTAGTTTCGATCTAAAACGATGTATTCCATTGTTTTGAGCCGGAATACAAGTTTTCGCGCAGTTCTGAGAGAAAAAGTTTACACCTTTTTCTCGTCTACTCTTCGACGACTTGTAAAATCGATGCTCGTGAATCTTGCTAGTTTCGATCTAAAACGATGTATCCCGTTGTTTTGAGCCGAAATACAAGTTTTCTCGCAGTCCCGAGAGAAAAAGTTTACACGTTTCTCTCGTCTACTCTTCGACGACTTGTGAAATCGATGCACGTGAATTTTGCTAGTTTCGATCTAAAACGATGTATCCCGTTGTTTTGAGCCGGAATACAAGTTTTCGCGCACTTCTGAGAGAAAAAGTTTACACCTTTCTCTCGTCTACTCTTCGACGACTTGTAAAATCGATGCTCGTGAATTTTGCTTGTTTTGATCTAAAACGATGTATCCCGTTGTTTTGAGCCGCAATACAAGTTTTTGCGCAGTTCTGAGAGAAAAAGTTTACACCTTTCCCTCGTTCTCTTCTACGACATGTAAAATCGATGCTCGTGAATATTGCTAGTTTTTATCTAAAACGATGTATCTCAATGATTTGAGCCGAAATACAAGTTTTCGCGCAGTTCTGAGAGAAAAAGTTTACACCTTTCTCTCGTTTACTCTTCGACGACTTGTAAAATCGATGCTCGTGAATTTTGCTACTTTCGATCTAAAACGATGTTTCCCGTTGTTTTGAGCCGGAATACAATTTTTCGCGCAGTTCTGAGAGAAAAAGTTTACACCTTTCTCTCGTCTACTCTTCGACGACTTGTAAAATCGATGCTCGTGAATATTGATAGTTTCGCTCTAAAACAATGAATCCCGTTGTTTTGAGCCGGAATACGAGTTTTCGCGCAGTTCTGAGAGAAAAAGTTTACACCTTTCTCTCGTCTACTCTTCGACGACTTGTAAAATCGATGCTCGTTAATCTTGCTAGTTTCGATCTAAAACGATGTATTCCGTTGTTTTGAGCCGGAATACAAGTTTTCGCGCAGTTCTGAGAGAAAAATTTACACCTTTCTCTCGTCTACTCTGCGACGACTTGTAAAATCGATGCTCGTGAATCTTGCTAGTTTCAATCTAAAACGATGTATCCCAGTGTTTTGAGCCGGAATACAAGTTTTCGCGCAGTTCTGAGAGAAAAAGTTTACACCTTTCTCTCGTCTACTTTTCGACGACTTGTAAAATCGATGCTCGTGAATCTTGATAGTTTCGCTCTAAAACAATGTATCCCGTTGTTTCGAGCCCGAATACGAGTTTTCGCGCAGTTCTGAGAGAAAAAGTTTACACCTTTCTCTCGTCTACTCTTCGACGACTTGTAAAATCGATGCTCGTGAATCTTGATAGTTTCGCTCTAAAACAATGTATCCCGTTGTTTTGAGCCCGAAAACGAGTTTTCGCGCAGTTTTGAGAGAAAAAGTTTACACCTTTCTCTCGTCTATTCTTCGTCGACTTGTAAAATCGATGCTCGTTAATCTTGCTAGTTTCGATCTAAAACGAAGTATCCCGTTGTTTTCAGCCGGAATACAAGTTTTCGCGCAGTTCTGAGAGAAAAAATTTACACCTTTCTCTCGTCTACTCTTCGACGACTTGTAAAATCGATGCTCGTTAATTGTGCTAGTTTCGATCTAAAACAAAGTATCCCGTTGTTTTGAGCCGGATTACAAGTTTTCGCGCAGTTCTGAGAGAAAAAGTTTACACCTTTCTCTCGTCTACTCTTCGTCGACTTATAAAATCGATGCATGTGAATTTTGCTTGTCTTGACCTAAAACGATGTATCCCGTTGTTTTGAGCCGCAATATATGTTTTCGCGCAGTTCTGAGAGAAAAAGTTTACACCTTTCTCTCATCTACTCTTCGACGACTTGTTCAATCGAGGCTCGTGAATTTTGCTACTTTCGATCTGAAACGATGTATCCCGTTGTTTTGAGCCGGAATACAAGTTTTCGTGCAGTTCTGAGAGAAAAAGTTTACTCCTTTCTCTCGTCTACTCTTCGACGACTTGTAAAATTGATGCTCGTGAATTTTGCTAGTTTCGATCTAAAACGATGTATCCCGTTGTTTTGAGACGGAATACAATTTTTTGCGCAGTTCTGAGAGAAAAAGTTTACACCTTTCTCTCGTCTACTCTTCGACGACTTGTAAAATCTATGCTCGTGAATCTTGATAGTTTCGATCTAAAACGATGTATTTCGTTGTTTTGAGCCGGAATACAAGTTTTCGCGCAGTTCTGAGAGAAAAATTTACACCTTTCTCTCGTCTACTCTGCGACGACTTGTAAAATCGATGCTCGTGAATCTTGCTAGTTTCAATCTAAAACGATGTATCCCAGTGTTTTGAGCCGGAATACAAGTTTTCGCGCAGTTCTGAGAGAAAAAGTTTACACCTTTCTCTCGTCTACTCTTCGACGACTTGTAAAATCGATGTTCGTGAATCTTGATAGTTTCGCTCTAAAACAATGTATCCCGTTGTTTTGAGCCCGAATACGAGTTTTCGCGCAGTTCTGAGAGAAAAAGTTTACACCTTTCTCTCGTCTACTCTTCGACGACTTGTAAAATCGATGCTCCTGAATCTTGATAGTTTCGCTCTAAAACAATGTATCCCGTTATTTTGAGCCCGAATACGAGTTTTCGCGCAGTTCTGGGAGAAAAAGTTTGCACCTTTCTCTCGTCTACTCTTCGACGACTTGCAAAATCGATGCTCGTGAATCTTGATAGTTTCGATCTAAAACAATGTATCCCGTTGTTTTGAGCCGGAATACAAGTTTTCGCGCAGTTCTGAGAGAAAAAGTTTACACCTTTCTCTCGTCTACTCTTCGACCACTTGTAAAATCGATGCTCGTGAATCTTGATAGTTTCGCTCTAAAACAATGTATCCCGTTGCTTTGAGCCGGAATACAAGTTTTCGCGCAGTTCTGAGGGAAAAAGTTTACACCTATCTCTCGTCTACTCTTCGACGACTTGTAAAATCGATGCTCGTTAATTGTGCTAGTTTCAATCTAAAACAAAGTATTCCGTTGTTTTGAGCCGGAATACAAGTTTTCGCGCAGTTCTGAGAGAAAAAGTTTACACCTTTCTCTCCTATACTCTTCGTCAACTTGTAAAATCGATGCTCGTGAATCTTGATAGTTTCGCTCTAAAACAATGTATCCCGTTATTTTGAGCCCGAATACGAGTTTTCGCGCAGTTCTGGGAGAAAAAGTTTGCACCTTTCTCTCGTCTACTCTTCGACGACTTGTAAAATCGATGCTCGTGAATCTTGATAGTTTCGCTCTAAAACAATGTATCCCGTTATTTTGAGCCCGAATACGAGTTTTCGCGCAGTTCTGAGAGAAAAAGTTTACACCTTTCTCTCGTCTACTCTTCGACGACTTGCAAAATCGATGCTCGTGAATCTTGATAGTTTCGATCTAAAACAATGTATCCCGTTGTTTTGAGCCGGAATACAAGTTTTCGCGCAGTTCTGAAAGAAAAAGTTTACACCTTTCTCTCGTCTACTCTTCGACGACTTGTAAAATCGATGCTCGTGAATCTTGATAGTTTCGCTCTAAAACAATGTATCCCGTTGTTTTGAGCCGGAATACAAGTTTTCGCGCAGTTCTGAGAGAAAAAGTTTACACCTATCTCTCGTCTACTCTTCGACGACTTGTAAAATCGATGCTCGTTAATTGTGCTAGTTTCAATCTAAAACAAAGTATTCCGTTGTTTTGAGCCGGAATACAAGTTTTCGCGCAGTTCTGAGAGAAAAAGTTTACACCTTTCTCTCCTATACTCTTCGTCAACTTGTAAAATCGATGCTCGTGAATCTTGATAGTTTCGCTCTAAAACAATGTATCCCGTTGTTTTGAGCCCGAATACGAGTTTTCGCGCAGTTCTGAGAGAAAAAGTTTACACCTTTCTCTCGTCTACTCTTCGACGACTTGTAAAATCGATGCTCGTGAATCTTGATAGTTTCGCTCTAAAACAATGTATCCCGTTGTTTTGAGCCCGAAAACGAGTTTTCGCGCAGTTCTGAGAGAAAAAGTTTACACCTTTCTCTCGTCTACTCTTCGTCGACTTGTAAAATCGATGCTCGTTAATCTTGCTAGTTTCGATCTAAAACGAAGTATCCTGTTGTTTTCAGCCGGAATACAAGTTTTCGCGCAGTTCTGAGAGAAAAAATTTACACCTTTGTCTCGTCTACTCTTCGACGACTTGTAAAATCGATGCTCGTTAATTGTGCTAGTTTCGATCTAAAACAAAGTATCCCGTTGTTTTGAGCCGGATTACAAGTTTTCGCGCAGTTCTGAGAGAAAAAGTTTACACCTTTCTCTCGTCTACTCTTCGTCGACTTAGAAAATCGATGCATGTGAATTTTGCTTGTCTTCACCTAAAACGATGTATCCCGTTGTTTTGAGCCGCAATATAAGTTTTCGCGCAGTTCTGAGAGAAAACGTTTACACCTTTCTCTCATCTACTCTTCGACGACTTGTTAAATCGATGCTCGTGAATTTTGCTACTTTCGATCTAAAACGATGTATCCCGTTGTTTTGAGCCGGAATACAAGTTTTCGCGCAGTTCTGAGAGAAAAAGTTTACACCTTTCTCTCGTCTACTCTTCGACGACTTGTAAAATTGATGCTCGTGAATTTTGCTAGTTTCGATCTAAAACGATGTATCCCGTTGTTTTGAGCCGGAATACAATTTTTTGCGCAGTTCTGAGAGAAAAAGTTTACACCTTTCTCTCGTCTACTCTTCGACGACTTGTAAAATCGATGCTCGTGAATCTTGATAGTTTCGATCTAAAACGATGTATTTCGTTGTTTTGAGCCGGAATACAAGTTTTCGCGCAGTTCTGAGAGAAAAATTTACACCTTTCTCTCGTCTACTCTGCGACGACTTGTAAAATCGATGCTCGTGAATCTTGCTAGTTTCAATCTAAAACGATGTATCCCAGTGTTTTGAGCCGGAATACAAGTTTTCGCGCAGTTCTGAGAGAAAAAGTTTACACCTTTCTCTCGTCTACTCTTCGACGACTTGTAAAATCGATGCTCGTGAATCTTGATAGTTTTGCTCTAAAACAATGTATCCCGTTATTTTGAGCCCGAATACGAGTTTTCGCGCAGTTCTGAGAGAAAAAGTTTACACCTTTCTCTCGTCTACTCTTCGACGACTTGCAAAATCGATGCTCGTGAATCTTGATAGTTTCGATCTAAAACGAAGTATCCCGTTGTTTTCAGCCGGAATACAAGTTTTCGCGCAGTTCTGAGAGAAAAAATTTACACCTTTCTCTCGTCTACTCTTCGACGACTTGTAAAATCGATGCTCGTTAATTGTGCTAGTTTCGATCTAAAACAAAGTATCCCGTTGTTTTGAGCCGGATTACAAGTTTTCGCGCAGTTCTGAGAGAAAAAGTTTACACCTTTCTCTCGTCTACTCTTCGTCGACTTATAAACTTTTTGCATGTGAATTTTGCTTGTCTTGACCTAAAACTGTGTATCCCGTTGTTTTGAGCCGCAATATAAGTTTTCGCGCAGTTCTGAGAGAAAAAGTTTACACCTTTCTCTCATCTACTCTTCGACGACTTGTTCAATCGATGCTCGTGAATTTTGCTACGTTCGATCTGAAACGATGTATCCCGTTGTTTTGAGCCGGAATACAAGTTTTCGTGCAGTTCTGAGAGAAAAAGTTTACACCTTTCTCTCGTCTACTCTTCGACGACTTGTAAAATTGATGCTCGTGAATTTTGCTAGTTTCGATCTAAAACGATGTATCCCGTTGTTTTGAGACGGAATACAATTTTTTGCGCAGTTCTGAGAGAAAAAGTTTACACCTTTCTCTCGTCTACTCTTCTACGACTTGTAAAATCGATGCTCGTGAATCTTGATAGTTTCGATCTAAAACGATGTATTTCGTTGTTTTGAGCCGGAATACAAGTTTTCGCGCAGTTCTGAGAGAAAAATTTACACCTTTCTCTCGTCTACTCTGCGACGACTTGTAAAATCGATTCTCGTGAATCTTGCTAGTTTCAATCTAAAACGATGTATCCCAGTGTTTTGAGCCGGAATACAAGTTTTCGCGCAGTTCTGAGAGAAAAAGTTTACACCTTTCTCTCGTCTACTCTTCAACGACTTGTAAAATCGATGTTCGTGAATCTTGATAGTTTCGCTCTAAAACAATGTATCCCGTTGTTTTGAGCCCGAATACGAGTTTTCGCGCAGTTCTGAGAGAAAAAGTTTACACCTTTCTCTCGTCTACTCTTCGACGACTTGTAAAATCGATGCTCGTGAATCTTGATAGTTTCGCTCTAAAACAATGTATCCCGTTATTTTGAGCCCGAATACGAGTTTTCGCGCAGTTCTGAGAGAAAAAGTTTGCACCTTTCTCTCGTCTACTCTTCGACGACTTGCAAAATCGATGCTCGTGAATCTTGATAGTTTCGATCTAAAACAATGTATCCCGTTGTTTTGAGCCGGAATAGAAGTTTTCGCGCAGTTCTGAGAGAAAAAGTTTACACCTTTCTCTCGTCTACTCTTCGACCACTTGTAAAATCGATGCTCGTGAATCTTGATAGTTTCGCTCTAAAACAATGTATCCCGTTGTTTTGAGCCGGAATACAAGTTTTCGCGCAGTTCTGAGAGAAAAAGTTTACACCTATCTCTCGTCTACTCTTCGACGACTTGTAAAATCGATGCTCGTTAATTGTGCTAGTTTCAATCTAAAACAAAGTATTCCGTTGTTTTGAGCCGGAATACAAGTTTTCGCGCAGTTCTGAGAGAAAAAGTTTACACCTTTCTCTCCAATACTCTTCGTCAACTTGTAAAATCGATGCTCGTGAATCTTGATAGTTTCGCTCTAAAACAATGTATCCCGTTGTTTTGAGCCCGAATACGAGTTTTCGCGCAGTTCTGAGAAAAAAAGTTTAAACCTTTCTCTCGTCTACTCTTCGACGACTTGTAAAATCGATGCTCGTGAATCTTGATAGTTTCGCTCTAAAACAATGTATCCCGTTGTTTTGAGCCCGAAAACGAGTTTTCGCGCAGTTCTGAGAGAAAAAGTTTACACCTTTCTCTCGTCTACTCTTCGTCGACTTGTAAAATCGATGCTCGTTAATCTTGCTAGTTTCGATCTAAAACGAAGTATCCCGTTGTTTTCAGCCGGAATACAAGTTTTCGCGCAGTTCTGAGAGAAAAAGTTTACACCTTTCTCTCGTCTACTCTTCGACGACTTGTAAAATCGATGTTCGTGAATCTTGATAGTTTCGCTCGAAAACAATGTATCCCGTTGTTTTGAGCCCGAATACGAGTTTTCGCGCAGTTCTGAGAGAAAAAGTTTACACCTTTCTCTCGTCTACTCTTCGACGACTTGTAAAATCGATGCTCGTGAATCTTGATAGTTTCGCTCTAAAACAATGTATCCCGTTATTTTGAGCCCGAATACGAGTTTTCGCGCAGTTCTGAGAGAAAAAGTTTACACCTTTCTCTCGTCTACTCTTCGACGACTTGCAAAATCGATGCTCGTGAATCTTGATAGTTTCGATCTAAAACAATGTATCCCGTTGTTTTGAGCCGGAATACAAGTTTTCGCGCAGTTCTGAGAGAAAAAGTTTACACCTTTCTCTCGTCTACTCTTCGACGACTTGTAAAATCGATGCTCGTGAATCTTGATAGTTTCGATCTAAAACGAAGTATCCCGTTGTTTTCAGCCGGAATACAAGTTTTCGCGCAGTTCTGAGAGAAAAAATTTACACCTATCTCTCGTCTACTCTTCGACGACTTGTAAAATCGATGCTCGTTAATTGTGCTAGTTTCAATCTAAAACAACGTATTCCGTTGTTTTGAGCCGGAATACAAGTTTTCGCGCAGTTCTGAGAGAAAAAGTTTACACCTTTCTCTCCTATACTCTTCGTCAACTTGTAAAATCGATGCTCGTGAATCTTGATTGTTTCGCTCTAAAACAATGTATCCCGTTGTTTTGAGCCCGAATACGAGTTTTCGCGCAGTTCTGAGAGAAAAAGTTTACACCTTTCTCTCCTATACTCTTCGTCAACTTGTAAAATTGATGCTCGTGAATCTTGATAGTTTCGATCTAAAACGAAGTATCCCGTTGTTTTCAGCCCGAATACGAGTTTTCGCGCAGTTCTGAGAGAAAAAGTTTACACCTTTCTCTCGTCTACTCTTCGACGACTTGTAAAATCGATGCTCGTGAATCTTGATAGTTTCGCTCTAAAACAATGTATCCCGTTGTTTTGAGCCCGAAAACGAGTTTTCGCGCAGTTCTGAGAGAAAAAGTTTACACCTTTCTCTCGTCTACTCTTCGACGACTTGCAAAATCGATGCTCGTGAATCTTGATAGTTTCGATCTAAAACGAAGTATCCCGTTGTTTTCAGCCGGAATACAAGTTTTCGCGCAGTTCTGAGAGAAAAAATTTACACCTTTCTCTCGTCTACTCTTCGACGACTTGTAAAATCGATGCTCGTTAATTGTGCTAGTTTCGATCTAAAACAAAGTATCCCGTTGTTTTGAGCCGGATTACAAGTTTTCGCGCAGTTCTGAGAGAAAAAGTTTACACCTTTCTCTCGTCTACTCTTCGTCGACTTATAAAATTTTTGCATGTGAATTTTGCTTGTCTTGACCTAAAACGATGTATCCCGTTGTTTTGAGCCGCAATATAAGTTTTCGCGCAGTTCTGAGAGAAAAAGTTTACACCTTTCTCTCATATACTCTTCGACGACTTGTTCAATCGATGCTCGTGAATTTTGCTACTTTCGATCTGAAACGATGTATCCCGTTGTTTTGAGCCGGAATACAAGTTTTCGTGCAGTTCTGAGAGAAAAAGTTTACACCTTTCTCTTGTCTACTCTTCGACGACTTGTAAAATTGATGCTCGTGAATTTTGCTAGTTTCGATCTAAAACGATGTATCCCGTTGTTTTGAGACGGAATACAATTTTTTGCGCAGTTCTGAGAGAAAAAGTTTACACCTTTCTCTCGTCTACTCTTCGACGACTTGTAAAATCGATGCTCGTGAATCTTGATAGTTTCGATCTAAAACGATGTATTTCGTTGTTTTGAGCCGGAATACAAGTTTTCGCGCAGTTCTGAGAGAAAAATTTACACCTTTCTCTCGTCTACTCTGCGACGACTTGTAAAATCGATGCTCGTGAATCTTGCTAGTTTCAATCTAAAACGATGTATCCCAGTGTTTTGAGCCGGAATACAAGTTTTCGCGCAGTTCTGAGAGAAAAAGTTTACACCTTTCTCTCGTCTACTCTTCGACGACTTGTAAAATCGATGTTCGTGAATCTTGATAGTTTCGCTCTAAAACAATGTATCCCGTTGTTTTGAGCCCGAATACGAGTTTTCGCGCAGTTCTGAGAGAAAAAGTTTACACCTTTCTCTCGTCTACTCTTCGACGACTTGTAAAATCGATGCTCGTGAATCTTGATAGTTTCGCTCTAAAACAATGTATCCCGTTATTTTGAGCCCGAATACGAGTTTTCGCGCAGTTCTGAGAGAAAAAGTTTGCACCTTTCTCTCGTCTACTCTTCGACGACTTGCAAAATCGATGCTCGTGAATCTTGATAGTTTCGATCTAAAACAATGTATCCCGTTGTTTTGAGCCGGAATAGAAGTTTTCGCGCAGTTCTGAGAGAAAAAGTTTACACCTTTCTCTCGTCTACTCTTCGACCACTTGTAAAATCGATGCTCGTGAATCTTGATAGTTTCGCTCTAAAACAATGTATCCCGTTGTTTTGAGCCGGAATACAAGTTTTCGCGCAGTTCTGAGAGAAAATGTTTACACCTATCTCTCGTCTACTCTTCGACGACTTGTAAAATCGATGCTCGTTAATTGTGCTAGTTTCAATCTAAAACAAAGTATTCCGTTGTTTTGAGCCGGAATACAAGTTTTCGCGCAGTTCTGAGAGAAAAAGTTTACACCTTTCTCTCCTATACTCTTCGTCAACTTGTAAAATCGATGCTCGTGAATCTTGATAGTTTCGCTCTAAAACAATGTATCCCGTTGTTTTGAGCCCGAATACGAGTTTTCGCGCAGTTCTGAGAAAAAAAGTTTAAACCTTTCTCTCGTCTACTCTTCGACGACTTGTAAAATCGATGCTCGTGAATCTTGATAGTTTCGCTCTAAAACAATGTATCCCGTTGTTTTGAGCCCGAAAACGAGTTTTCGCGCAGTTCTGAGAGAAAAAGTTTACACCTTTCTCTCGTCTACTCTTCGTCGACTTGTAAAATCGATGCTCGTTAGTCTTGCTAGTTTCGATCTAAAACGAAGTATCCCGTTGTTTTCAGCCGGAATACAAGTTTTCGCGCAGTTCTGAGAGAAAAAATTTACACCTTTCTCTTGTCTACTCTGCGACGACTTGTAAAATCGATGCTCGTGAATCTTGCTAGTTTCAATCTAAAACGATGTATCCCAGTGTTTTGAGCCGGAATACAAGTTTTCGCGCAGTTCTGAGAGAAAAAGTTTACACCTTTCTCTCGTCTACTCTTCGACGACTTGTAAAATCGATGTTCGTGAATCTTGATAGTTTCGCTCGAAAACAATGTATCCCGTTGTTTTGAGCCCGAATACGAGTTTTCGCGCAGTTCTGAGAGAAAAAGTTTACACCTTTCTCTCGTCTACTCTTCGACGACTTGTAAAATCGATGCTCGTGAATCTTGATAGTTTCGCTCTAAAACAATGTATCCCGTTATTTTGAGCCCGAATACGAGTTTTCGCGCAGTTCTGAGAGAAAAAGTTTACACCTTTCTCTCGTCTACTCTTCGACGACTTGCAAAATCGATGCTCGTGAATCTTGATAGTTTCGATCTAAAACAATGTATCCCGTTGTTTTGAGCCGGAATACAAGTTTTCGCGCAGTTCTGAGAGAAAAAGTTTACACCTTTCTCTCGTCTACTCTTCGACGACTTGTAAAATCGATGCTCGTGAATCTTGATAGTTTCGATCTAAAACGAAGTATCCCGTTGTTTTCAGCCGGAATACAAGTTTTCGCGCAGTTCTGAGAGAAAAAATTTACACCTATCTCTCGTCTACTCTTCGACGACTTGTAAAATCGATGCTCGTTAATTGTGCTAGTTTCAATCTAAAACAAAGTATTCCGTTGTTTTGAGCCGGAATACAAGTTTTCGCGCAGTTCTGAGAGAAAAAGTTTACACCTTTCTCTCCTATACTCTTCGTCAACTTGTAAAATCGATGCTCGTGAATCTTGATAGTTTCGCTCTAAAACAATGTATCCCGTTGTTTTGAGCCCGAATACGAGTTTTCGCGCAGTTCTGAGAGAAAAAGTTTACACCTTTCTCTCGTCTACTCTTCGACGACTTGTAAAATCGATGCTCGTGAATCTTGATAGTTTCGCTCTAAAACAATGTATCCCGTTGTTTTGAGCCCGAAAACGAGTTTTCGCGCAGTTCTGAGAGAAAAAGTTTACACCTTTCTCTCGTCTACTCTTCGTCGACTTGTAAAATCGATGCTCGTTAATCTTGCTAGTTTCGATCTAAAACGAAGTATCCCGTTGTTTTCAGCCGGAATACAAGTTTTCGCGCAGTTCTGAGAGAAAAAATTTACACCTTTCTCTTGTCTACTCTTCGACGACTTGTAAAATCGATGCTCGTTAATTGTGCTAGTTTCGATCTAAAACAAAGTATCCCGTTGTTTTGAGCCGGATTACAAGTTTTCGCGCAGTTCTGAGAGAAAAAGTTTACACCTTTCTCTCGTCTACTCTTCGTCGACTTATAAAATCGATGCATGTGAATTTTGCTTGTCTTCACCTAAAACGATGTATCCCGTTGTTTTGAGCCGCAATATAAGTTTTCGCGCAGTTCTGAGAGAAAAAGTTTACACCTTTCTCTCATCTACTCTTCGACGACTTGTTAAATCGATGCTCGTGAATTTTGCTACTTTTGATCTAAAACGATGTATCCCGTTGTTTTGAGCCGGAATACAAGTTTTCGCGCAGTTCTGAGAGAAAAAGTTTACACCTTTCTCTCGTCTACTCTTCGACGACTTGTAAAATTGATGCTCGTGAATTTTGCTAGTTTCGATCTAAAACGATGTATCCCGTTGTTTTGAGCCTGAATACAATTTTTTGCGCAGTTCTGAGAGAAAAAGTTTACACCTTTCTCTCGTCTACTCTTCGACGACTTGTAAAATCGATGCTCGTGAATCATGATAGTTTCGATCTAAAACGATGTATTTCGTTGTTTTGAGCCGGAATACAAGTTTTCGCGCAGTTCTGAGAGAAACATTTACACCTTTCTCTCGTCTACTCTGCGACGACTTGTAAAATCGATGCTCGTGAATCTTGCTAGTTTCAATCTAAAACGATGTATCCCAGTGTTTTGAGCCGGAATACAAGTTTTCGCGCAATTCTGAGAGAAAAAGTTTACACCTTTCTCTCGTCTACTCTTCGACGACTTGTAAAATCGATGCTCGTGAATCTTGATAGTTTCGCTCTAAAACAATGTATCCCGTTATTTTGAGCCCGAATACGAGTTTTCGCGCAGTTCTGAGAGAAAAAGTTTACACCTTTCTCTCGTCTACTCTTCGACGACTTGCAAAATCGATGCTCGTGAATCTTGATAGTTTCGATCTAAAACAATGTATCCCGTTGTTTTGAGCCGGAATACAAGTTTTCGCGCAGTTCTGAGAGAAAAAGTTTACACCTTTCTCTCGTCTACTCTTCGACGACTTGTAAAATCGATGCTCGTGAATCTTGATAGTTTCGCTCTAAAACAATGTATCCCGTTGTTTTGAGCCGGAATACAAGTTTTCGCGCAGTTCTGAGAGAAAAGTTTACACCTATCTCTCGTCTACTCTTCGACGACTTGTAAAATCGATGCTCGTTAATTGTGCTAGTTTCAATCTAAAACAAAGTATTCCGTTGTTTTGAGCCGGAATACAAGTTTTCGCGCAGTTCTGAGAGAAAAAGTTTACACCTTTCTTTCCTATACTCTTCG
Organism: Amblyomma americanum; assembly: GCF_052857255.1. Lineage (NCBI taxonomy): Eukaryota > Metazoa > Arthropoda > Arachnida > Ixodida > Ixodidae > Amblyomma > Amblyomma americanum. The sequence continues at coordinate 571,698 of NW_027526515.1, read as the reverse complement.
TCAACTTGTAAAATCGATGCTCGTTAATCTTGCTAGTTTCGATCTAAAACGATGTATCCCGTTGTTTTGAGCCGGAATACAAGTCTTCACGCAGTTCTGAGAGAAAACGTTTACATCTTTCTCTCGTCTACTCTTCGACAACTTGTAAAATCGATGCTCGTGAATCTTGCTAGTTTCAATCTAAAACGATGTATCCCGTTGTTTTGAGCCGGAATACAAATTTTTGCGCAGTTCTGAGAGAAAAAGTTTACACCTTTCTCTCGTTCTCTTCGACGACATGTAAAATCGATGCTCGTGAATCTTGCTAGTTTCGATCTAAAGCGATGTATCTCAATTATTTGAGCCGGAATACATGTTTTCGCGCAGTTCTGAGAGAAAAAGTTTACACCTTTCTCTCGCCTACTCTTCGACGACTTGTAATATTGATGCTCGTGAATCTTGATAGTTTCGATCTAAAACGATGTATTTCGTTGTTTTGAGCCGGAATACAAGTTTTCGCGCAGTTCTGAGAGAAAAATTTACACCTTTCTCTCGTCTACTCTGCGACGACGTGTAAAATCGATGCTCGTGAATCTTGCTAGTTTCAATCTAAAACGATGTATCCCAGTGTTTTGAGCCGGAATACAAATTTTCGCGCAGTTCTGAGAGAAAACGTTTACACCTTTCGTCTACTCTTCGACGACTTGTAAAATCGATGCTCGTGAATCTTGATAGTTTCGCTCTAAAACAATGTATCCCGTTGTTTTGAGCCCGAATACGAGATTTCGCGCAGTTCTGAGAGAAAAAGTTTACACCTTTTTCTCGTCTACTCTTCGACGACTTGTAAAATCGATGCTCGTGAATCTTGCTAGTTTCAATCTAAAACGATGTATCCCGTTGTTTTGAGCCGGAATACAAATTTTTGCGCAGTTCTGGGAGAAAAAGTTTACACCTTTCTCTCGTTCTCTTCGACGACATGTAAAATCGATGCTCGTGAATCTTGCTAGTTTCGATCTAAAGCGATGTATCTCAATTATTTGAGCCGGAATACATGTTTTCGCGCAGTTCTGAGAGAAAAAGTTTACACCTTTCTCTCGTCTACTCTTCGACGACTTGTAATATTGATGCTCGTGAATCTTGATAGTTTCGATCTAAAACGATGTATTTCGTTGTTTTGAGCCGGAATACAAGTTTTCGCGCAGTTCTGAGAGAAAAATTTACACCTTTCTCTCGTCTACTCTGCGACGACTTGTAAAATCGATGCTCGTGAATCTTGCTAGTTTCAATCTAAAACGATGTATCCCAGTGTTTTGAGCCGGAATACAAATTTTCGCGCAGTTCTGAGAGAAAACGTTTACACCTTTCGTCTACTCTTCGACGACTTGTAAAATCGATGCTCGTGAATCTTGCTAGTTTCAATCTAAAACGATGTATCCCAGTGTTTTGAGCCGGAATACAAGTTTTCGCGCAGTTCTGAGAGAAAAAGTTTACACCTTTCTCTCGTCTACTCTTCGACGACTTGTAAAATCGATGTTCGTGAATCTTGATAGTTTCGCTCTAAAACAATGTATCCCGTTGTTTTGAGCCCGAATACGAGTTTTCGCGCAGTTCTGAGAGAAAAAGTTTACACCTTTCTCTCGTCTACTCTTCGACGACTTGTAAAATCGATGCTCGTGAATCTTGATAGTTTCGCTCTAAAACAATGTATCCCGTTATTTTGAGCCCGAATACGAGTTTTCGCGCAGTTCTGAGAGAAAAAGTTTGCACCTTTCTCTCGTCTACTCTTCGACGACTTGCAAAATCGATGCTCGTGAATCTTGATAGTTTCGATCTAAAACAATGTATCCCGTTGTTTTGAGCCGGAATAGAAGTTTTCGCGCAGTTCTGAGAGAAAAAGTTTTGCACCTTTCTCTCGTCTACTCTTCGGCCACTTGTAAAATCGATGCTCGTGAATCTTGATAGTTTCGCTCTAAAACAATGTATCCCGTTGTTTTGAGCCGGAATACAAGTTTTCGCGCAGTTCTGAGAGAAAAAGTTTACACCTATCTCTCGTCTACTCTTCGACGACTTGTAAAATCGATGCTCGTTAATTGTGCTAGTTTCAATCTAAAACAAAGTATTCCGTTGTTTTGAGCCGGAATACAAGTTTTCGCGCAGTTCTGAGAGAAAAAGTTTACACCTTTCTGTCCTATACTCTTCGTCAACTTGTAAAATCGATGCTCGTGAATCTTGATAGTTTCGCTCTAAAACAATGTATCCCGTTGTTTTGAGCCCGAATACGAGTTTTCGCGCAGTTCTGAGAAAAAAAGTTTAAACCTTTCTCTCGTCTACTCTTCGACGACTTGTAAAATTGATGCTCGTGAATCTTGATAGTTTCGCTCTAAAACAATGTATCCCGTTGTTTTGAGCCCGAAAACGAGTTTTCGCGCAGTTCTGAGAGAAAAAGTTTACACCTTTCTCTCGTCTACTCTTCGTCGACTTGTAAAATCGATGCTCGTTAATCTTGCTAGTTTCGATCTAAAACGAAGTATCCCGTTGTTTTCAGCCGGAATACAAGTTTTCGCGCAGTTCTGAGAGAAAAAATTTACACCTTTCTCTTGTCTACTCTGCGACGACTTGTAAAATCGATGCTCGTGAATCTTGCTAGTTTCAATCTAAAACGATGTATCCCAGTGTTTTGAGCCGGAATACAAGTTTTCGCGCAGTTCTGAGAGAAAAAGTTTACACCTTTCTCTCGTCTACTCTTCGACGACTTGTAAAATCGATGTTCGTGAATCTTGATAGTTTCGCTCGAAAACAATGTATCCCGTTGTTTTGAGCCCGAATACGAGTTTTCGCACAGTTCTGAGAGAAAAAGTTTACACCTTTCTCTCGTCTACTCTTCGACGACTTGTAAAATCGATGCTCGTGAATCTTGATAGTTTCGCTCTAAAACAATGTATCCCGTTATTTTGAGCCCGAATACGAGTTTTCGCGCAGTTCTGAGAGAAAAAGTTTACACCTTTCTCTCGTCTACTCTTCGACGACTTGCAAAATCGATGCTCGTGAATCTTGATAGTTTCGATCTAAAACAATGTATCCCGTTGTTTTGAGCCCGAAAACGAGTTTTCGCGCACTTCTGAGAGAAAAAGTTTACACCTTTCTCTCGTCTACTCTTCGTCGACTTATAAAATCGATGCATGTGAATTTGGCTTGTCTTCACCTAAGACGATGTATCCCGTTGTTTTGAGCCGCAATATAAGTTTTCGCGCAGTTCTGAGAGAAAAAGTTTACACCTTTCTCTCATCTACTCTTCGACGACTTGTTAAATCGATGCTCGTGAATTTTGCTACTTTCGATCTAAAACGATGTATCCCGTTGTTTTGAGCCGGAATACAAGTTTTCGCGCAGTTCTGAGAGAAAAAGTTTACACCTTTCTCTCGTCTACTCTTCGACGACTTGTAAAATTGATGCTCGTGAATTTTGCTAGTTTCGATCTAAAACGATGTATCCCGTTGTTTTGAGCCTGAATGCAATTTTTTGCGCAGTTCTGAGAGAAAAAGTTTACACCTTTCTCTCGTCTACTCTTCGACGACTTGTAAAATCGATGCTCGTGAATCTTGATAGTTTCGATCTAAAACGATGTATTTCGTTGTTTTGAGCCGGAATACAAGTTTTCGCGCAGTTCTGAGAGAAAAATTTACACCTTTCTCTCGTCTACTCTGCGACGACTTGTAAAATCGATGCTCGTGAATCTTGCTAGTTTCAATCTAAAACGATGTATCCCAGTGTTTTGAGCCGGAATACAAGTTTTCGCGCAGTTCTGAGAGAAAAAGTTTACACCTTTCTCTCGTCTACTCTTCGACGACTTGTAAAATCGATGCTCGTGAATCTTGATAGTTTCGCTCTAAAACAATGTATCCCGTTATTTTGAGCCCGAATACGAGTTTTCGCGCAGTTCTGAGAGAAAAAGTTTACACCTTTCTCTCGTCTACTCTTCGACGACTTGCAAAATCGATGCTCGTGAATCTTGATAGTTTCGATCTAAAACAATGTATCCCGTTGTTTTGAGCCGGAATACAAGTTTTCGCGCAGTTCTGAGAGAAAAAGTTTACACCTTTCTCTCGTCTACTCTTCGACGACTTGTAAAATCGATGCTCGTGAATCTTGATAGTTTCGCTCTAAAACAATGTATCCCGTTGTTTTGAGCCGGAATACAAGTTTTCGCGCAGTTCTGAGAGAAAAAGTTTACACCTATCTCTCGTCTACTCTTCGACGACTTGTAAAATCGATGCTCGTTAATTGTGCTAGTTTCAATCTAAAACAAAGTATTCCGTTGTTTTGAGCCGGAATACAAGTTTTCGCGCAGTTCTGAGAGAAAAAGTTTACACCTTTCTCTCCTATACTCTTCGTCAACTTGTAAAATCGATGCTCGTTAATCTTGCTAGTTTCGATCTAAAACGATGTATCCCGTTGTTTTGAGCCGGAATACAAGTCTTCACGCAGTTCTGAGAGAAAACGTTTACATCTTTCTCTCGTCTACTCTTCGACAACTTGTAAAATCGATGCTCGTGAATCTTGCTAGTTTCAATCTAAAACGATGTATCCCGTTGTTTTGAGCCGGAATACAAATTTTTGCGCAGTTTTGAGAGAAAAAGTTTACACCTTTCTCTCGCTCTCTTCGACGACATGTAAAATCGATGCTCGTGAATCTTGCTAGTTTCGATCTAAAGCGATGTATCTCAATTAGTTGAGCCGGAATACATGTTTTCGCGCAGTTCTGAGAGAAAAAGTTTACACCTTTCTCTCGTCTACTCTTCGACGACTTGTAATATTGATGCTCGTGAATTTTGCTACTTTCAATCTAAAACGATGTATCCCGTTGTTTTGAGCCGGAATACAAGTTTTCGCGCAGTTCTGAGAGAAAAAGTTTACACCTTTCTCTCGTCTACTCTGCGACGACTTGTAAAATCGATGCTCGTGAATCTTGCTAGTTTCAATCTAAAACGATGTATCCCGTTGTTTTGAGCCGGAATACAAATTTTCGCGCAGTTCTGAGAGAAAACGTTTACACCTTTCGTCTACTCTTCGACGACTTGTAAAATCGATGCTCGTGAATCTTGATAGTTTCGCTCTAAAACAATGTATCCCGTTGTTTTGAGCCCGAATACGAGTTTTCGCGCAGTTCTGAGAGAAAAAGTTTACACCTTTCTCTCGTCTACTCTTCGACGACTTGTAAAATCGATGCTCGTTAATCTTGCTAGTTTCAATCTAAAACGATGTATTCCGTTGTTTTGAGCCGGAATACAAATTTTTGCGCAGTTCTGAGAGAAAAAGTTTACACCTTTTTCTCGTCTACTCTTCGACGACATGTAAAATCGATGCTCGTGAATCTTGCTAGTTTCGATCTAAAGCGATGTATCTCAATTATTTGAGCCGGAATACAAGTTTTCGCGCAGTTCTGAGAGAAAAGTTTACACCTTTCTCTCGTCTACTCTTCGACGACTTGTAATATTGATGCTCGTGAATCTTGATAGTTTCGCTCTAAAACGATGTATTTCGTTGTTTTGAGCCGGAATACAAGTTTTCGCGCAGTTCTGAGAGAAAAAGTTTACACCTATCTCTCGTCTACTCTGCGACGACTTGTAAAAACGATGCTCGTTAATTGTGCTAGTTTCAATCTAAAACGATGTATCCCAGTGTTTTGAGCCGGAATACTATTTTTCGCGCAGATCTGAGAGAAAAAGTTTACACCTTTCTCTCGTCTACTCTTCGACGACTTGTAAAATCGATGCTCGTGAATCTTGATAGTTTCGATCTAAAACGATGTATCCCGTTGTTTTGCGCCGGAATACAAGTTTTCGCGCAGTTCCGAGAGAAAAAGTTTACACCTTTTTCTCGTCTACTCTTCGACGACTTGTAAAATCGATGCTCGTGAATCTTGATAGTTTCGCTCTAAAACAATGTATCCCGTTGTTTTGAGCCCGAATACGAGTTTTCGCGCAGTTCTGAGAGAAAAAAATTTACACCTTTCTCTCGTTTACTCTTCGACGACTTGCAAAATCGATGCTCGTGAATCTTGATAGTTTCGATCTAAAACGATGTATCCCGTTGTTTTGAGCCGGAATACAAGTTTTCGCGCAGTTCTGAAAGAAAAAGTTTACACCTTTCTCTCGTCTACTCTTCGACGACTTGTAAAATCGATGCTCGGTAATCTTGCTAGTTTCGATCTAAAACGATGTATTCCGTTGTTTTGAGCCGGAATACAAGTTTTCGCACAGTTCTGAGAGAAAAAGTTTACACCTTTTTCTCGTCTACTCTTCGACGACTTGTAAAATCGATGCTCGTGAATCTTGCTAGTTTCGATCTAAAACGATGTATTCCGTTGTTTTGAGCCGGAATACAAGTTTTCGCGCAGTTCTGAGAGAAAAATTTACACCTTTCTCTCGTCTACTCTTCGACGACTTGTAAAATTGATGCTCGTGAATCTTGATAGTTTCGCTCTAAAACAAGGTATCCCGTTGTTTTGAGCCGGAATACAAGTTTTCGCGCAGTTCTGAGAGAAAAAGTTTACACCTATCTCTCGTCTACTCTTCGACGACTTGTAAAATCGATGCTCGTTAATTGTGCTAGTTTCGATCTAAAACGATGTATCCCGTTGTTTTGAGCCGGAATACAAGTTTTCGCGCAGTTCTGAGAGAAAAAGTTTACACCTTTCTCTCGTCTACTCTTCATCGACTTGTAAAATCGATGCTCGTAAATTTTGCTACTTTCAATCTAAAACGATGTATCCCGTTGTTTTGAGCCGGAATACTGTTTTTCGCGCAGATCTGAGAGAAAAAGTTTACACCATTCTCTCGTCTACTCTTCGACGACTTGTAAAATCGATGCTCGTGAATCTTGATAGTTTCGATCTAAAACGATGTATCCCGTTGTTTTGCGCCGGAATACAAGTTTTCGCGCAGTTCTGAGAGAAAAAGTTTACACCTTTTTCTCGTCTACTCTGCGAGTACTTGTAAAATCGATGCTCGTGAATCTTGCTAGTTTCAATCTAAAACGATGTATCCCGTTGTTTTGAGCCGGAATACAATTTTTCGCGCAGTTCTGAGAGAAAAAGTTTACACCTTTCTCTCGTCTACTCTTCGACGACTTGTAAATTCGATGATCGTGAATTTTGATAGTTTCGCTCTAAAACAATTTACCCCGTTGTTCTGAGCCGGAATACGAGTTTTCGCGCAGTTCTGAGAGAAAAAGTTTACACCTTTCTCTCGTCTACTCTTCGACAACTTGTTAAATCGATGCTCGTGAATTTTGCGACTTTCGATCTAAAACGATGTATCCCGTTGTTTTGAGCCGGAATACAATTTTTCGCGCAGTTCTGAGAGAAAACGTTTACACCTTTCTCTTGTCTACTCTTCGACGACTTGTAAAATCGATGCTCGTGAATCTTCATAGTTTCGATCTAAAACAATGTATTTCGTTGTTTTGAGCCGGAATACAAGTTTTCGCGCAGTTCTGAGAGAAAAATTTACACCTTTCTCTCGTCTACTCTGCGACGACTTGTAAAATCGTTGCTCGTGAATCTTGCTAGTTTCGATCTAAAACGATGTATCCCGTTGTTTTGAGCCGGAATACAAGTTTTCGCGCAGTTCTGAGAGAAAAAGTTTACACCTATCTCTCGTGTACTCTTCGACGACTTGTAAAATCGATGCTCGTTAATTGTGCTAGTTTCGATCTAAAACGATGTATCCCGTTGTTTTGAGCCGGAATACTAGTTTTCGCGCAGTTCTGAGAGAAAAAGTTTACACCTTTCTCTCGTCTACTCTTCGTCGACTTGTAAAATCGATGCTCGTTAATCTTGCTAGTTTCGATCTAAAACGATATATCCCGTTGTTTTGAGCCGGAATACAAGTCTTCACGCAGTTGTGAGAGAAAACGTTTACACCTTTCTCTCGTCTACTCTTCGACGACTTGTTAAATCGATGCTCGTAAATTTTGCTACTTTCAATCTAAAACGATGTATCCCGTTGTTTTGAGCCGGAATACTATTTTTCGCGCAGATCTGAGAGAAAAAGTTTACACCTTTCTCTCGTCTACTCTTCGACGACTTGTAAAATCGATGCTCGTGAATCTTGATAGTTTCGCTCTAAAACAATGTATCCCGTTGTTTTGAACCCGAATACGAGTTTTCGCGCAGTTCTGAGAGAAAAAAATTTACACCTTTCTCTCGTTTACTCTTCGACGACTTGCAAAATCGATGCTCGTGAATCTTGATAGTTTCGATCTAAAACAATGTATCCCGTTGTTTTGAGCCGGAATACAAGTTTTCGCGCAGTTCTGAGAGAAAAAGTTTACACCTTTCTCTCGTCTACTCTTCGACGACTTGTAAAATCGATGCTCGTTAATCTTGCTAGTTTCGATCTAAAACGATGTATTCCGTTGTTTTGAGCCGGAATACAAGTTTTCGCACAGTTCTGAGAGAAAAAGTTTACACCTTTTTCTCGTCTACTCTTCGACGACTTGTAAAATCGATGCTTGTGAATCTTGCTAGTTTCGATCTAAAACGATGTATTCCGTTGTTTTGAGCCGGAATACAAGTTTTCGCGCAGTTCTGAGAGAAAACTTTACACCTTTCTCTCGTCTACTCTTCGACGACTTGTAAAATTGATGCTCGTGAATCTTGATAGTTTCGCTCTAAAACAAGGTATCCCGTTGTTTTGAGCCGGAATACAAGTTTTCGCGCAGTTCTGAGAGAAAAAGTTTACACCTATCTCTCGTCTACTCTTCGACAACTTGTAAAATCGATGCTCGTTAATTGTGCTAGTTTCGATCTAAAACGATGTATCCCGTTGTTTTGAGCCGGAATACAAGTTTTCGCGCAGTTCTGAGAGAAAAAGTTTACACCTTTTTCTCGTCTACTCTGCGAGTACTTGTAAAATCGATGCTCGTGAATCTTGCTAGTTTCAATCTAAAACGATGTATCCCGTTGTTTTGAGCCGGAATACAATTTTTCGCGCAGTTCTGAGAGAAAAAGTTTACACCTTTCTCTCGTCTACTCTTCGACGACTTGTAAAATCGATGATCGTGAATTTTGATAGTTTCGCTCTAAAACAATTTACCCCGTTGTTTTGAGCCGGAATACGAGTTTTCGCGCAGTTCTGAGAGAAAAAGTTTACACCTTTCTCTCGTGTACTCTTCGACGACATGTTAAATCGATGCTCGTGAATTTTGCGACTTTCGATCTAAAACGATGTATCCCGTTGTTTTGAGCCGGAATACAATTTTTCGCGCAGTTCTGAGAGAAAACGTTTACACCTTTCTCTCGTCTACTCTTCGACGAATTGTAAAATCGATGCTCGTGAATCTTGCTAGTTTCGATCTAAAACGATGTATCCCGTTGTTTTGAGCCGGAATACAAGTTTTCGCGCAGTTCTGAGAGAAAAAGTTTACACCTATCTCTGGTCTACTCTTCGACGACTTGTAAAATCGATGCTCGTTAATTGTGCTAGTTTCGATCTAAAACGATGTATCCCGTTGTTTTGAGCCGGAATACTAGTTTTCGCGCAGTTCTGAGAGAAAAAGTTTACACCTTTCTCTCGTCTACTCTTCGTCGACTTGTAAAATCGATGCTCGTTAATCTTGCTAGTTTCGATCTAAAACGATATATCCCTTTGTTTTGAGCCGGAATACAAGTCTTCACGCAGTTCTGAGAGAAAACGTTTACACCTTTCTCTCGTTCTCTTCGACGACATGTAAAATCGTTGCTCGTGAATCTTGCTAGTTTCGATCTAAAACGATGTATCCCGTTGTTTTGAGCCGGAATACAAGTTTTCGCGCAGTTCTGAGAGAAAAAGTTTACACCTTTCTCTCGTCTACTCTTCATCGACTTGTAAAATCGATGCTCGTAAATTTTGCTACTTTCAATCTAAAACGATGTATCCCGTTGTTTTGAGCCGGAATACTGTTTTTCGCGCAGATCTGAGAGAAAAAGTTTACACCATTCTCTCGTCTACTCTTCGACGACTTGTAAAATCGATGCTCGTGAATCTTGATAGTTTCGATCTAAAACGATGTATCCCGTTGTTTTGCGCCGGAATACAAGTTTTCGCGCAGTTCTGAGAGAAAAAGTTTACACCTTTTTCTCGTCTACTCTGCGAGTACTTGTAAAATCGATGCTCGTGAATCTTGCTAGTTTCAATCTAAAACGATGTATCCCGTTGTTTTGAGCCGGAATACAATTTTTCGCGCAGTTCTGAGAGAAAAAGTTTACACCTTTCTCTCGTCTACTCTTCGACGACTTGTAAATTCGATGATCGTGAATTTTGATAGTTTCGCTCTAAAACAATTTACCCCGTTGTTCTGAGCCGGAATACGAGTTTTCGCGCAGTTCTGAGAGAAAAAGTTTACACCTTTCTCTCGTCTACTCTTCGACAACTTGTTAAATCGATGCTCGTGAATTTTGCGACTTTCGATCTAAAACGATGTATCCCGTTGTTTTGAGCCGGAATACAATTTTTCGCGCAGTTCTGAGAGAAAACGTTTACACCTTTCTCTTGTCTACTCTTCGACGACTTGTAAAATCGATGCTCGTGAATCTTCATAGTTTCGATCTAAAACAATGTATTTCGTTGTTTTGAGCCGGAATACAAGTTTTCGCGCAGTTCTGAGAGAAAAATTTACACCTTTCTCTCGTCTACTCTGCGACGACTTGTAAAATCGTTGCTCGTGAATCTTGCTAGTTTCGATCTAAAACGATGTATCCCGTTGTTTTGAGCCGGAATACAAGTTTTCGCGCAGTTCTGAGAGAAAAAGTTTACACCTATCTCTCGTGTACTCTTCGACGACTTGTAAAATCGATGCTCGTTAATTGTGCTAGTTTCGATCTAAAACGATGTATCCCGTTGTTTTGAGCCGGAATACTAGTTTTCGCGCAGTTCTGAGAGAAAAAGTTTACACCTTTCTCTCGTCTACTCTTCGTCGACTTGTAAAATCGATGCTCGTTAATCTTGCTAGTTTCGATCTAAAACGATATATCCCGTTGTTTTGAGCCGGAATACAAGTCTTCACGCAGTTGTGAGAGAAAACGTTTACACCTTTCTCTCGTCTACTCTTCGACGACTTGTTAAATCGATGCTCGTAAATTTTGCTACTTTCAATCTAAAACGATGTATCCCGTTGTTTTGAGCCGGAATACTATTTTTCGCGCAGATCTGAGAGAAAAAGTTTACACCTTTCTCTCGTCTACTCTTCGACGACTTGTAAAATCGATGCTCGTGAATCTTGATAGTTTCGCTCTAAAACAATGTATCCCTTTGTTTTGAACCCGAATACGAGTTTTCGCGCAGTTCTGAGAGAAAAAAATTTACACCTTTCTCTCGTTTACTCTTCGACGACTTGCAAAATCGATGCTCGTGAATCTTGATAGTTTCGATCTAAAACAATGTATCCCGTTGTTTTGAGCCGGAATACAAGTTTTCGCGCAGTTCTGAGAGAAAAAGTTTACACCTTTCTCTCGTCTACTCTTCGACGACTTGTAAAATCGATGCTCGTTATTCTTGCTAGTTTCGATCTAAAACGATGTATTCCGTTGTTTTGAGCCGGAATACAAGTTTTCGCACAGTTCTGAGAGAAAAAGTTTACACCTTTTTCTCGTCTACTCTTCGACGACTTGTAAAATCGATGCTTGTGAATCTTGCTAGTTTCGATCTAAAACGATGTATTCCGTTGTTTTGAGCCGGAATACAAGTTTTCGCGCAGTTCTGAGAGAAAACTTTACACCTTTCTCTCGTCTACTCTTCGACGACTTGTAAAATTGATGCTCGTGAATCTTGATAGTTTCGCTCTAAAACAAGGTATCCCGTTGTTTTGAGCCGGAATACAAGTTTTCGCGCAGTTCTGAGAGAAAAAGTTTACACCTATCTCTCGTCTACTCTTCGACAACTTGTAAAATCGATGCTCGTTAATTGTGCTAGTTTCGATCTAAAACGATGTATCCCGTTGTTTTGAGCCGGAATACAAGTTTTCGCGCAGTTCTGAGAGAAAACGTTTACACCTTTCTCTCGTCTACTCTTCGTCGACTTGTAAAATCGATGCTCGTAAATTTTGCTACTTTCAATCTAAAACGATGTATCCCGTTGTTTTGAGCCGGAATACTATTTTTCGCGCAGATCTGAGAGAAAAAGTTTACACCTTTCTCTCGTCTACTCTTCGACGACTTGTAAAATCGATGCTCGTGAATCTTGATAGTTTCGATCTAAAACGATGTATCCCGTTGTTTTGCGCCGGAATACAAGTTTTCGCGCAGTTCTGAGAGAAAAAGTTTACACCTTTTTCTCGTCTACTCTGCGAGTACTTGTAAAATCGATGCTCGTGAATCTTGCTAGTTTCAATCTAAAACGATGTATCCCGTTGTTTTGAGCCGGAATACAATTTTTCGCGCAGTTCTGAGAGAAAAAGTTTACACCTTTCTCTCGTCTACTCTTCGACGACTTGTAAAATCGACGATCGTGAATTTTGATAGTTTCGCTCTAAAACAATTTACCCCGTTGTTTTGAGCCGGAATACGAGTTTTCGCGCAGTTCTGAGAGAAAAAGTTTACACCTTTCTCTCGTGTACTCTTCGACGACATGTTAAATCGATGCTCGTGAATTTTGCGACTTTCGATCTAAAACGATGTATCCCGTTGTTTTGAGCCGGAATACAATTTTTCGCGCAGTTCTGAGAGAAAACGTTTACACCTTTCTCTCGTCTACTCTTCGACGAATTGTAAAATCGATGCTCGTGAATCTTGCTAGTTTCGATCTAAAACGATGTATCCCGTTGTTTTGAGCCGGAATACAAGTTTTCGCGCAGTTCTGAGAGAAAAAGTTTACACCTATCTCTGGTCTACTCTTCGACGACTTGTAAAATCGATGCTCGTTAATTGTGCTAGTTTCGATCTAAAACGATGTATCCCGTTGTTTTGAGCCGGAATACTAGTTTTCGCGCAGTTCTGAGAGAAAAAGTTTACACCTTTCTCTCGTCTACTCTTCGTCGACTTGTAAAATCGATGCTCGTTAATCTTGCTAGTTTCGATCTAAAACGATATATCCCTTTGTTTTGAGCCGGAATACAAGTCTTCACGCAGTTCTGAGAGAAAACGTTTACACCTTTCTCTCGTCTACTCTTCGACAACTTGTAAAATCGATGCTCGTGAATCTTGCTAGTTTCGATCTAAAACGATGTATCCCGTTGTTTTGAGCCGGAATACAAATTTTTGCGCAGTTCTGAGAGAAAAAGTTTACACCTTTCTCTCGTTCTCTTCGACGACATGTAAAATCGTTGCTCGTGAATCTTGCTAGTTTCGATCTAAAACGATGTATCCCGTTGTTTTGAGCCGGAATACAAGTTTTCGCGCAGTTCTGACAGAAAAAGTTTACACCTATCTCTCGTCTACTCTTCGACGACTTGTAAAATCGATGCTCGTTAATTGTGCTAGTTTCGATCTAAAACGATGTATCCCGTTGTTTTGAGCCGGAATACTAGTTTTCGCGCAGTTCTGAGAGAAAAAGTTTACACCTTTCTCTCGTCTACTCTTCGTCGACTTGTAAAATCGATGCTCGTTAATCTTGCTAGTTTCGATCTAAAACGATATATCCCATTGTTTTGAGCCGGAATACAAGTCTTCACGCAGTTGTGAGAGAAAACGTTTACACCTTTCTCTCGTCTACTCTTCGACGACTTGTTAAATCGATGCTCGTAAATTTTGCTACTTTCAATCTAAAACGATGTATCCCGTTGTTTTGAGCCGGAATACTATTTTTCGCGCAGATCTGAGAGAAAAAGTTTACACCTTTCTCTCGTCTACTCTTCGACGACTTGTAAAATCGATGCTCGTGAATCTTGATAGTTTCGATCTCAAACGATGTATCCCGTTGTTTTGCGCCGGAATACAAGTTTTCGCGCAGTTCTGAGAGAAAAAGTTTACACCTTTTTCTCGTCTACTCTTCGACGACTTGTAAAATCGATGCTCGTGAATCTTGATAGTTTCGCTCTAAAACAATGTATCCCGTTGTTTTGAACCCGAATACGAGTTTTCGCGCAGTTCTGAGAGAAAAAAATTTACACCTTTCTCTCGTTTACTCTTCGACGACTTGCAAAATCGATGCTCGTGAATCTTGATAGTTTCGATCTAAAACAATGTATCCCGTTGTTTTGAGCCGGAATACAAGTTTTCGCGCAGTTCTGAGAGAAAACGTTTACACCTTTCTCTCGTCTACTCTTCGACGACTTGTAAAATCGATGCTCGTTAATCTTGCTAGTTTCGATCTAAAACGATGTATTCCGTTGTTTTGAGCCGGAATACAAGTTTTCGCACAGTTCTGAGAGAAAAAGTTTACACCTTTTTCTCGTCTACTCTTCGACGACTTGTAAAATCGATGCTTGTGAATCTTGCTAGTTTCGATCTAAAACGATGTATTCCGTTGTTTTTAGCCGGAATACAAGTTTTCGCGCAGTTCTGAGAGAAAACTTTACACCTTTCTCTCGTCTACTCTTCGACGACTTGTAAAATTGATGCTCGTGAATCTTGATAGTTTCGCTCTAAAACAAGGTATCCCGTTGTTTTGAGCCGGAATACAAGTTTTCGCGCAGTTCTGAGAGAAAAAGTTTACACCTATCTCTCGTCTACTCTTCGACGACTTGTAAAATCGATGCTCGTTAATTGTGCTAGTTTCGATCTAAAACGATGTATCCCGTTGTTTTGAGCCGGAATACAAGTTTTCGCGCAGTTCTGAGAGAAAATGTTTACACCTTTCTCTCGTCTACTCTTCGTCGACTTGTAAAATCGATGCTCGTAAATTTTGCTACTTTCAATCTAAAACGATGTATCCCGTTTTTTTTGAGCCGGAATACTATTTTTCGCGCAGATCTAAGAGAAAAAGTTTACACCTTTCTCTCGTCTACTCTTCGACGACTTGTAAAATCGATGCTCGTGAATCTTGATAGTTTCGATCTAAAACGATGTATCCCGTTGTTTTGCGCCGGAATACAAGTTTTCGCGCAGTTCTGAGAGAAAAAGTTTACACCTTTTTCTCGTCTACTCTGCGAGTACTTGTAAAATCGATGCTCGTGAATCTTGCTAGTTTCAATCTAAAACGATGTATCCCGTTGTTTTGAGCCGGAATACAATTTTTCGCGCAGTTCTGAGAGAAAAAGTTTACACCTTTCTCTCGTCTACTCTTCGACGACTTGTAAAATCGATGATCGTGAATTTTGATAGTTTCGCTCTAAAACAATTTACCCCGTTGTTTTGAGCCGGAATACGAGTTTTCGCGCAGTTCTGAGAGAAAAAGTTTACACCTTTCTCTCGTGTACTCTTCGACGACTTGTTAAATCGATGCTCGTGAATTTTGCGACTTTCGATCTAAAACGATGTATCCCGTTGTTTTGAGCCGGAATACAATTTTTCGCGCAGTTCTGAGAGAAAACGTTTACACCTTTCTCTCGTCTACTCTTCGACGACTTGTAAAATCGATGCTCGTGAATCTTCATAGTTTCGATCTAAAACAATGTATTTCGTTGTTTTGAGCCGGAATACAAGTTTTCGCGCAGTTCTGAGAGAAAAATTTACACCTTTCTCTCGTCTACTCTGCGACGACTTGTAAAATCGTTGCTCGTGAATCTTGCTAGTTTCGATCTAAAACGATGTATCCCGTTGTTTTGAGCCGGAATACAAGTTTTCGCGCAGTTCTGAGAGAAAAAGTTTACACCTATCTCTGGTCTACTCTTCGACGACTTGTAAAATCGATGCTCGTTAATTGTGCTAGTTTCGATCTAAAACGATGTATCCCGTTGTTTTGAGCCGGAATACTAGTTTTCGCGCAGTTCTGAGAGAAAAAGTTTACACCTTTCTCTCGTCTACTCTTCGTCGACTTGTAAAATCGATGCTCGTTAATCTTGCTAGTTTCGATCTAAAACGATATATCCCGTTGTTTTGAGCCGGAATACAAGTCTTCACGCAGTTCTGAGAGAAAACGTTTACACCTTTCTCTCGTCTACTCTTCGACAACTTGTAAAATCGATGCTCGTGAATCTTGCTAGTTTCGATCTAAAACGATGTATCCCGTTGTTTTGAGCCGGAATACAAATTTTTGCGCAGTTCTGAGAGAAAAAGTTTACACCTTTCTCTCGTTCTCTTCGACGACATGTAAAATCGATGCTCGTGAATCTTGCTAGTTTCGGTCTAAAGCGATGTATCTCAATTATTTGAGCCGGAATACAAGTTTTCGCGCAGTTCTGAGAGAAAAATTTACACCTTTCTCTCGTCTACTCTGTGACGACTTGTAAAATCGATGCTCGTGAATCTTGATAGTTTCGATCTAAAACGATGTATCCCGTTGTTTTGAGCCGGAATACAAGTTTTCGCGCAGTTCTGAGAGAAAAAGTTTACACCTTTCTCTCGTCTACTCTTCGACAACTTGTAAAATCGATGCTCGTTAATCTTGCTAGTTTCGATCTAAAACGATGTATTCCGTTGTTTTGAGCCGGAATACAAGTTTTCGCGCAGTTCTGAGAGAAAAAGTTTACACCTTTTTCTCGTCTACTCTTCGACGACTTGTAAAATCGATGCTCGTGAATCTTGCTAGTTTCGATCTAAAACGATGTATCCCGTTGTTTTGAGCCGAAATACAAGTTTTCTCGCAGTCCTGACAGAAAAAGCTTACGCGTTTCTCTCGTCTACTCTTCGACGACTTGTGAAATCGATGCACGTGAATTTTGCTAGTTTCGATCTAAAACGATGTATCCCGTTGTTTTGAGCCGGAATACAAGTTTTCGCGCAGTTCTGAGAGAGAAAGTTTACACCTTTCTCTCGTCTACTCTTCGACGACTTGTAAAATCGATGCTCGTGAATTTTGCTTGTCTTGATCTAAAACGATGTATCCCGTTGTTTTGAGACGCAATACAAGTTTTTGCGCAGTTCTGAGAGAAAAAGTTTACACCTTTCCCTCGTTCTCTTCTACGACATGTAAAATCGATGCTCGTGAATCTTGCTAGTTTTGATCTAAAACGATGTATCCCGTTGTTTTGAGCCAGAATACAAGTTTTCGCGCAGTTCTGAGAGAAAAAGTTTACACCTTTTTCTTGTCTACTCTTCGACGACTTTTAAAATCGATGCTCGTGAATCTTGCTAGTTTCGATCTAAAACGATGTATCCCGTTGTTTTGAGCCGGAATACAAGTTTTCGCGCAGTTCTGAGAGAAAAAGTTTACACCTTTCTCTCGTCTACTCTTCGACGACTTGTAAAATCGATGCTCATTAATCTTGCTAGTTTCGATCTAAAACGATGTATTCCGTTGTTTTGAGCCGGAATACAAGTTTTCGCGCAGTTCTGAGAGGAAAATTTACACCTTTCTCTCGTCTACTCTGCGACGACTTGTAAAATCGATGCTCGTGAATCTTGCTAGTTTCAATCTAAAACGATGTATCCCAGTGTTTTGAGCCGGAATACAAGTTTTCGCGCAGTTCTGAGAGAAAAAGTTTACACCTTTCTCTCGTCTACTTTTCGACGACTTGTAAAATAGACGCTCGTGAATCTTGATAGTTTCACTTTAAAACAATGTATCCCGTTGTTTTGAGCCCGAATACGAGTTTTGCGCAGTTCTGAGAGAAAAAGTTTACACCTTTCTCTCGTCTACTCTTCGTCGACTTGTAAAATCGATGCTCGTTAATCTTGCTAGTTTCGATCTAAAACGATATATCCCGTTGTTTTGAGCCGGAATACAAGTCTTCACGCAGTTCTGAGAGAAATCGTTTACACCTTTCTCTCGTCTACTCTTCGACAACTTGTAAAATCGATGCTCGTGAATCTTGCTAGTTTCGATCTAAAACGATGTATCCCGTTGTTTTGAGCCGGAATACAAATTTTTGCGCAGTTCTGAGAGAAAAAGTTTACACCTTTCTCTCGTTCTCTTCGACGACATGTAAAATCGATGCTCGTGAATCTTGCTAGTTTCGGTCTAAAGCGATGTATCTCAATTATTTGAGTCGGAATACAAGTTTTCGCGCAGTTCTGAGAGAAAAAGTTTACACCTTTCTCTCGTCTACTCTTCGACTTGTTAAATCGATGCTCGTGAATTTTCCTACTTTCGATCTAAAACGATGTATCCCGTTTTTTTGAGCCGGAATACAAGTTTTCGCGCAGTTCTGAGAGAAAACGTTTACACCTTTCTCTCGTCTACTCTTCGACGACTTTTAAAATTGATGCTCATGAATTTTGCTAGTTTCGATCTAAAACGAAGTATCCCGTTGTTTTGAGCTGGAATACAAGTTTTCGCGCAGTGCTGAGAGAAAAAGTTTACACCTTTCTCTCGTCTACTCTTCGACGACTTGTAAAATCGATGCTCGTTAATCTTGCTAGTTTCAATCTAAAACGATGTATTCCGTTCTTTTGAGCCGAAATACAAGTTTTCGCGCAGTTCTGAGAGAAACATTTACACCTTTCTCTCGTCTACTCTTCGACGACTTGTAAAATCGATGCTCGTGAATCCTGATAGTTTCGCTCTAAAACAATGTATCCCGTTGTTTTGAGCCGGAATACAAGTCTTCACGCAGTTCTGAGAGAAAACGTTTACACCTTTCTCTCGTCTACTCTTCGACAACTTGTAAAATCGATGCTCGTGAATCTTGCTAGCTTCGATCTAATACGATGTATCCCGTTGTTTTGAGCCGGAATACAAGTTTTCGCGCAGTTCTGAGAGAAAAAGTTTACACCTTACTCTCGTCTACTCTTCGACGACTTGTAAAATCGATGCTCGTTAATTGTGCTAGTTTCGATCTAAAACGATGTATCCCGTTGTTTTGAGCCGAAATACAAGTTTTCTCGCAGTCCTGAGAGAAAAAGCTTACACGTTTCTCTCGTCTACTCTTCGACGACTTGTGAAATCGATGCACGTGAATTTTGCTAGTTTCGATCTAAAACGATGTATCCCGTTGTTTTGAGCCGGAATACAAGTTTTCGCGCAGTTCTGAGAGAGAAAGTTTACACCTTTCTCTCGTCTACTCTTCGACGACTTGTAAAATCGATGCTCGTGAATTTTGCTTGTCTTGATCTAAAACGATGTATCCCGTTGTTTTGAGACGCAATACAAGTTTTTGCGCAGTTCCGAGAGAAAAAGTTTACACCTTTCCCTCGTTCTCTTCTACGACATGTAAAATCGATGCTCGTGAATCTTGCTAGTTTTGATCTAAAACGATGTATCCCGTTGTTTTGAGCCGGAATACAAGTTTTCGCGCAGTTCTGAGAGAAAAGTTCACACCTTTCTCTCGTCTACTCTTCGACGACTTCTAAAATCGATGCTCATTAATCTTGCTTGTTTCGATCTAAAACGATGTATTCCGTTGTTTTGAGCCGGAATACAAGTTTTCGCGCAGTTCTGAGAGGAAAATTTACACCTTTCTCTGTCTACTCTGCGACGACTTGTAAAATCGATGCTCGTGAATCTTGCTAGTTTCAATCTAAAACGATGATCCCAGTGTTTTGAGCCGGAATACAAGTTTTCGCGCAGTTCTGAGAGAAAACGTTTACACCTTTCTCTCGTCTACTTTTCGACGACTTGTAAAATAGATGCTCGTGAATCTTGATAGTTTCGCTCTAAAACAATGTATCCCGTTGTTTTGAGCCCGAATACGAGTTTTCGGGCAGTTCTGAGAGAAAAAGTTTAACCTTTCGTCTACTCTTCGACGACTTGTAAAATCGATGCTCGTGAATCTTGATAGTTTCGCTCTAAAACAATGTATCCCGTTGTTTTGAGCCGGAATACAAGTCTTCACGCAGTTCTGAGAGAAAACGTTTACACCTTTCTCTCGTCTACTCTTCGACAACATGTAAAATCGATGCTCGTGAATCTTGCTAGCTTCGATCTAATACGATGTATCCCGTTGTTTTGAGCCGGAATACAAGTTTTCGCGCAGTTCTGAGAGAAAAAGTTTACACCTTACTCTCGTCTACTCTTCGACGACTTGTAAAATCGATGCTCGTTAATTGTGCTAGTTTCGATCTAAAACGATGTATCCCGATGTTTTGAGCCGGAATACAAGTTTTCGCGCAGTTCTGAGAGAAAAAGTTTACACCTTTCTCTCGTCTACTCTTCGTCGACTTGTAAAATCGATGCTCGTTAATCTTGCTAGTTTCGATCTAAAACGATGTATCCCGTTGTTTTGAGCCGGAATACAAGTCTTCACGCAGTTCTGAGAGAAAACGTTTACACCTTTCTCTCGTCTACTCTTCGACAACTTGTAAAATCGATGCTCGTGAATCTTGCTAGTTTCGATCTAAAACGATGTATTCCGTTGTTTTGAGCCGGAATACAAGTTTTCGCACAGTTCTGAGAGAAAAAGTTTACACCTTTTTCTCGTCTACTCTTCGACGACTTGTAAAATCGATGCTCGTGAATCTTGCTAGTTTCGATCTAAAACGATGTATTCCGTTGTTTTGAGCCGGAATACAAGTTTTCGCGCAAGTTCTGAGAGAAAAATTTACACCTTTCTCTCGTCTACTCTTCGACGACTTGTAAAATTGATGCTCGTGAATCTTGATAGTTTCGCTCTAAAACAAGGTATCCCGTTGTTTTGAGCCGGAATACAAGTTTTCGCGCAGTTCTGAGAGAAAAAGTTTACACCTATCTCTCGTCTACTCTTCGACGACTTGTAAAATCGATGCTCGTTAATTGTGCTAGTTTCGATCTAAAACGATGTATCCCGTTGTTTTGAGCCGGAATACAAGTTTTCGCGCAGTTCTGAGAGAAAAAGTTTACACCTTTCTCTCGTCTACTCTTCGTCGACTTGTAAAATCGATGCTCGTAAATTTTGCTACTTTCAATCTAAAACGATGTATCCCGTTGTTTTGAGCCGGAATACTATTTTTCGCGCAGATCTGAGAGAAAAAGTTTACACCTTTCTCTCGTCTACTCTTCGACGACTTGTAAAATCGATGCTCGTGAATCTTGATAGTTTCGATCTAAAACGATGTATCCCGTTGTTTTGCGCCGGAATACAAGTTTTCGCGCAGTTCTGAGAGAAACAGTTTACACCTTTTTCTCGTCTACTCTGCGAGTACTTGTAAAATCGATGCTCGTGAATCTTGCTAGTTTCAATTTAAAACGATGTATCCCGTTGTTTTGAGCCGGAATACAATTTTTCGCGCAGTTCTGAGAGAAAAAGTTTACACCTTTCTCTCGTCTACTCTTCGACGACTTTTAAAATCGATGATCGTGAATTTTGATAGTTTCGCTCTAAAACAATTTACCCCGTTGTTTTGAGCCGGAATACGAGTTTTCGCGCAGTTCTGAGAGAAAAAGTTTACACCTTTCTCTCGTGTACTCTTCGACGACTTGTTAAATCGATGCTCGTGAATTTTGCGACTTTCGATCTAAAACGATGTATCCCGTTGTTTTGAGCCGGAATACAATTTTTCGCGCAGTTCTGAGAGAAAACGTTTACACCTTTCTCTCGTCTACTCTTCGACGACTTGTAAAATCGATGCTCGTGAATCTTCATAGTTTCGATCTAAAACAATGTATTTCGTTGTTTTGAGCCGGAATACAAGTTTTCGCGCAGTTCTGAGAGAAAAATTTACACCTTTCTCTCGTCTACTCTGCGACGACTTGTAAAATCGTTGCTCGTGAATCTTGCTAGTTTCGATCTAAAACGATGTATCCCGTTGTTTTGAGCCGGAATACAAGTTTTCGCGCAGTTCTGAGAGAAAAAGTTTACACCTATCTCTGGTCTACTCTTCGACGACTTGTAAAATCGATGCTCGATAATTGTGCTAGTTTCGATCTAAAACGATGTATCCCGTTGTTTTGAGCCGGAATACTAGTTTTCGCGCAGTTCTGAGAGAAAAAGTTTACACCTTTCTCTCGTCTACTCTTCGTCGACTTGTAAAATCGATGCTCGTTAATCTTGCTAGTTTCGATCTAAAACGATATATCCCGTTGTTTTGAGCCGGAATACAAGTCTTCACGCAGTTCTGAGAGAAAACGTTTACACCTTTCTCTCGTCTACTCTTCGACAACTTGTAAAATCGATGCTCGTGAATCTTGCTAGTTTCGATCTAAAACGATGTATCCCGTTGTTTTGAGCCGAAATACAAGTTTTCTCGCAGTCCTGAGAGAAAAAGCTTACACGTTTCTCTCGTCTACTCTTCGACGACTTGTGAAATCGATGCACGTGAATTTTGCTAGTTTCGATCTAAAACGATGTATCCCGTTGTTTTGAGCCGGAATACAAGTTTTCGCGCAGTTCTGAGAGAGAAAGTTTACACCTTTCTCTCGTCTACTCTTCGACAACTTGTAAAATCGATGCTCGTGAATCTTGCTAGTTTCGATCTAAAACGATGTATCCCGTTGTTTTGAGCCGAAATACAAGTTTTCTCGCAGTCCTGAGAGAAAAAGCTTACACGTTTCTCTCGTCTACTCTTCGACTTGTTAAATCGATGCTCGTGAATTTTCCTACTTTCGATCTAAAACGATGTATCCCGTTTTTTTGAGCCGGAATACAAGTTTTCGCGCAGTTCTGAGAGAAAACGTTTACACCTTTCTCTCGTCTACTCTTCGACGACTTTTAAAATTGATGCTCATGAATTTTGCTAGTTTCGATCTAAAACGAAGTATCCCGTTGGTTTGAGCTGGAATACAAGTTTTCGCGCAGTTCTGAGAGAAAAAGTTTACACCTTTCTCTCGTCTACTCTTCGACGACTTGTAAAATCGATGCTCGTTAATCTTGCTAGTTTCAATCTAAAACGATGTATTTCGTTCTTTTGAGCCGGAATACAAGTTTTCGCGCAAGTTCTGAGAGAAAAATTTACACCTTTCTCTCGTCTACTCTGTGACGACTTGTAAAATCGATGCTCGTGAATCTTGATAGTTTCGATCTAAAACGATGTATCCCGTTGTTTTGAGCCGAAATACAAGTTTTCGCGCAGTTCTGAGAGAAAAAGTTTACACCTTTCTCTCGTCTACTCTTCGACAACTTGTAAAATCGATGCTCGTTAATCTTGCTAGTTTCGATCTAAAACGATGTATTCCGTTGTTTTGAGCCGGAATACAAGTTTTCGCGCAGTTCTGAGAGAAAAAGTTTACACCTTTTTCTCGTCTACTCTTCGACGACTTGTAAAATCGATGCTCGTGAATCTTGCTAGTTTCGATCTAAAACGATGTATCCCGTTGTTTTGAGCCGAAATACAAGTTTTCTCGCAGTCCTGAGAGAAAAAGCTTACACGTTTCTCTCGTCTACTCTTCGACGACTTGTGAAATCGATGCACGTGAATTTTGCTAGTTTCGATCTAAAACGATGTATCCCGTTGTTTTGAGCCGGAATACAAGTTTTCGCGCAGTTCTGAGAGAGAAAGTTTACACCTTTCTCTCGTCTACTCTTCGACGACTTGTAAAATCGATGCTCGTGAATTTTGCTTGTCTTGATCTAAAACGATGTATCCCGTTGTTTTGAGCCGGAATACAAGTTTTCGCGCAGTTCTGAGAGAAAAAGTTTACACCTTTCTCTCGTCTACTCTTCGACGACTTGTAAAATCGATGCTCGTGAATTTTGCTTGTCTTGATCTAAAACGATGTATCCCGTTGTTTTGAGACGCAGATACAAGATTTTTGCGCAGTTCTGAGAGAAAAAGTTTACACCTTTCCCTCGTTCTCTTCTACGACATGTAAAATCGATGCTCGTGAATCTTGCTAGTTTTGATCTAAAACGATGTATCCCGTTGTTTGAGGCCAGAATACAAGTTTTCGCGCAGTTCTGAGAGAAAAAGTTTACACCTTTCTCTCGTCTACTCTTCGACGACTTTTAAAATCGATGCTCGTGAATCTTGCTAGTTTCGATCTAAAACGATGTATCCCGTTGTTTTGAGCCGGAATACAAGTTTTCGCGCAGTTCTGAGAGAAAAAGTTTACACCTTTCTCTCGTCTACTCTTCGACGACTTGTAAAATCGATGCTCATTAATCTTGCTAGTTTCAATCTAAAACGATGTATTCCGTTGTTTTGAGCCGGAATACAAGTTTTCGCGCAGTTCTGAGAGGAAAATTTACACTTTTCTCTCGTCTACTCTGCGACGACTTGTAAAATCGATGCTCGTGAATCTTGCTAGTTTCAATCTAAAACGATGTATCCCAGTGTTTTGAGCCGGAATACAAGTTTTCGCGCAGTTCTGAGAGAAAAAGTTTACACCTTTCTCTCGTCTACTTTTCGACGACTTGTAAAATAGACGCTCGTGAATCTTGATAGTTTCACTCTAAAACAATGTATCCCGTTGTTTTGAGCCCGAATACGAGTTTTGCGCAGTTCTGAGAGAAAAAGTTTACACCTTTCTCTCGTCTACTCTTCGACGACTTGTAAAATCGATGCTCGTGAATCCTGATAGTTTCGCTCTAAAACAATGTATCCCGTTGTTTTGAGCCGGAATACAAGTCTTCACGCAGTTCTGAGAGAAAACGTTTACACCTTTCTCTCGTCTACTCTTCGACAACTTGTAAAATCGATGCTCGTGAATCTTGCTAGCTTCGATCTAATACGATGTATCCCGTTGTTTTGAGCCGGAATACAAGTTTTCGCGCAGTTCTGAGAGAAAAAGTTTACACCTTACTCTCGTCTACTCTTCGACGACTTGTAAAATCGATGCTCGTTAATTGTGCTAGTTTCGATCTAAAACGATGTATCCCGTTGTTTTGAGCCGGAATACAAGTTTTCGCGCAGTTCTGAGAGAGAACGTTTACACCTTTCTCTCGTCTACTCTTCGACGACTTGTAAAATCGATGCTCGTGAATTTTGCTTGTCTTGATCTAAAACGATGTATCCCGTTGTTTTGAGACGCAATACAAGTTTTTGCGCAGTTCTGAGAGAAAAAGTTTACACCTTTCCCTCGTTCTCTTCTACGACATGTAAAATCGATGCTCGTGAATCTTGCTAGTTTCGATCTAAAGCGATGTATCTCATTATTTGAGCCGGAATACAAGTTTTCGCGCAGTTCTGAGAGAAAAAGTTTACACCTTTCTCTCGTCTACTCTTCGACGACTTGTTAAATCGATGCTCGTGAATTTTGCTACTTTCGATCTAAAACGATGTATCCCGTTGTTTTGAGCCCCCGGAATACAATTTTCGCGCAGTTCTGAGAGAAAAAGTTTACACCTTTCTCTCTTCTACTCTTCGGCGACTTGTAAAATCGATGCTCGTTAATCTTGCTAGTTTCGATCTAAAACGATGTATTCCGTTGTTTTGAGCCGGAATACAAGTTTTCGTGCAGTTCTGAGAGAAAAAGTTTACACCTTTTTCTCGTCACCTCTTCGACGACTTGTAAAATCGATGCTCGTGAATCTTGCTAGTTTCGATCTAAAACGATGTATCCCGTTGTTTTGAGCCGGAATACAAGTTTTCGCGCAGTTCTGAGAGAAACGTTTACACCTTTTTCTCGTATACTCTTCGACGACTTGTAAAATCGATGCTCGTGATATCTTGCTAGTTTCGATCCAAAACGATGTATTCCGTTGTTTTGAGCCGGAATACAAGTTTTCGCGCAGTTCTGAGAGAAAAATTTACACCTTTCTCTCGTCTACTCTTCGACGACTTGTAAAATTGATGCTCGTGAATCTTGATAGTTTCGCTCTAAAAACAAGGTATCCCGTTGTTTTGAGCCGGAATACAAGTTTTCGCGCAGTTCTGAGAGAAAAAGTTTACACCTATCTCTCGTCTACTCTTCGACGACTTGTAAAATCGATGCTCGTTAATTGTGCTAGTTTCGATCTAAAACGATGTATCCCGTTGTTTTGAGCCGGAATACAAGTTTTCGCGCAGTTCTGAGAGAAAAAGTTTACACCTTTCTCTCGTCTACTCTTCGTCGACTTGTAAAATCGATGCTCGTAAATTTTGCTACTTTCAATCTAAAACGATGTATCCCGTTGTTTTGAGCCGGAATACTATTTTTCGCGCAGATCTGAGAGAAAAAGTTTACACCTTTCTCTCGTCTACTCTTCGACGACTTGTAAAATCGATGCTCGTGAATCTTGATAGTTTCGATCTAAAACGATGTATCCCGTTGTTTTTGCGCCGAAATACAAGTTTTCGCGCAGTTCTGAGAGAAACAGTTTACACCTTTTTCTCGTCTACTCTGCGAGTACTTGTAAAATCGATGCTCGTGAATCTTGCTAGTTTCAATCTAAAACGATGTATCCCGTTGTTTTGAGCCGGAATACAATTTTTCGCGCAGTTCTGAGAGAAAAAGTTTACACCTTTCTCTCGTCTACTCTTCGACGACTTTTAAAATCGATGATCGTGAATTTTGATAGTTTCGCTCTAAAACAATTTACCCCGTTGTTTTGAGCCGGAATACGAGGTTTTCGCGCAGTTCTGAGAGAAAAAGTTTACACCTTTCTCTCGTGTACTCTTCGACGACTTGTTAAATCGATGCTCGTGAATTTTGCGACTTTCGATCTAAAACGATGTATCCCGTTGTTTTGAGCCGGAATACAATTTTTCGCGCAGTTCTGAGAGAAAACGTTTACACCTTTCTCTCGTCTACTCTTCGACGACTTGTAAAATCGATGCTCGTGAATCTTCATAGTTTCGATCTAAAACAATGTATTTCGTTGTTTTGAGCCGGGAATACAAGTTTTCGCGCAGTTCTGAGAGAAAAATTTACACCCTTCTCTCGTCTACTCTGCGACGACTTGTAAAATCGTTGCTCGTGAATCTTGCTAGTTTCGATCTAAAACGATGTATCCCGTTGTCAAGTTTTCGCGCAGTTCTGAGAGAAAAAGTTTACACCTATCTCTGGTCTACTCTTCGACGACTTGTAAAATCGATGCTCGATAATTGTGCTAGTTTCGATCTAAAACGATGTATCCCGTTGTTTTGAGCCGGAATACTAGTTTTCGCGCAGTTCTGAGAGAAAAAGTTTACACCTTTCTCTCGTCTACTCTTCGTCGACTTGTAAAATCGATGCTCGTTAATCTTGCTAGTTTCGATCTAAAACGATATATCCCGTTGTTTTGAGCCGGAATACAAGTCTTCACGCAGTTCTGAGAGAAAACGTTTACACCTTTCTCTCGTCTACTCTTCGACAACTTGTAAAATCGATGCTCGTGAATCTTGCTAGTTTCGATCTAAAACGATGTATCCCGTTGTTTTGAGCCGAAATACAAGTTTTCTCGCAGTCCTGAGAGAAAAAGCTTACACGTTTCTCTCGTCTACTCTTCGACGACTTGTGAAATCGATGCACGTGAATTTTGCTAGTTTCGATCTAAAACGATGTATCCCGTTGTTTTGAGCCGGAATACAAGTTTTCGCGCAGTTCTGAGAGAGAAAGTTTACACCTTTCTCTCGTCTACTCTTCGACAACTTGTAAAATCGATGCTCGTGAATCTTGCTAGTTTCGATCTAAAACGATGTATCCCGTTGTTTTGAGCCGAAATACAAGTTTTCTCGCAGTCCTGAGAGAAAAAGCTTACACGTTTCTCTCGTCTACTCTTCGACTTGTTAAATCGATGCTCGTGAATTTTCCTACTTTCGATCTAAAACGATGTATCCCGTTTTTTTGAGCCGGAATACAAGTTTTCGCGCAGTTCTGAGAGAAAACGTTTACACCTTTCTCTCGTCTACTCTTCGACGACTTTTAAAATTGATGCTCATGAATTTTGCTAGTTTCGATCTAAAACGAAGTATCCCGTTGTTTTGAGCTGGAATACAAGTTTTCGCGCAGTTCTGAGAGCAAAAAGTTTACACCTTTCTCTCGTCTACTCTTCGACGACTTGTAAAATCGATGCTCGGTAATCTTGCTAGTTTCAATCTAAAACGATGTATTTCGTTTCTTTTGAGCCGGAATACAAGTTTTCGCGCAGTTCTGAGAGAAAAATTTACACCTTTCTCTCGTCAGCTCTGTGACGACTTGTAAAATCGATGCTCGTGAATCTTGATAGTTTCGATCTAAAACGATGTATCCCGTTGTTTTGAGCCGAAATACAAGTTTTCGCGCAGTTCTGAGAGAAAAAGTTTACACCTTTCTCTCGTCTACTCTTCGACAACTTGTAAAATCGATGCTCGTTAATCTTGCTAGTTTCGATCTAAAACGATGTATTCCGTTGTTTTGAGCCGGAATACAAGTTTTCGCGCAGTTCTGAGAGAAAAAGTTTACACCTTTTTCTCGTCTACTCTTCGACGACTTGTAAAATCGATGCTCGTGAATCTTGCTAGTTTCGATCTAAAACGATGTATCCCGTTGTTTTGAGCCGAAATACAAGTTTTCTCGCAGTCCTGAGAGAAAAAGCTTACACGTTTCTCTCGTCTACTCTTCGACGACTTGTGAAATCGATGCACGTGAATTTTGCTAGTTTCGATCTAAAACGATGTATCCCGTTGTTTTGAGCCGGAATACAAGTTTTCGCGCAGTTCTGAGAGAGAAAGTTTACACCTTTCTCTCGTCTACTCTTCGACGACTTGTAAAATCGATGCTCGTGAATTTTGCTTGTCTTGATCTAAAACGATGTATCCCGTTGTTTTGAGCCGGAATACAAGTTTTCGCGCAGTTCTGAGAGAAAAAGTTTACACCTTTCTCTCGCCTACTCTTCGACGACTTGTAAAATCGATGCTCGTGAATTTTGCTTGTCTTGATCTAAAACGATGTATCCCGTTGTTTTGAGACGCAATACAAGTTTTTGCGCAGTTCTGAGAGAAAAAGTTTACACCTTTCCCTCGTTCTCTTCTACGACATGTAAAATCGATGCTCGTGAATCTTGCTAGTTTTGATCTAAAACGATGTATCCCGTTGTTTTGAGCCAGAATACAAGTTTTCGCGCAGTTCTGAGAGAAAAAGTTTACACCTTTCTCTCGTCTACTCTTCGACGACTTTTAAAATCGATGCTCCTGAATCTTGCTAGTTTCGATCTAAAACGATGTATCCCGTTGTTTTGAGCCGGAATACAAGTTTTCGCGCAGTTCTGAGAGAAAAAGTTTACACCTTTCTCTCGTCTACTCTTCGACGACTTGTAAAATCGATGCTCATTAATCTTGCTAGTTTCAATCTAAAACGATGTATTCCGTTGTTTTGAGCCGGAATACAAGTTTTCGCGCAGTTCTGAGAGGAAAATTTACACCTTTCTCTCGTCTACTCTGCGACGACTTGTAAAATCGATGCTCGTGAATCTTGCTAGTTTCAATGTAAAACGATGTATCCCAGTGTTTTGAGCCGGAATACAAGTTTTCGCGCAGTTCTGAGAGAAAAAGTTTACACCTTTCTCTCGTCTACTTTTCGACGACTTGTAAAATAGACGCTCGTGAATCTTGATAGTTTCACTCTAAAACAATGTATCCCGTTGTTTTGAGCCCGAATACGAGTTTTGCGCAGTTCTGAGAGAAAAAGTTTACACCTTTCTCTCGTCTACTCTTCGACGACTTGTAAAATCGATGCTCGTGAATCCTGATAGTTTCGCTCTAAAACAATGTATCCCGTTGTTTTGAGCCGGAATACAAGTCTTCACGCAGTTCTGAGAGAAAACGTTTACACCTTTCTCTCGTCTACTCTTCGACAACTTGTAAAATCGATGCTCGTGAATCTTGCTAGCTTCGATCTAATACGATGTATCCCGTTGTTTTGAGCCGGAATACAAGTTTTCGCGCAGTTCTGAGAGAAAAAGTTTACACCTTACTCTCGTCTACTCTTCGACGACTTGTAAAATCGATGCTCGTTAATTGTGCTAGTTTCGATCTAAAACGATGTATCCCGTTGTTTTGAGCCGGAATACAAGTTTTCGCGCAGTTCTGAGAGAGAACGTTTACACCTTTCTCTCGTCTACTCTTCGACGACTTGTAAAATCGATGCTCGTGAATTTTGCTTGTCTTGATCTAAAACGATGTATCCCGTTGTTTTGAGACGCAATACAAGTTTTTGCGCAGTTCTGAGAGAAAAAGTTTACACCTTTCCCTCGTTCTCTTCTACGACATGTAAAATCGATGCTCGTGAATCTTGCTAGTTTCGATCTAAAGCGATGTATCTCAATTATTTGAGCCGGAATACAAGTTTTCGCGCAGTTCTGAGAGAAAAAGTTTACACCTTTCTCTCGTCTACTCTTCGACGACTTGTTAAATCGATGCTCGTGAATTTTGCTACTTTCGATCTAAAACGATGTATCCCGTTGTTTTGAGCCGGAATACAAATTTTCGCGCAGTTCTGAGAGAAAAAGTTTACACCTTTCTCTCTTCTACTCTTCGGCGACTTGTAAAATCGATGCTCGTTAATCTTGCTAGTTTCGATCTAAAACGATGTATTCCGTTGTTTTGAGCCGGAATACAAGTTTTCGTGCAGTTCTGAGAGAAAAAGTTTACACCTTTTTCTCGTCACCTCTTCGACGACTTGTAAAATCGATGCTCGTGAATCTTGCTAGTTTCAATCTAAAACGATGTATCCCGTTGTTTTGAGCCGGAATACAAGTTTTCGCGCAGTTCTGAGAGAAAAGGTTTACACCTTTTTCTCGTATACTCTTCGACGACTTGTAAAATCGATGCTCGTGAATCTTGCTAGTTTCGATCCAAAACGATGTATACCGTTGTTTTGAGCCGGAATACAAGTATTCGCGCAGTTCTGAAAGAAAAAGTTTACACCTTTCTCTCTTCTACTCTTCGACGACTTGTAAAATCGATGCTCGTGAATCTTGATAGTTTCGCTCCAAAACGATGTATCCCGTTGTTTTGAGCCGGAATACAAGTTTTCGCGCAGTTCTGAGAGAAAAAGATTACACCTTTCTCTCGCCTACTCTTCGACGACTTGTAAAATCGATGCTCATTAATCTTGCTAGTTTCGATCTAAAACGATGTATTCCGTTGTTTTGAGCCGGAATACAAGTTTTCGCGCAGTTCTGAGAGGAAAATTTACACCTTTCTCTCGTCTACTCTGCGACGACTTGTAAAATTGATGCTCGTGAATCTTGCTAGTTTCAATCTAAAACGATGTATCCCAGTGTTTTGAGCCGGAATACGAGTTTTCGCGCAGTTCTGAAAGAAAAAGTTTACACCTTTTTCTCGTCTACTCTTCGACGACTTGTAAAATATATGCTCGTGAATCTTGCTAGTTTCGATCTAAAACGATGTATCCCGTTGTTTTGAGCCGGAATACAAATTTTTGCGCAGTTCAGAGAGAAAAAGTTTACACCTTTCTCTCGTTCTCTTCGACGACATGTAAAATCAATGCTCGTGAATCTTGCTAGTTTCGATCTAAAGCGATGTATCTCAATTATTTGAGCCAGAATACAAGTTTTCGCGCAGTTCTGAGAGAAAAAGTTTACACCTTTCTCTCGTCTACTCTTCGGCGACTTGTTAAATCGATGCTCGTGAATATTGCTACTTTCAATCTAAAACGTTGTATCCCGTTGTTTTGAGCCGGAATACAAGTTTTCGCGCAGTTCTGAGAGAAAAAGTTTACACCTTTCTCTCGTCTACTCTTCGACGACTTTTAAAATCGATGCTCGTGAATCTTGCTAGTTTCGATCTAATACGATGTATCCCGTTGTTTTGAGCCGAAATACAAGTTTTCTCGCAGTCCTGAGAGAAAAAGTTTACACGTTTCTCTCGTCTACTCTGCGACGACTTGTAAAATTGATGCTCGTGAATCTTGATAGTTTCGATCTAAAACGATGTATCCCGTTGTTTTGAGCCGTAATACAAGTTTTCGCGCAGTTCTGAGAGAAAAATTTACACCTTTCTCTCATCTACTCTTCGTCGACTTGTAAAATTGATGCTCGTTAATCTTGCTAGTTTCGATCTAAAACGATGTATCCCGTTGTTTTGAGCCGGAATACAAGTTTTCGCGCAGTTCTGAGAGAAAAAGTTTACACCTTTCTCTCGTCTACTCTTCGACGACTTGTAAAATCGATGCTCGTGAATCTTGATAGTTTCGATCTAAAACAATGTATGTCGTTATTTTGAGCCGGAATACAAGTTTTCGCGCAGTTCTGAGAGAAAAATTTACACCTTTCTCTCGTCTACTCTTCGTCGACTTGTAAAATCAATGCTCGTTAATCTTGCTAGTTTCGATCTAAAACGATGTATATCGTTGTTTTGAGCCGGAATACAAGTTTTCGCGCAGTTCTGAGAGAAAAATTTACACCTTTGTCTCGTCTACTCTTCGTCGACTTGTAAAATCGATGCTCGTTAATCTTGCTAGTTTCGATCTAAAACGATGTATCCCGTTGTTTTGAGCCGGAATACAAGTTTTCGCGCAGTTCTGAGAGAAAAAGTTTCCACCTTTTTCTCGTCTACTCTTCGACGACTTGTAAAATCGATGCTCGTGAATCTTGCTAGTTTTGATCTAAAATGATGTATTCCGTTGTTTTGAGCCGGAATACAAGTTTTTGCGCAGTTCTGAGAGAAAAATTTACACCTTTCTCTCGTCTACTCTTCGTCGACTTGTAAAATCGATGCTCGTTAATCTTGCTAGTTTCGATCTAAAACGATGTATCCCGTTGTTTTGAGCCGGAATACAAGTTTTCGCGCAGTTCTGAGAGAAAAAGTTTACACCTTTCTCTCGTCTACTCTTCGACGACTTGTAAAATCGATGCTCGTGAATCTTGATAGTTTCGCTCTAAAACAATGTATCCCGTTGTTTTGAGCCGGAATACAAGTTTTCGCGCAGTTCTGAGAGAAAAAGTTTACACCTATCTCTCGTCTACTCTTCGACGACTTGTAAAATCAATGCTCGTTAATTGTGCTAGTTTCGATCTAAAACGATGTATCCCGTTGTTTTGAGCCGGAAAACAAATTTTTGCGCAGTTCTGAGAGAAAAAGTTTACACCTTTCTCTCGTTCTCTTCGACGACTTGTAAAATCGATGCTCGTGAATCTTGCTAGTTTCGATCTAAAGCGATGTATCTCGATTATTTGAGCCGGAATACAAGTTTTCGCGCAGTTCTGAGAGAAAAAGTTTACACCTTTCTCTCGTCTACTCTTCGACGACTTGTAAAATCGATGCTCGGGAATCTTGATAGTTTCGATCTAAAACAATGTATCCCGTTGTTTTGAGCCGGAATACAAGTTTTCGCGCAGTTCTGAGAGAAAAAGTTTACACCTTTCTCTCGTCTACTCTTCGACGACTTCTAAAATCGATGCTCGTGAATCTTGATAGTTTCGATCTAAAACAATGTATCCCGTTATTTTGAGCCGGAATACAAGTTTTCGCGCAGTTCTGAGAGAAAAATTTACACCTTTCTCTCGTCTACTCTTCGTCGACTTGTAAAATCGATGCTCGTTAATCTTGCTAGTTTCGATCTAAAACGATGTATCCCGTTGTTTGAGCCGGAATACAAGTTTCGCGCAGTTCTGAGAGAAAAAGCTTACACCTTTCTCTCGTCTACTCTTCGTCGACTTGTAAAATCGATGCTCGTTAATCTTGCTAGTTTCGATCTAAAACGATGTATCCCGTTGTTTTGAGCCGGAATACAAGTTTTCGCGCAGTTCTGAGAGAAAAAGTTTACACCTTTCTCTCGTCTACTCTTCGACGAGTTGTAAAATCGATGCTCGTGAATCTTGATAGTTTCGCTCTAAAACAATGTATCCCGTTGTTTTGAGCCGGAATACAAGTTTTCGCGCAGTTCTGAGAGAAAAAGTTTACACCTATCTCTCGTCTACTCTTCGACGACTTGTAAATCGATGCTCGTTAATTGTGCTAGTTTCGATCTAAAACGATGTATCCCGTTGTTTTGAGCCGGAATACAAGTTTTCGCGCAGTTCTGAGAGAAAACGTTTACACCTTTCTCTCGTCTACTCTTCGACGACTTTTAAAATTGATGCTCATGAATTTTGCTAGTTTCGATCTAAAACGAAGTATCCCGTTGTTTTGAGCTGGAATACAAGTTTTCGCGCAGTTCTGAGAGAAAAAGTTTACACCTTTCTCTCGTCTACTCTTCGACGACTTGTAAAATCGATGCTCGTTAATCTTGCTAGTTTCAATCTAAAACGATGTATTCCGTTCTTTTGAGCCGGAATACAAGTTTTCGCGCAGTTCTGAGAGAAAAATTTACACCTTTCTCTCGTCTACTCTGTGACGACTTGTAAAATCGATGCTCATGAATCTTGATAGTTTCGATCTAAAACGATGTATCCCGTTGTTTTGAGCCGGAATACAAGTTTTCGCGCAGTTCTGAGAGAAAAAGTTTACACCTTTCTCTCGTCTACTCTTCGACAACTTGTAAAATCGATGCTCGTTAATCTTGCTAGTTTCGATCTAAAACGATGTATTCCGTTGTTTTGAGCCGGAATACAAGTTTTCGCGCAGTTCTGAGAGAAAAAGTTTACACCTTTTTCTCGTCTACTCTTCGACGACTTGTAAAATCGATGCTCGTGAATCTTGCTAGTTTCGATCTAAAACGATGTATCCCGTTGTTTTGAGCCGAAATACAAGTTTTCTCGCAGTCCTGAGAGAAAAAGCTTACACGTTTCTCTCGTCTACTCTTCGACGACTTGTGAAATCGATGCACGTGAATTTTGCTAGTTTCGATCTAAAACGATGTATCCCGTTGTTTTGAGCCGGAATACAAGTTTTCGCGCAGTTCTGAGAGAGAAAGTTTACACCTTTCTCTCGTCTACTCTTCGACGACTTGTAAAATCGATGCTCGTGAATTTTGCTTGTCTTGATCTAAAACGATGTATCCCGTTGTTTTGAGACGCAATGCAAGTTTTTGCGCAGTTCTGAGAGAAAAAGTTTACACCTTTCCCTCGTTCTCTTCTACGACATGTAAAATCGATGCTCGTGAATCTTGCTAGTTTTGATCTAAAACGATGTATCCCGTTGTTTTGAGCCAGAATACAAGTTTTCGCGCAGTTCTGAGAGAAAAAGTTTACACCTTTCTCTCGTCTACTCTTCGACGACTTGTAAAATCGATGCTCATTAATCTTGCTAGTTTCGATCTAAAACGATGTATTCCGTTGTTTTGAGCCGGAATACAAGTTTTCGCGCAGTTCTGAGAGGAAAAGTTTACACCTTTCTCTCGTCTACTCTGCGACGACTTGTAAAATCGATGCTCGTGAATCTTGCTAGTTTCAATCTAAAACGATGTATCCCGTTGTTTTGAGCAGGAATACAAGTTTTCGCGCAGTTCTGAGAGAAAAAGTTTACACCTTTCTCTCGTCTACTCTTCGACGACTTGTAAAATCGATGCTCGTGAATTTTGCTTGTCTTGATCTAAAACGATGTATCCCGTTGTTTTGAGACGCAATACAAGTTTTTGCGCAGTTCTGAGAGAAAAAGTTTACACCTTTCCCTCGTTCTCTTCTACGACATGTAAAATCGATGCTCGTGAATCTTGCTAGTTTTGATCTAAAACGATGTATCCCGTTGTTTTGAGCCAGAATACAAGTTTTCGCGCAGTTCTGAGAGAAAAAGTTTACACCTTTCTCTCGTCTACTCTTCGACGACTTTTAAAATCGATGCTCGTGAATCTTGCTAGTTTCGATCTAAAACGATGTATCCCGTTGTTTTGAGCCGGAATACAAGTTTTCGCGCAGTTCTGAGAGAAAAAGTTTACACCTTTCTCTCGTCTACTCTTCGACGACTTGTAAAATCGATGCTCATTAATCTTGCTAGTTTCGATCTAAAACGATGTATTCCGTTGTTTTGAGCCGGAATACAAGTTTTCGCGCAGTTCTGAGAGGAAAATTTACACCTTTCTCTCGTCTACTCTGCGACGACTTGTAAAATCGATGCTCGTGAATCTTGCTAGTTTCAATCTAAAACGATGTATCCCAGTGTTTTGAGCCGGAATACAAGTTTTTGCGCCGTTCTGAGAGAAAAAGTGTACACCTTTCTCTCGTCTACTTTTCGACGACTTGTAAAATAGACGCTCGTGAATCTTGATAGTTTCACTCTAAAACAATGTATCCCGTTGTTTTGAGCCCGAATACGAGTTTTGCGCAGTTCTGAGAGAAAAAGTTTACACCTTTCTCTCGTCTACTCTTCGACGACTTGTAAAATCGATGCTCGTGAATCCTGATAGTTTCGCTCTAAAACAATGTATCCCGTTGTTTTGAGCCGGAATACAAGTTTTCGCGCAGTTCTGAAAGAAAAAGTTTACACCTTACTCTCGTCTACTCTTCGACGACTTGTAAAATCGATGCTCGTTAATTGTGCTAGTTTCGATCTAAAACGATGTATCCCGTTGTTTTGAGCCGAAATACAAGTTTTCTCGCAGTCCTGAGAGAAAAAGCTTACACGTTTCTCTCGTCTACTCTTCGACGACTTGTGAAATCGATGCACGTGAATTTTGCTAGTTTCGATCTAAAACGATGTATCCCGTTGTTCTGAGCCGGAATACAAGTTTTCGCGCAGTTCTGAGAGAGAAAGTTTACACCTTTCTCTCGTCTACTCTTCGACGACTTGTAAAATCGATGCTCGTGAATTTTGCTTGTCTTGATCTAAAACCATGTATCCCGTTGTTTTGAGACGCAATACAAGTTTTTGCGCAGTTCTGAGAGAAAAAGTTTACACCTTTCCCTCGTTCTCTTCTACGACATGTAAAATCGATGCTCGTGAATCTTGCTAGTTTCGATCTAAAGCGATGTATCTCAATTATTTGAGCCGGAATACAAGTTTTCGCGCAGTTCTGAGAGAAAAAGTTTACACCTTTCTCTCGTCTACTCTTCGACGACTTGTTAAATCGATGCTCGTGAATTTTGCTACTTTCGATCTAAAACGATGTATCCCGTTGTTTTGAGCCGGAATACAAATTTTCGCGCAGTTCTGAGAGAAAAAGTTTACACCTTTCTCTCTTCTACTCTTCGGCGACTTGTAAAATCGATGCTCGTTAATCTTGCTAGTTTCGATCTAAAACGATGTATTCCGTTGTTTTGAGCCGGAATACAAGTTTTCGTGCAGTTCTGAGAGAAAAAGTTTACACCTTTTTCTCGTCACCTCTTCGACGACTTGTAAAATCGATGCTCGTGAATCTTGCTAGTTTCGATCTAAAACGATGTATCCCGTTGTTTTGAGCCGGAATACAAGTTTTCGCGCAGTTCTGAGAGAAAACGTTTACACCTTTTTCTCGTATACTCTTCGACGACTTGTAAAATCGATGCTCGTGAATCTTGCTAGTTTCGATCCAAAACGATGTATACCGTTGTTTTGAGCCGGAATACAAGTATTCGCGCAGTTCTGAAAGAAAAAGTTTACACCTTTCTCTCGTCTACTCTTCGACGACTTGTAAAATCGATGCTCGTGAATCTTGATAGTTTCGCTCCAAAACGATGTATCCCGTTGTTTTGAGCCGGAATACAAGTTTTCGCGCAGTTCTGAGAGAAAAAGATTACACCTTTCTCTCGCCTACTCTTCGACGACTTGTAAAATCGATGCTCATTAATCTTGCAAGTTTCGATCTAAAACGATGTATTCCGTTGTTTTGAGCCGGAATACAAGTTTTCGCGCAGTTCTGAGAGGAAAATTTACACCTTTCTCTCGTCTACTCTGCGACGACTTGTAAAATTGATGCTCGTGAATCTTGCTAGTTTCAATCTAAAACGATGTATCCCAGTGTTTTGAGCCGGAATACAAGTTTTCGCGCAGTTCTGAAAGAAAAAGTTTACACCTTTTTCTCGTCTACTCTTCGACGACTTGTAAAATATATGCTCGTGAATCTTGCTAGTTTCGATCTAAAACGATGTATCCCGTTGTTCTGAGCCGGAATACAAGTTTTCGCGCAGTTCTGAGAGAGAAAGTTTACACCTTTCTCTCGTCTACTCTTCGACGACTTGTAAAATCGATGCTCGTGAATTTTGCTTGTCTTGATCTAAAACCATGTATCCCGTTGTTTTGAGACGCAATACAAGTTTTTGCGCAGTTCTGAGAGAAAAAGTTTACACCTTTCCCTCGTTCTCTTCTACGACATGTAAAATCGATGCTCGTGAATCTTGCTAGTTTCGATCTAAAGCGATGTATCTCAATTATTTGAGCCGGAATACAAGTTTTCGCGCAGTTCTGAGAGAAAAAGTTTACACCTTTCTCTCGTCTACTCTTCGACGACTTGTTAAATCGATGCTCGTGAATTTTGCTACTTTCGATCTAAAACGATGTATCCCGTTGTTTTGAGCCGGAATACAAATTTTCGCGCAGTTCTGAGAGAAAAAGTTTACACCTTTCTCTCTTCTACTCTTCGGCGACTTGTAAAATCGATGCTCGTTAATCTTGCTAGTTTCGATCTAAAACGATGTATTCCGTTGTTTTGAGCCGGAATACAAGTTTTCGTGCAGTTCTGAGAGAAAAAGTTTACACCTTTTTCTCGTCACCTCTTCGACGACTTGTAAAATCGATGCTCGTGAATCTTGCTAGTTTCGATCTAAAACGATGTATCCCGTTGTTTTGAGCCGGAATACAAGTTTTCGCGCAGTTCTGAGAGAAAACGTTTACACCTTTTTCTCGTATACTCTTCGACGACTTGTAAAATCGATGCTCGTGAATCTTGCTAGTTTCGATCCAAAACGATGTATACCGTTGTTTTGAGCCGGAATACAAGTATTCGCGCAGTTCTGAAAGAAAAAGTTTACACCTTTCTCTCGTCTACTCTTCGACGACTTGTAAAATCGAT
The DNA here is from genome assembly GCF_052857255.1 of Amblyomma americanum. Lineage (NCBI taxonomy): Eukaryota > Metazoa > Arthropoda > Arachnida > Ixodida > Ixodidae > Amblyomma > Amblyomma americanum. The sequence goes on along the minus strand of NW_027526515.1, from coordinate 533,149 downwards.
GCTCGTGAATCTTGATAGTTTCGCTCCAAAACGATGTATCCCGTTGTTTTGAGCCGGAATACAAGTTTTCGCGCAGTTCTGAGAGAAAAAGATTACACCTTTCTCTCGCCTACTCTTCGACGACTTGTAAAATCGATGCTCATTAATCTTGCAAGTTTCGATCTAAAACGATGTATTCCGTTGTTTTGAGCCGGAATACAAGTTTTCGCGCAGTTCTGAGAGGAAAATTTACACCTTTCTCTCGTCTACTCTGCGACGACTTGTAAAATTGATGCTCGTGAATCTTGCTAGTTTCAATCTAAAACGATGTATCCCAGTGTTTTGAGCCGGAATACAAGTTTTCGCGCAGTTCTGAAAGAAAAAGTTTACACCTTTTTCTCGTCTACTCTTCGACGACTTGTAAAATATATGCTCGTGAATCTTGCTAGTTTCGATCTAAAACGATGTATCCCGTTGTTTTGAGCCGGAATACAAATTTTTGCGCAGTTCTGAGAGAAAAAGTTTACACCTTTCTCTCGTTCTCTTCGACGACATGTAAAATCAATGCTCGTGAATCTTGCTAGTTTCGATCTAAAGCGATGTATCTCAATTATTTGAGCCAGAATACAAGTTTTCGCGCAGTTCTGAGAGAAAAAGTTTACACCTTTCTCTCGTCTACTCTTCGGCGACTTGTTAAATCGATGCTCGTGAATATTGCTACTTTCAATCTAAAACGTTGTATCCCGTTGTTTTGAGCCGGAATACAAGTTTTCGCGCAGTTCTGAGAGAAAAAGTTTACACCTTTCTCTCGTCTACTCTTCGACGACTTTTAAAATCGATGCTCGTGAATCTTGCTAGTTTCGATCTAATACGATGTATCCCGTTGTTTTGAGCCGAAATACAAGTTTTCTCGCAGTCCTGAGAGAAAAAGTTTACACGTTTCTCTCGTCTACTCTGCGACGACTTGTAAAATTGATGCTCGTGAATCTTGATAGTTTCGATCTAAAACGATGTATCCCGTTGTTTTGAGCCGGAATACAAGTTTTCGCGCAGTTCTGAGAGAAAAATTTACACCTTTCTCTAGTCTACTCTTCGTCGACTTGTAAAATCGATGCTCGTTAATCTTGCTAGTTTCGATCTAAAACGATGTATCCCGTTGTTTTGAGCCGGAATACAAGTTTTCGCGCAGTTCTGAGAGAAAAATTTACACCTTTCTCTCGTCTACTCTTCGTCGACTTGTAAAATCGATGCTCGTTAATCTTGCTAGTTTCGATCTAAAACGATGTATCCCGTTGTTTTGAGCCGGAATACAAGTTTTCGCGCAGTTCTGAGAGAAAAATTTACACCTTTCTCTCGTCTACTCTTCGTCGACTTGTAAAATCGATGCTCGTTAATCTTGCTAGTTTCGATCTAAAACGATGTATCCCGTTGTTTTGAGCCGGAATACAAGTTTTCGCGCAGTTCTGAGAGAAAAAGTTTACACCTTTCTCTCGTCTACTCTTCGACGACTTGTAAAATCGATGCTCGTGAATGTTGATAGTTTCGCTCTAAAACAATGTATCCCGTTGTTTTGAGCCGGAATACAAGTTTTCGCGCAGTTCTGAGAGAAAAAGTTTACACCTATCTCTCGTCTACTCTTCGACGACTTGTAAAATCGATGCTCGTTAATTGTGCTAGTTTCGATCTAAAACGATGTATCCCGTTGTTTTGAGCCGGAAAACAAATTTTTGCGCAGTTCTGAGAGAAAAAGTTTACACCTTTCTCTCGTTCTCTTCGACGACTTGTAAAATCGATGCTCGTGAATCTTGCTAGTTTCGATCTAAAGCGATGTATCTCGATTATTTGAGCCGGAATACAAGTTTTCGCGCAGTTCTGAGAGAAAACGTTTACACCTTTCTCTCGTCTACTCTTCGACGACTTGTAAAATCGATGCTCGTGAATCTTGATAGTTTCGATCTAAAACAATGTATCCCGTTGTTTTGAGCCGGAATACAAGTTTTCGCGCAGTTCTGAGCGAAAAAGTTTACACCTTTCTCTCGTCTACTCTTCGATGACTTGTAAAATCGATGCTCGTGAATTTTGCTAGTTTCGATCTAAAACGATGTATCGCGTTGTTTAGAGCCAGAATACAAGTTTTCGCGCCATTCTGAGAGGAAATTTTTACACCTTTCTATCGTCTACTCTTCGCTTGTGTTGTGTCCTGTGTATTCTGTGCGCTATGAATCCTCATGCTGATTACCCACTAGCCCGAACCCTGACCCTTCTAAGTTGTAAAATCGATACTCGTGAATCTTGCTAGTTTCGATTTAAAACGATGTATCCCGTTGTTTAGAGCCGGAGTACGTTTTCGCGCAGTTCTGAGAGGAAAAGTTTACACCTTTCTATCGTCTACTCTTCGACTGCTTGTAAAATGGATAATCGTGAATCTTGCTAGTTTCGATCTAAAACGATGTATCCCGTTGTTTAGAGCCGGAATCAAAGTTTTCGCGCAGTTCTTAGAGAAATAGTTTACACCTTTCTATCGTCTACTCTTCGACGTCTTGTAAAATCGATACTCGTGAATCTGGCTAGTTTCGATCTAAAACGATGTATCCCGTTATTTAGAGCCGGAATACAAGTTTTCGCGCATTTCTGAGAGGAAAAGTTTACACCTTTCTATCGTCTACTCTTCGACGACTTGTAAAGTCGATGCTCGTGAATTTTGCTAGTTTCGATCTAAAACGATGTACCCCGTTGTTTTTAGCCGGAATACAAGTTTTCGCGCTGTTCTGAAAGAAAAAGTTTACACCTTTCTCGCGTCTACTCTTCGACGAACTGTAAAATCGATGCTCGTGAATTTTGCTAGTTTCGATCTAAAACAATGTACCCCGTTGTTTTTAGCCGGAATACAAGTTTTCGCGCAGTTCTGAGAGAAATAGTTTACACCTTTCTATCGTCTACTCTTCGACGACTTGTAAAATCAATATCGTGAATCTGGCTAGTTTCGATCTAAAACGATGTATCCCGTTGTTTAGAGCCGGAATACAAGTTTTCGCGCAGTTCTGAGAGGAAAAGTTTACACCTTTCTATCGTCTACTCTTCGACGACTTGTAAAATCGATACTCGTGAATCTGGCTAGTTTCGATTTAAAACGATGTATCCCGTTGTTTAGAGCCGGAATACAAGTTTTCGCGCATTTCTGAGAGGAAAAGTTTACAACTTTCTATCGTCTACTCTTCGACGACTTGTAAAGTCGATGCTCGTGAATTTTGCTAGTTTCGATCTAAAACGATGTACCCCGTTGTTTTTAGCCGGAATACAAGTTTTCGCGCTGTTCTGAAAGAAAAAGTTTACACCTTTCTCGCGTCTACTCTTCGACGAACTGTAAAATCGATGCTCGTGAATTTTGCTAGTTTTGATCTAAAACGATGTACCCCGTTGTTTTTAGCCGGAATACAAGTTTTCGCGCAGTTCTGAGAGAAATAGTTTACACCTTTCTATCGTCTACTCTTCGACGACTTGTGAAATCAATATCGTGAATCTGGCTAGTTTCGATCTAAAACGATGTATCCCGTTGTTTTGAGCCGGAATACAAGTTTTCGCGCTGTTCTGAGAGGAAAAATTTACACCTTTCTTTCGTCTACTCTTCGACGACTTGTGAAATTGATGCTCGTGAATTTGGTAGTTTCGATCTTTAACGATGTATCCCGTTGTTTTGAGCCGGAATACAAGTTTCCGCGCAGTTCTGAGAGGAAAAGTTTACACCTTTCTATCGTCTACTCATCGACGACTTGTAAAATCGATGCTCGTGAAACTTGCTAGTTTCGATCTAAAGCGATGTATCCTGTTGCGTTGAGCAGGAATACAATTTTTCGCGCAGTTCTGAGCGAAAAAGTTTACACCTTTCTCTCGTCTACTCTTCGATGACTTGTAAAATCGATGCTCGTGAATTTTGCTAGTTTCGATCTAAAATGATGTATCTCGTTGTTTTAGCAGGAATGCAAATTTGCGCGCAGTTCTGAAAAAAAAAGTTTACACCTTTCTCGCGTCTACTCTTCGACGAACTGTAAAATCGATGCTCGTGAATGTTGCTAGTTTCGATCTAAAACGATGTGTCCCGCTGTTTTTAGCCGGAATACAAGTTTTCGCGCTGTTCTGAGAGGAAATATTTACACCTTTCTTTCGTCTACTCTTCGACGACTTGTAAAATTGAAGCTCGTGAATTTTGCTAGTTTCGATCTAAAACGATGTATCCCGTTGTTTAGAGCCGTAATACAAGTTTTCGCGCAGTTCTGAGAGAAATAGTTTACACCTTTCTATCGTCTACTCTTCGACGACTTGTAAAATCGATGCTCGTGAATCTGGCTAGTTTCAATCTAAAACGATGTATCCCGTTGTTTAGAGCCAGAATACAAGTTTTCGCGCTGTTCTGAGAGGAAAAGTTTACACCTTTCTATCGTCTACTCTTCGACGACTTGTAAAATCGATGCTCGTGAATCTTGCTAGTTTCGATCTAAAGAGATGTATCCCGTTGTTTTGAGCCGGAATACAAGTTTTCGCGCAGTTCTGAGCGAAAAAGTTTACACCTTTCTCTCGTCTACTCTTCGACGACTTGTAAAGTCGATGCTCGTGAATTTTGCTAGTTTCGATCTAAAACGATGTATCCCGTTGTTTAGAGCCGGAATACAAGTTTTCGCGCAGTTCTGAGAGGAAAAGTTTACACCTTTCTATCGTCTACTCTTCGACGACTTGTAAAATCGATGCTCGTGAATCTTGCTAGTTTCGATCTAAAGCGATGTATTCTGTTGTCTTCAGCCGGAATACAATTTTTCGCGCAGTTCTGAGCGGAAAAGTTTACACCTTTCTCTCGTCTACTCTTCGACGACTTGTAAAATCGATGCTCGTGAATTTTGCTAGTTTCGATCTAAAACGATGTATCCCTTTGTTTTGAGCCGGAATAAAATTTTCGCGCATTTCTGAGAGAAAAAGTTTATACCTTTCTCTCGTCTACTCTTCGACGACTTGTAAAATCAATGCTCGTGAATTTTGCTAGTTTCGATCTAAAACGATGTATCTCGTTGTTTTGAGCCGGAATACAAGTTTTCGCGCAGTTCTGAAAGAAAACGTTTACACCTTTCTCGCGGCTACTCTTCGACGAACTGTAAAATCGATGCTCGTGAATGTTGCTAGTTTTGATCTAAAACGATGTATCCCGTTGTTTTTAGCCGGAATGCAAGTTTTCGCGCAGTTCTGAGAGAGAACGTTTACACCTATCTCTCGTCTACTCTTCGACGACTTGTAAAATCGATGCTCGTTAATTGTGCTAGTTTCGATCTAAAACGATGTATCCCGTTGTTTTGAGCCGGAAAACAAATTTTTGCGCAGTTCTGAGAGAAAAAGTTTACACCTTTCTCTCGTTCTCTTCGACGACTTGTAAAATCGATGCTCGTGAATCTTGCTAGTTTCGATCTAAAGCGATGTATCTCGATTATTTGAGCCGGAATACAAGTTTTCGCGCAGTTCTGAGAGAAAACGTTTACACCTTTCTCTCGTCTACTCTTCGACGACTTGTAAAATCGATGCTCGTGAATCTTGATAGTTTCGATCTAAAACAATGTATCCCGTTGTTTTGAGCCGGAATACAAGTTTTCGCGCAGTTCTGAGCGAAAAAGTTTACACCTTTCTCTCGTCTACTCTTCGATGACTTGTAAAATCGATGCTCGTGAATTTTGCTAGTTTCGATCTAAAACGATGTATCGCGTTGTTTAGAGCCAGAATACAAGTTTTCGCGCAGTTCTGAGAGGAAAATTTTACACCTTTCTATCGTCTACTCTTCGCTTGTGTTGTGTCCTGTGTATTCTGTGCGCTATGAATCCTCATGCTGATTACCCACTAGCCCGAACCCTGACCCTTCTAAGTTGTAAAATCGATACTCGTGAATCTTGCTAGTTTCGATTTAAAACGATGTATCCCGTTGTTTAGAGCCGGAGTACGTTTTCGCGCAGTTCTGAGAGGAAAAGTTTACACCTTTCTATCGTCTACTCTTCGACTGCTTGTAAAATGGATAATCGTGAATCTTGCTAGTTTCGATCTAAAACGATGTATCCCGTTGTTTAGAGCCGGAATCAAAGTTTTCGCGCAGTTCTTAGAGAAATAGTTTACACCTTTCTATCGTCTACTCTTCGACGTCTTGTAAAATCGATACTCGTGAATCTGGCTAGTTTTGATCTAAAACGATGTATCCCGTTATTTAGAGCCGGAATACAAGTTTTCGCGCATTTCTGAGAGGAAAAGTTTACACCTTTCTATCGTCTACTCTTCGACGACTTGTAAAGTCGATGCTCGTGAATTTTGCTAGTTTCGATCTAAAACGATGTACCCCGTTGTTTTTAGCCGGAATACAAGTTTTCGCGCTGTTCTGAAAGAAAAAGTTTACACCTTTCTCGCGTCTACTCTTCGACGAACTGTAAAATCGATGCTCGTGAATTTTGCTAGTTTCGATCTAAAACAATGTACCCCGTTGTTTTTAGCCGGAATACAAGTTTTCGCGCAGTTCTGAGAGAAATAGTTTACACCTTTCTATCGTCTACTCTTCGACGACTTGTAAAATCAATATCGTGAATCTGGCTAGTTTCGATCTAAAACAATGTATCCCGTTGTTTAGAGCCGGAATACAAGTTTTCGCGCAGTTCTGAGAGGAAAAGTTTACACCTTTCTATCGTCTACTCTTCGACGACTTGTAAAATCGATACTCGTGAATCTGGCTAGTTTCGATTTAAAACGATGTATCCCGTTGTTTAGAGCCGGAATACAAGTTTTCGCGCATTTCTGAGAGGAAAAGTTTACAACTTTCTATCGTTTACTCTTCGACGACTTGTAAAGTCGATGCTCGTGAATTTTGCTAGTTTCGATCTAAAACGATGTACCCCGTTGTTTTTAGCCGGAATACAAGTTTTCGCGCTGTTCTGAAAGAAAAAGTTTACACCTTTCTCGCGTCTACTCTTCGACGAACTGTAAAATCGATGCTCGTGAATTTTGCTAGTTTTGATCTAAAACGATGTACCCCGTTGTTTTTAGCCGGAATACAAGTTTTCGCGCAGTTCTGAGAGAAATAGTTTACACCTTTCTATCGTCTACTCTTCGACGACTTGTAAAATCAATATCGTGAATCTGGCTAGTTTCGATCTAAAACGATGTATCCCGTTGTTTTGAGCCGGAATACAAGTTTTCGCGCTGTTCTGAGAGGAAAAATTTACACCTTTCTTTCGTCTACTCTTCGACGACTTGTGAAATTGATGCTCGTGAATTTGGTAGTTTCGATCTTTAACGATGTATCCCGTTGTTTTGAGCCGGAATACAAGTTTTCGCGCAGTTCTGAGAGGAAAAGTTTACACCTTTCTATCGTCTACTCATCGACGACTTGTAAAATCGATGCTCGTGAAACTTGCTAGTTTCGATCTAAAGCGATGTATCCTGTTGCGTTGAGCCGGAATACAATTTTTCGCGCAGTTCTGAGCGAAAAAGTTTACACCTTTCTCTCGTCTACTCTTCGATGACTTGTAAAATCGATGCTCGTGAATTTTGCTAGTTTCGATCTAAAATGATGTATCTCGTTGTTTTAGCAGGAATGCAAATTTGCGCGCAGTTCTGAAAAAAAAAGTTTACACCTTTCTCGCGTCTACTCTTCGACGAACTGTAAAATCGATGCTCGTGAATGTTGCTAGTTTCGATCTAAAACGATGTGTCCCGCTGTTTTTAGCCGGAATACAAGTTTTCGCGCTGTTCTGAGAGGAAATATTTACACCTTTCTTTCGTCTACTCTTCGACGACTTGTAAAATTGAAGCTCGTGAATTTTGCTAGTTTCGATCTAAAACGATGTATCCCGTTTTTTAGAGCCGTAATACAAGTTTTCGCGCTGTTCTGAGAGGAAAAGTTTACACCTTTCTATCGTCTACTCTTCGACGACTTGTAAAATCGATGCTCGTGAATCTTGCTAGTTTCGATCTAAAGAGATGTATCCCGTTGTTTTGAGCCGGAATACAAGTTTTCGCGCAGTTCTGAGCGAAAAAGTTTACACCTTTCTCTCGTCTACTCTTCGACGACTTGTAAAGTCGATGCTCGTGAATTTTGCTAGTTTCGATCTAAAACGATGTATCCCGTTGTTTAGAGCCGGAATACAAGTTTTCGCGCAGTTCTGAGAGGAAAAGTTTACACCTTTCTATCGTCTACTCTTCGACGACTTGTAAAATCGATGCTCGTGAATCTTGCTAGTTTCGATCTAAAGCGATGTATTCTGTTGTCTTCAGCCGGAATACAATTTTTCGCGCAGTTCTGAGCGGAAAAGTTTACACCTTTCTCTCGTCTACTCTTCGACGACTTGTAAAATCGATGCTCGTGAATCTTGCTAGTTTCGATTTAAAACGATGTATCCCGTTGTTTAGAGCCGGAGTACGTTTTCGCGCAGTTCTGAGAGGAAAAGTTTACACCTTTCTATCGTCTACTCTTCGACGACTTGTAAAATCGATACTCGTGAATTTTGCTAGTTTCGATCTAAAACGATGTATCCCGTTGTTTAGAGCCGGAATCAAAGTTTTCGCGCAGTTCTTAGAGAAATAGTTTACACCTTTCTATCGTCTACTCTTCGACGACTTGTAAAATCGATACTCGTGAATCTGGCTAGTTTCGATCTAAAACGATGTATCCCGTTGTTTAGAGCCGGAATCAAAGTTTTCGCGCAGTTCTTAGAGAAATAGTTAACACCTTTCTATCGTCTACTCTTCGACGACTTGTAAAATCGATACTCGTGAACCTGGCTAGTTTCGATCTAAAACGATGTATCCCGTTGTTTAGAGCCGGAATACAAGTTTTCGCGCAGTTCTGAGAGGAAAAGTTTACACCTTTCTATCGTGTACTCTTCGACGACTTGTAAAATCGATACTCGTGAATCTGGCTAGTTTCGATCTAAAACGATGTATCCCGTTGTTTAGAGCCGGAATACAAGTTTTCGCGCATTTCTGAGAGGAAAAGTTTACACCTTTCTATCGTCTACTCTTCGACGACTTGTAAAGTTGATGCTCGTGAATTTTGCTAGTTTCGATTTAAAACGATGTACCCCGTTGTTTTTAGCCGGAATACAAGTTTTCGCGCTGTTCTGAAAGAAAAAGTTTACACCTTTCTCGCGTCTACTCTTCGACGAACTGTAAAATCGATGCTCGTGAATTTTGCTAGTTTCGATCTAAAACGATGTACCCCGTTGTTTTTAGCCGGAATACAAGTTTTCGCGCCAGTTCTGAGAGAAATAGTTTACACCTTTCTATCGTCTACTCTTCGACGACTTGTAAAATCAATATCGTGAATCTGGCTGCTAGTTTCGATCTAAAACGATGTATCCCGTTGTTTTGAGCCGGAATACAAGTTTTCGCGCTGTTCTGAGAGGAAAAAATTTACACCTTTCTTTCGTCTACTCTTCGACGACTTGTGAAATTGATGCTCGTGAATTTGGTAGTTTCGATCTTTAACGATGTATCCCGTTGTTTTGAGCCGGAATACAAGTTTCCGCGCAGTTCTGAGAGGAAAAGTTTACACCTTTCTATCGTCTTCTCATCGACGACTTGTAAAATCGATGCTCGTGAAACTTGCTAGTTTCGATCTAAAGCGATGTATCCTGTTGCGTTGAGCCGGAATACAATTTTTCGCGCAGTTCTGAGCGACAAAGTTTACACCTTTCTCTCGTCTACTCTTCGATGACTTGTAAAATCGATGCTCGTGAATTTTGCTAGTTTCGATCTAAAACGATGTATCTCGTTGTTTTAGCCGGAATGCAAATTTGCGCGCAGTTCTGAAAGAAAAAGTTTACACCTTTCTCGCGTCTACTCTTCGACGAACTGTAAAATCGATGCTCGTGAATGTTGCTAGTTTCGATCTAAAACAATGTGTCCCGTTGTTTTTAGCCGGAATACAAGTTTTCGCGCTGTTCTGAGAGGAAATATTTACACCTTTCTTTCGTCTACTCTTCGACGACTTGTAAAATTGATGCTCGTGAATTTTGCTAGTTTCGATCTAAAACGATGTATCCCGTTGTTTAGAGCCGTAATACAAGTTTTTCGCGCAGTTTCTGAGAGAAATAGTTTACACCTTTCTATCGTCTACTCTTCGACGACTTGTAAAATCGATACTCGTGAATCTGGCTAGTTTCGATCTAAAACGATGTATCCCGTTGTTTAGAGCCAGAATACAAGTTTTCGCGCTGTTCAGAGAGGAAAAGTTTACACCTTTCTATCGTCTACTCTTCGACGACTTGTAAAATCGATGCTCGTGAATCTTGCTAGTTTCGATCTAAAGCGATGTATCCCGTTGTTTTGAGCCGGAATACAAGTTTTCGCGCAGTTCTGAGCGAAAAAGTTTACACCTTTCTCTCGTCTACTCTTCGACGACTTGTAAAGTCGATGCTCGTGAATTTTGCTAGTTTCGATCTAAAACGATCTATCCCGTTGTTTTGAGCCGGAATACAAGTTTTCGCGCAGTTCTGATAGAAAACGTTCACACCTTTCTATCGTCTACTCTTCGCTTGTGTTGTGTCATGTGTATTCTGTGCGCTATGAATCCTCATGCTGATTACCCACTAGCCCGAGCCTGACCCTTCTAAGTTGTAAAATCGATACTCGTGAATCTTGCTAGTTTCGATCTAAAACGTTGTATCCCGTTGTTTAGAGCCGGAATACAAGTTTTCCCGCAGTTCTGAGCGAAAAAGTTGACACCTTTCTCTCGTCTACTCTTCGACGACTTGTAAAATCGATGCTCGTGAATCTTGCTAGTTTCAATCTAAAGCGATGTATCCCGTTGTTTTGAGCCGGAATACAAGTTTTCACGCTGTTCTGATAGAAAAAGTTCACACCTTTCTATCGTGTATTCTTCGCTTGTGTTGTGTCATGTGTATTCTGTGCGCTATGAATCCTCATGCTGAATCTTGCTAGTTTCGATCTAAAACGTTGTATCCCGTTGTTTAGAGCCGGAATACAAGTTTTCGCGGAGTTCTGAGCGAAAAAGTTTACACCTTTCTCTCGTCTACTCTTCGACTGCTTGTAAAATCGATATTCGTGAATATTGCTAGTTTCGATCTAAAACGATGTATCCTGTTGTTTTGAGCCGGAATACAAGTTTTCGCGCAGTTCTGAAAGAAAACGTTTACACCTTGCTATCGTCTACTTTTCGACGACTTGTAAAATCGATGCTCGTGAATCTTGCTAGTTTCAATCTAAAACGATGTATAACGTTGTTTAGAGCCGGAATACCTTTTCGCGCAATTCTGAGAGGAAAAGTTTACACCTTTCTATCGTCTACTCATCGACGACTTGTAAAATCGATGCTCGTGAATCTTGCTAGTTTCGATCTAAAGCGATGCATACTGTTGCTTTGAGCCGGAATACAATTTTTCGCGCAGTTCTGAGCGAAAAAGTTTACACCTTTCTCTCGTCTACTCTTCGATGACTTTTAAAATCGATGCTCGTGAATCTTGCTAGTTTCGATCTAAAACGATGTATCGCGTTGTTTAGAGCCAGAATACAAGTTTTCGCGCAGTTCTGAGAGGAAAATTTTACACCTTTCTATCGTCTACTCGTCGCTTGTGTAGTGTCCTGTGTATTCTGTGCGCTATGAATCCTCATGCTGATTACCCACTAGCCCGAACCCTGACCCTTCTAAGTTGTAGAATCGATACTCGTGAATCTTGCTAGTTTCGATTTAAAACGATGTATCCCGTTGTTTAGAGCCGGAGTACGTTTTCGCGCAGTTCTGAGAGGAAAAGTTTACACCTTTCTATCGTCTACTCTTCGACTGCTTGTAAAATCGATAATCGTGAATCTTGCTAGTTTCGATCTAAAACGATGTATCCCGTTGTTTAGAGCCGGAATCAAAGTTTTCGCGCAGTTCTGAGAGAAATAGTTTACACCTTTCTATCGTCTACTCTTCGACGACTTGTAAAATCGATACTCGTGAATCTGGCTAGTTTCGATCTAAAACGATGTATCCCGTTGTTTAGAGCCGGAATACAAGTTTTCGCGCAGTTCTGAGAGGAAAAGTTTACACCTTTCTATCGTCTACTCTTCGACGACTTGTAAAGTCGATGCTCGTGAATTTTGCTAGTTTCGATCTAAAACGATGTACCCCGTTGTTTTTAGCCGGAATACAAGTTTTCGCGCAGTTCTGAGAGGAGAAGTTTACACCTTTCTCTCGTCTACTCTTCGACGACTTGTAAAATCGATGCTCGTGAATTTTGCAAGTTTCGATCTAAAACAATGTATCCCTTTGTTTTGAGCCGCAACACAAGTTTTCGCGCAGTTCTGAGAGAAATAGTTTACACCTTTCTATCGTCTACTCTTCGACGACTTGTAAAATCAATATCGTGAATCTGGCTAGTTTCGATCTAAAACGATGTATCCCGTTGTTTAGAGCCGGAATACAAGTTTTCGCGCAGTTCTCAGAGGAAAAGTTTACACCTTTCTATCGTCTACTCTTCGACGACTTGTAAAATCGATGCACGTGAATCTTGCTAGTTTCGATCTAAAACGATGTATCCCTTTGTTTTGAGCCGCAACACAAGTTTTCGCGCAGTTCTGAGAGAAATAGTTTATACCTTTCTATCGTCTACTCTTCGACGACTTGTAAAATCAATATCGTGAATCTGGCTAGTTTCGATCTAAAACGATGTATCCCGTTGTTTAGAGCCGGAATACAAGTTTTCGCGCTGTTCTGAGAGGAAAAATTTACACCTTTCTTTCGTCTACTCTTCGACGACTTGTGAAATTGATGCTCGTGAATTTGGTAGTTTCGATCTTTAACGATGTATCCCGTTGTTTTGAGCCGGAATACAAGTTTCCGCGCAGTTCTGAGAGGAAAAGTTTACACCTTTCTATCGTCTACTCATCGACGACTTGTAAAATCGATGCTCTTGAAACTTGCTAGTTTCGATCTAAAGCGATGTATCCTGTTGCGTTGAGCCGGAATACAATTTTTCGCGCAGTTCTGAGCGAAAAAGTTTACACCTTTCTCTCGTCTACTCTTCGATGACTTGTAAAATCGATGCTCGTGAATTTTGCTAGTTTCGATCTAAAACGATGTATCTCGTTGTTTTAGCCGGAATGCAAATTTTCGCGCAGTTCTGAAAGAAAAAGTTTACACCTTTCTCGCGTCTACTCTTCGACGAACTGTAAAATCGATGCTCGTGAATGTTGCTAGTTTCGATCTAAAACGATGTGTCCCGTTGTTTTTAGCCGGAATACAAGTTTTCGCGCTGTTCTGAGAGGAAATATTTACACCTTTCTTTCGTCTACTCTTCGACGACTTGTAAAATTGATGCTCGTGAATTTTGCTAGTTTCGATCTAAAACGATGTATCCCGTTGTTTAGAGCCGTAATACAAGTTTTCGCGCAGTTCTGAGAGAAATAGTTTACACCTTTCTATCGTCTACTCTTCGACGACTTGTAAAATCGATACTCGTGAATCTGGCTAGTTTCGATCTAAAACGATGTATCCCGTTGTTTAGAGCCAGAATACAAGTTTTCGCGCTGTTCTGAGAGGAAAAGTTTACACCTTTCTATCTCTACTCTTCGACGACTTGTAAAATCGATGCTCGTGAATCTTGCTAGTTTCGATCTAAAGCGATGTATCCCGTTGTTTTGAGCCGGAATACAAGTTTTCGCGCAGTTCTGAGCGAAAAAGTTTACACCTTTCTCTCGTCTACTCTTCGACGACTTGTAAAGTCGATGCTCGTGAATTTTGCTAGTTTCGATCTAAAACGATCTATCCCGTTGTTTTGAGCCGGAATACAAGTTTTCGCGCTGTTCTGATAGAAAAAGTTCACACCTTTCTATCGTCTATTCTTCGCTTGTGTTGTGTCATGTGTATTCTGTGCGCTATGAATCCTCATGCTGAATCTTGCTAGTTTCGATCTAAAACGTTGTATCCCGTTGTTTAGAGCCGGAATACAAGTTTTCGCAGAGTTCTGAGCGAAAAAGTTTACACCTTTTTCTCGTCTACTCTTCGACTGCTTGTAAAATCGATATTCGTGAATATTGCTAGTTTCGATCTAAAACGATGTATCCCGTTGTTTTGAGCCGGAATACAAGTTTTCACGCTGTTCTGATAGAAAAAGTTCACACCTTTCTATCGTCTATTCTTCGCTTGTGTTGTGTCATGTGTATTCTGTGCGCTATGAATCCTCATGCTGAATCTTGCTAGTTTCGATCTAAAACGTTGTATCCCGTTGTTTAGAGCCGGAATACAAGTTTTCGCAGAGTTCTGAGCGAAAAAGTTTACACCTTTTTCTCGTCTACTCTTCGACTGCTTGTAAAATCGATATTCGTGAATATTGCTAGTTTCGATCTAAAATGATGTATCCCGTTGTTTTGAGCCGGAATACAAGTTTTCGCGCAGTTCTGAAAGAAAACGTTTACACCTTGCTATCGTCTACTTTTCGACGACTTGTAAAATCGATGCTCGTGAATCTTGCTAGTTTCGATCTAAAACGATGTATAACGTTGTTTAGAGCCGGAATACGTTTTCGCGCAATTCTGAGAGGAAACGTTTACACCTTTCTATCGTCTACTCATCGACGACTTGTAAAATCGATGCTCGTTAATTGTGCTAGTTTCGATCTAAAACGATGTATCCCGTTGTTTTGAGCCGGAAAACAAATTTTTGCGCAGTTCTGAGAGAAAAAGTTTACACCTTTCTCTCGTCTACTCTTCGATGACTTGTAAAATCGATGCTCGTGAATTTTGCTAGTTTCGATCTAAAACGATGTATCGCGTTGTTTAGAGCCAGAATACAAGTTTTCGCGCAGTTCTGAGAGGAAAATTTTACACCTTTCTATCGTCTACTCTTCGCTTGTGTTGTGTCCTGTGTATTCTGTGCGCTATGAATCCTCATGCTGATTACCCACTAGCCCGAACCCTGTCCCTTCTAAGTTGTAAAATCGATACTCGTGAATCTTGCTGGTTTCGATTTAAAACAATGTATCCCGTTGTTTAGAGCCGGAGTACGTTTTCGCGCAGTTCTGAGAGGAAATGTTTACACCTTTCTATCGTCTACTCTTCGACTGCTTGTAAAATCGATAATCGTGAATCTTGCTAGTTTCGATCTAAAACGATGTATCCCGTTGTTTAGAGCCGGAATCAATGTTTTCGCGCAGTTCTGAGAGAAATAGTTTACACCTTTCTATCGTCTACTCTTCGACGACTTGTAAAATCGAAACTCGTGAATCTGGCTAGTTTCGATCTAAAACGATGTATCCCGTTGTTTAGAGCCGGAATACAAGTTTTCGCGCAGTTCTGAGAAGAAACGTTTACACCTTTCTATCGTCTACTCTTCGACGACTTGTAAAATCGATACTCGTGAATCTGGCTAGTTTCGATCTAAAACGATGTATCCCGTTGTTTAGAGCCGGAATACAAGTTTTCGCGCAGTTCTGAGAGGAAAAGTTTACACCTTTCTATCGTCTACTCTTCGACGACTTGTAAAGTCGATGCTCGTGAATTTTGCTAGTTTCGATCTAAAACGATGTACCCCGATGTTTTTAGCCGGAATACAAGTTTTCGCGCTGTTCTGAAAGAAAAAGTTTACACCTTTCTATCGTCTACTCTTCGACGACTTGTAAAATCGATGCTCGTGAATCTTGCTAGTTTCGATCTAAAGCAATGTATCCCGTTGTTTTTAGCCGGAATACAAGTTTTCGCGCAGTTCTGAGAGGAAAAGTTTACACCTTTCTATCGTCTACTCTTCGACGACTTGTAAAGTCGATGCTCGTGAATTTTGCTAGTTTCGATCTAAATCGATGTATCCCGTTGTTTTTAGCCGGAATACAAGTTTTCGCGCAGTTCTGAGAGGAAAAGTTTACACCTTTCTATCGTCTACTCTTCGACGACTTGTAAAGTCGATGCTCGTGAATTTTGCTAGTTTCGATCTAAAACGATGTATCCCGTTGTTTTTAGCCGGAATACAAGTTTTCGCGCAGTTCTGAGAGAAAACGTTTACACCTTTCTATCGTCTACTCTTCGACGACTTGTAAAGTCGATGCTCGTGAATTTTGCAAGTTTCGATCTAAAACGATGTATCCCTTTGTTTTGAGCCGCAACACAAGCTTTCGCGCAGTTCTGAAAGAAACAGTTTACACCTTTCTCGCGTCTACTCTTCGACGAACTGTAAAATCGATGCTCGTGAATTTTGCTAGTTTCGATCTAAAACGATGTACCCCGTTGTTTTTAGCCGGAATACAAGTTTTCGCGCAGTTCTGAGAGAAATGGTTTACACCTTTCTATCGTCTACTCTTCGACGACTTGTAAAATCAATACTCGTGAATCTGGCTAGTTTCGATCTGAAACGATGTATCCCGTTGTTTAGAGCCGGAATACAAGTTTTCGCGCAGTTCTGAGAGGAAAAGTTTACACCTTTCTATCGTCTACTCTTCGACGACTTGTAATATCGATGCACGTGAATCTTGCTAGTTTTGATCTAAAGCGATGTATCCTGTTGTTTTGAGCCGGAATACAAGTTTTCGCGCAGTTCTGAGCGAAATAGTTTACACCTTTCTCTCGTCTACTCTTCGACGACTTGTAAAATCGATGCTCGTGAATTTTGCAAGTTTCGATCTAAAACGATGTATCCCTTTGTTTGGAGCCGCAACACAAGTTTTCGCGCAGTTCTAAGAGAAAAAGTGTACACCTTTCTCTCGTCTACTCTTCGACTGCTTGTAAAATTGTTACTGGTGAATCTTGCTAGTTTCGATCTAAAACGATGTATCCCGTTGTTTTGAGCCGGAATACAAGTTTTCGCGCAGTTCTGAGCGAAAAAGTTTACACCCTTCTATCGTCTACTCTTCGACTGCTTGTAAAATCGATACTCATGAATCTTGCTAGTTTCGATCTAAAACGATGTATCTCGTTGTTTAGAGCCGGAATACAAGTTTTCGCGAAGTTCTGAGAAGAAAAAATTACACCTTTCTATCGTCTACTCTTCGACGACTTGTAAAATCGATGCTCGTGAATCTTGCTAGTTTCGATCTAAAGCGATGTATCCCGTTGTTTTTAGCCGGAATACATGTTTTCGCGCAGTTCTGAGAGGAAAAGTTTACACCTTTCAATCGTCTACTCTTCGACGACTTGTAAAGTCGATGCTCGTGAATTTTGCTAGTTTCGATCTAAAACGATGTATCCCGTTGTTTTTAGCCGGAATACATGTTTTCGCGCAGTTCTGAGAGGAAAAGTTTACACCTTTCTATCGTCTACTCTTCGACGACTTGTAAAGTCGATGCTCGTGAATTTTGCAAGTTTCGATCTAAAACGATGTTTCCCTTTGTTTTGAGCCGCAACACAAGCTTTCGCGCAGTTCTGAAAGAAACAGTTTACACCTTTCTCGCGTCTACTCTTCGACGAACTGTAAAATCGATGCTCGTGAATTTTGCTAGTTTCAATCTAAAACGATGTACCCCGTTGTTTTTAGCCGGAATACAAGTTTTCGCGCTGTTCTGAAAGAAAAAGTTTACACCTTTCTATCGTCTACTCTTCGACGACTTGTAAAGTCGATGCTCGTGAATTTTGCTAGTTTCAATCTAAAACGATGTATCCCGTTGTTTTTAGCCGGAATACAAGTTTTCGCGCAGTTCTGAGAGGAAAAGTTTACACCTTTCTATCGTCTACTCTTCGACGACTTGTAAAGTCGATGCTCGTGAATTTTGCAAGTTTCGATCTAAAACGATGTATCCCTTTGTTTTGAGCCGCAACACAAGCTTTCGCGCAGTTCTGAAAGAAACAGTTTGCACCTTTCTCGCGTCTACTCTTCGACGTACTGTAAAATCGATGCTCGTGAATTTTGCTAGTTTCGATCTAAAACGATGTACCCCGTTGTTTTTAGCCGGAATACAAGTTTTCGCGCAGTTCTGAGAGAAATAGTTTACACCTTTCTATCGTCTACTCTTCGACGACTTGTAAAATCAATACTCGTGAATCTGGCTAGTTTCGATCTAAAACGATGTATCCCGTTTTTTAGAGCCGGAATACAAGTTTTCGCGCAGTTCTGAGAGGAAAAGTTTACACCTTTCTATCGTCTACTCTTCGACGACTTGTAAAATCGATGCACGTGAATCTTGCTAGTTTCGATCTAAAGCGATGCATACTGTTGCTTTGAGCCGCAATACAATTTTTCGCGCAGTTCTGAGCGAAAAAGTTTACACCTTTCTCTCGTCTACTCTTCGACGACTTGTAAAATCGATACTCGTGAATCTGGCTAGTTTCGATCTAAAACGATGTATCCCGTTGTTTAGAGCCGGAATACAAGTTTTCGCGCAGTTCTGAGAAGAAAAGTTTACACCTTTCTATCGTCTACTCTTCGACGACTTGTAAAATCGATACTCGTGAATCTGGCTAGTTTCGATCTAAAACGATGTATCCTGTTGTTTAGAGCCGGAATACAAGTTTTCGCGCAGTTCTGAGAGGAAAGGTTTACACCTTTCTATCGTCTACTCTTCGACGACTTGTAAAGTCGATGCTCGTGAATTTTGCTAGTTTCGATCTAAAACGATGTACCCCGTTGTTTTTATCCGGAATACAAGCTTTCGCGCTGTTCTGAAAGAAAAAGTTTACACCTTTCTATCGTCTACTCTTCGACGACTTGTAAAATCGATGCTCGTGAATCTTGATAGTTTCGATCTAAAGCGATGTATCCCGTTGTTTTTAGCCGGAATACAAGTTTTTGCGCAGTTCTGAGAGGAAAAGTTTACACCTTTCTATCGTCTACTCTTCGACGACTTGTAAAGTCGATGCTCGCGAATTTTGCTAGTTTTGATCTAAATCGATGTATCCCGTTGTTTTTAGCCGGAATACAAGTTTTCGCGCAGTTCTGAGAGGAAAAGTTTACACCTTTCTCGCGTCTACTCTTCGACGAACTGTAAAATCGATGCTCGTGAATTTTGCTAGTTTCAATCTAAAACGATGTACCCCGTTGTTTTTAGCCGGAATACAAGTTTTCGCGCTGTTCTGAAAGAAAAAGTTTACACCTTTCTATCGTCTACTCTTCGAAGACTTGTAAAATCGATGCTCGTGAATCTTGCTAGTTTCGATCTAAAGCGATGTATCCCGTTGTTTTTAGCCGGAATACAAGTTTTCGCGCTGTTCTGAAAGAAAAAGTTTACACCTTTCTATCGTCTACTCTTCGACGACTTGTAAAGTCGATGCTCGTGAATTTTGCTAGTTTCGATCTAAAACGATGTATCCCGTTGTTTTTAGCCGGAATACAAGTTTTCGCGCAGTTCTGAGAGGAAAAGTTTACACCTTTCTATCGTCTACTCTTCGACGACTTGTAAAGTCGATGCTCGTGAATTTTGCAAGTTTCGATCTAAAACGATGTATCCCTTTGTTTTGAGCCGCAACACAAGCTTTCGCGCAGTTCTGAAAGAAACAGTTTACACCTTTCTCGCGTCTACTCTTCGACGAACTGTAAAATCGATGCTCGTGAATTTTGCTAGTTTCAATCTAAAACGATGTACCCCGTTGTTTTTAGCAGGAATACAAGTTTTCGCGCTGTTCTGAAAGAAAAAGTTTACACCTTTCTATCGTCTACTCTTCGACGACTTGTAAAGTCGATGCTCGTGAATTTTCTAGTTTCAATCTAAAACGATGTATCCCGTTGTTTTGAGCCGCAACACAAGCTTTCGCGCAGTTCTGAAAGAAACAGTTTACACCTTTCTCGCGTCTACTCTTCGACGAACTGTAAAATCGATGCTCGTGAATTTTGCTAGTTTCAATCTAAAACGATGTACCCCGTTGTTTTTAGCCGGAATACAAGTTTTCGCGCTGTTCTGAAAGAAAAAGTTTACACCTTTCTATCGTCTACTCTTCGACGACTTGTAAAGTCGATGCTCGTGAATTTTGCTAGTTTCAATCTAAAACGATGTATCCCGTTGTTTTTAGCCGGAATACAAGTTTTCGCGCAGTTCTGAGAGGAAAAGTTTACACCTTTCTATCGTCTACTCTTCGACGACTTGTAAAGTCGATGCTCGTGAATTTTGCAAGTTTCGATCTAAAACGATGTATCCCTTTGTTTTGAGCCGCAACACAAGCTTTCGCGCAGTTCTGAAAGAAACAGTTTGCACCTTTCTCGCGTCTACTCTTCGACGTACTGTAAAATCGATGCTCGTGAATTTTGCTAGTTTCGATCTAAAACGATGTACCCCGTTGTTTTTAGCCGGAATACAAGTTTTCGCGCAGTTCTGAGAGAAATAGTTTACACCTTTCTATCGTCTACTCTTCGACGACTTGTAAAATCAATACTCGTGAATCTGGCTAGTTTCGATCTAAAACGATGTATCCCGTTTTTTAGAGCCGGAATACAAGTTTTCGCGCAGTTCTGAGAGGAAAAGTTTACACCTTTCTATCGTCTACTCTTCGACGACTTGTAAAATCGATGCACGTGAATCTTGCTAGTTTCGATCTAAAGCGATGCATACTGTTGCTTTGAGCCGCAATACAATTTTTCGCGCAGTTCTGAGCGAAAAAGTTTACACCTTTCTCTCGTCTACTCTTCGACGACTTGTAAAATCGATACTCGTGAATCTGGCTAGTTTCGATCTAAAACGATGTATCCCGTTGTTTAGAGCCGGAATACAAGTTTTCGCGCAGTTCTGAGAAGAAAAGTTTACACCTTTCTATCGTCTACTCTTCGACGACTTGTAAAATCGATACTCGTGAATCTGGCTAGTTTCGATCTAAAACGATGTATCCTGTTGTTTAGAGCCGGAATACAAGTTTTCGCGCAGTTCTGAGAGGAAAGGTTTACACCTTTCTATCGTCTACTCTTCGACGACTTGTAAAGTCGATGCTCGTGAATTTTGCTAGTTTCGATCTAAAACGATGTACCCCGTTGTTTTTATCCGGAATACAAGCTTTCGCGCTGTTCTGAAAGAAAAAGTTTACACCTTTCTATCGTCTACTCTTCGACGACTTGTAAAATCGATGCTCGTGAATCTTGATAGTTTCGATCTAAAGCGATGTATCCCGTTGTTTTTAGCCGGAATACAAGTTTTTGCGCAGTTCTGAGAGGAAAAGTTTACACCTTTCTATCGTCTACTCTTCGACGACTTGTAAAGTCGATGCTCGCGAATTTTGCTAGTTTTGATCTAAATCGATGTATCCCGTTGTTTTTAGCCGGAATACAAGTTTTCGCGCAGTTCTGAGAGGAAAAGTTTACACCTTTCTCGCGTCTACTCTTCGACGAACTGTAAAATCGATGCTCGTGAATTTTGCTAGTTTCAATCTAAAACGATGTACCCCGTTGTTTTTAGCCGGAATACAAGTTTTCGCGCTGTTCTGAAAGAAAAAGTTTACACCTTTCTATCGTCTACTCTTCGAAGACTTGTAAAATCGATGCTCGTGAATCTTGCTAGTTTCGATCTAAAGCGATGTATCCCGTTGTTTTTAGCCGGAATACAAGTTTTCGCGCTGTTCTGAAAGAAAAAGTTTACACCTTTCTATCGTCTACTCTTCGACGACTTGTAAAGTCGATGCTCGTGAATTTTGCTAGTTTCGATCTAAAACGATGTATCCCGTTGTTTTTAGCCGGAATACAAGTTTTCGCGCAGTTCTGAGAGGAAAAGTTTACACCTTTCTATCGTCTACTCTTCGACGACTTGTAAAGTCGATGCTCGTGAATTTTGCAAGTTTCGATCTAAAACGATGTATCCCTTTGTTTTGAGCCGCAACACAAGCTTTCGCGCAGTTCTGAAAGAAACAGTTTACACCTTTCTCGCGTCTACTCTTCGACGAACTGTAAAATCGATGCTCGTGAATTTTGCTAGTTTCAATCTAAAACGATGTACCCCGTTGTTTTTAGCAGGAATACAAGTTTTCGCGCTGTTCTGAAAGAAAAAGTTTACACCTTTCTATCGTCTACTCTTCGACGACTTGTAAAGTCGATGCTCGTGAATTTTCTAGTTTCAATCTAAAACGATGTATCCCGTTGTTTTTAGCCGGAATACAAGTTTTCGCGCAGTTCTGAGAGGAAAAGTTTACACCTTTCTATCGTCTACTCTTCGACGACTTGTAAAGTCGATGCTCGTGAATTTTGCAAGTTTCGATCTATAACGATGTATCCCTTTGTTTTGAGCCGCAACACAAGCTTTCGCGCAGTTCTGAAAGAAACAGTTTACACCTTTCTCCCGTCTACTCTTCGACGAACTGTAAAATCGATGCTCGTGAATTTTGCTAGTTTCGATCTAAAACGATGTACCCCGTTGTTTTTAGCCGGAATACAAGTTTTCGCGCAGTTCTGAGAGAAATAGTTTAAACCTTTCTATCGTCTACTCTTCGACGACTTGTAAAATCAATACTCGTGAATCTGGCTAGTTTAGATCTAAAACGATGTATCCCGTTGTTTAGAGCCGGAATACAAGTTTTCGCGCAGTTCTGAGAAGAAAAGTTTACACCTTTCTATCGTATACTCTTCGACGACTTGTAAAATCGATGCACGTGAATCTTGCTAGTTTTGATCTAAAGCGATGTATCCTGTTGTTTTGAGCCGGAATACAAGTTTTCGCGCAGTTCTGAGCGAAATAGTTTACACCTTTCTCTCGTCTACTCTTCGACGACTTGTAAAATCGATGCTCGTGAATTTTGCAAGTTTCGATCTAAAACAATGTATCCCGTTGTTTTGAGCCGGAATACAAGTTTTCGCGCAGTTCTGAAAGAAAAAGTTTACACCTTTCTTTCGTCTACTCTTCGACGACTTGTAAAATTGATGCTCGTGAATTTTGCTAGTTTCGATCTAAAACGATGTATCCCGTTGTTTTGAGATGGAATACAAGTTTTCGCGCAGTTCTGAGAGAAAAAGTTGATACCTTTCTCTCGTCTACTCTTCGACTGCTTGTAAAATCGATACTCGTGAATCTTGCTAGTTTCGATCTAAAACGATGTATCCCGTTGTTTAGAGCCGGAATACAAGTTTTCGCGCAGTTCTGAGAGGAAAAGTTTACACCTTTCTATCGTCTACTCTTCGACGACTTGTAAAATCGATGCTCGTGAATCTTGCTAGTTTCGATCTAAAGCGATGTATTCTGTTGTCTTCAGCCGGAATACAATTTTTCGCGCAGTTCTGAGCGGAAAAGTTTACACCTTTCTCTCGTCTACTCTTCGACGACTTGTAAAATCGATGCTCGTGAATTTTGCTAGTTTCGATCTAAAACGATGTATCCCTTTGTTTTGAGCCGGAATACAAGTTTTCGCGCAGTTCTGAGAAGAAAAGTTTACACCTTTATATCGTCTACTCTTCGACGACTTGTAAAATCGATACTCGTGAATCTGGCTACTTTCGATCTAAAACGATGTATCCTGTTGTTTAGAGCCGGAATACAAGTTTTCGCGCAGTTCTGAGAGGAAAAGTTTACACCTTTCTATCGTCTACTCTTCGACGACTTGTAATGTCGATGCTCGTGAATTTTGCTAGTTTCGATCTAAAACGATGTACCCCGTTGTTTTTAGCCGGAATACAAGTTTTCGCGCTGTTCTGAAAGAAAAAGTTTACACCTTTCTATCGTCTACTCTTCGACGACTTGTAAAATCGATGCTCGTGAATCTTGCTAGTTTCGATCTAAAGCGATGTATCCCGTTGTTTTTAGCCGGAATACAAGTTTTCGCGCAGTTCTGAGAGGAAAAGTTTACACCTTTCTATCGTCTACTCTTCGACGACTTGGAAAGTCGATGCTCGTGAATTTTGCTAGTTTCGATCTAAATCGATGTATCCCGTTGTTTTTAGCCGGAATACAAGTTTTCGCGCAGTTCTGAGAGGAAAAGTTTACACCTTTCTATCGTCTACTCTTCGACGACTTGTAAAGTCGATGCTCGTGAATTTTGCTAGTTTCGATCTAAAAAGATGTATCCCGTTGTTTTTAGCCGGAATACAAGTTTTCGCGCAGTTCTGAGAGGAAAAGTTTACACCTTTCTATCGTCTACTCTTCGACGACTTGTAAAGTCGATGCTCGTGAATTTTGCAAGTTTCGATCTAAAACAATGTATCCCTTTGTTTTGAGCCGCAACACAAGCTTTCGCGCAGTTCTGAAAGAAACAGTTTACACCTTTCTCGCGTCTACTCTTCGACGAACTGTAAAATCGATGCTCGTGAATTTTGCTAGTTTCGATCTAAAACGATGTACCCCGTTGTTTTTAGCCGGAATACAAGTTTTCGCGCAGTTCTGAGAGAAATAGTTTACACCTTTCTATCGTCTACTCTTCGACGACTTGTAAAATCAATACTCGTGAATTTTGCAAGTTTCGATCTAAAACGATGTATCCCTTTGTTTTGAGCCGCAACACAAGTTTTCGCGCAGTTCTGAAAGAAAAAGTTTACACCTTTCTCGCGTCTACTCTTCGACGAACTGAAAAATCGATGCTCGTGAATCTGGCTAGTTTCGATCTAAAACGATGTACCACGTTGTTTTTAGCCGGAATACAAGTTTCCGCGCAGTTCTGAGAGAAAAAGTTAATACCTTTCTCTCGTCTACTCTTCGACCACTTGTACAATAGATGCTCGTGAATCTTGCTAGTTTCGATCTAAACCGACATATCGCGTTGTTTAGAGCCGGAATGCAGGTGTTCGCGCAGTTCTAAGAGAAAAAGTTTACACCTTTCTCTCGTCTACTCTTCGACTGCTTGTAAAATTGTTACTGGTGAATCTTGCTAGTTTCGATCTAAAACGATGTATAACGTTGTTTAGAGCCGGAATACGTTTTCGCGCAGTTCTGAGAGGAAAAGTTTACACCTTTCTATCGTCTACTCATCGACGACTTGTAAAATCGATGCTCGTGAATCTTGCTAGTTTCGATCTAAAGCGATGTATCCTGTTGCGTTGAGCCGGAATACAATTTTTCGCGCAGTTCTGAGCGAAAAAGTTTACACCTTTCTATCGTCTACTCTTCGACTGCTTGTAAAATCGATACTCGTGAATCTTGCTAGTTTCGATCTAAAACGATGTATCCCGTTGTTTAGAGCCGGAATACAAGTTTTCGCGCAGTTCTGAGCGAAAAAGTTTACACCTTTCTCTTGTCTACTCTTCGACGACTTGCAAAATCGATGCTCGTGAATTTTGCTAGTTTCGATCTAAAACGATGTATCCCGTTGTATTGAGCCGGAATACATGTTTTCGCGCAGTTCTGAAAGAAAAAGTTTACACCTTTCTTTCGTCTACTCTTGGACGACTTGTAAAATTGATGCTCGTGAATTTTGCTAGTTTCGATCTAAAACGATGTATCCCGTTGTTTTTAGCCGGAATACAAGTTTTCGCGCAGTTCTGAGAGGAAAAGTTTACACCTTTCTATCGTCTACTCTTCGACGACTTGTAAAGTCGATGCTCGTGAATTTTGCAAGTTTCGATCTATAACGATGTATCCCTTTGTTTTGAGCCGCAACACAAGCTTTCGCGCAGTTCTGAAAGAAACAGTTTACACCTTTCTCGCGTCTACTCTTCGACGAACTGTAAAATCGATGCTCGTGAATTTTGCTAGTTTCGATCTAAAACGATGTACCCCGTTGTTTTTAGCCGGAATACAAGTTTTCGCGCAGTTCTGAGAGAAATAGTTTAAACCTTTCTATCGTCTACTCTTCGACGACTTGTAAAATCAATACTCGTGAATCTGGCTAGTTTAGATCTAAAACGATGTATCCCGTTGTTTAGAGCCGGAATACAAGTTTTCGCGCAGTTCTGAGAGGAAAAGTTTACACCTTTCTATCGTATACTCTTCGACGACTTGTAAAATCGATGCACGTGAATCTTGCTAGTTTTGATCTAAAGCGATGTATCCTGTTGTTTTGAGCCGGAATACAAGTTTTCGCGCAGTTCTGAGCGAAATAGTTTACACCTTTCCCTCGTCTACTCTTCGACGACTTGTAAAATCGATGCTCGTGAATTTTGCAAGTTTCGATCTAAAACAATGTATCCCGTTGTTTTGAGCCGGAATACAAGTTTTCGCGCAGTTCTGAAAGAAAAAGTTTACACCTTTCTTTCGTCTACTCTTCGACGACTTGTAAAATTGATGCTCGTGAATTTTGCTAGTTTCGATCTAAAACGATGTATCCCGTTGTTTTGAGATGGAATACAAGTTTTCGCGCAGTTCTGAGAGAAAAAGTTGATACCTTTCTCTCGTCTACTCTTCGACTGCTTGTAAAATCGATACTCGTGAATCTTGCTAGTTTCGATCTAAAACGATGTATCCCGTTGTTTAGAGCCGGAATACAAGTTTTCGCGCAGTTCTGAGAGGAAAAGTTTACACCTTTCTATCGTCTACTCTTCGACGACTTGTAAAATCGATGCTCGTGAATCTTGCTAGTTTCGATCTAAAGCGATGTATTCTGTTGTCTTCAGCCGGAATACAATTTTTCGCGCAGTTCTGAGCGGAAAAGTTTACACCTTTCTCTCGTCTACTCTTCGACGACTTGTAAAATCGATGCTCGTGAATTTTGCTAGTTTCGATCTAAAACGATGTATCCCTTTGTTTTGAGCCGGAATACAAGTTTTCGCGCAGTTCTGAGAAGAAAAGTTTACACCTTTCTATCGTCTACTCTTCGACGACTTGTAAAATCGATACTCGTGAATCTGGCTAGTTTCGATCTAAAACGATGTATCCTGTTGTTTAGAGCCGGAATACAAGTTTTCGCGCAGTTCTGAGAGGAAAAGTTTACACCTTTCTATCGTATACTCTTCGACGACTTGTAAAGTCGATGCTCGTGAATTTTGCTAGTTTCGATCTAAAACGATGTACCCCGTTGTTTTTAGCCGGAATACAAGTTTTCGCGCTGTTCTGAAAGAAAAAGTTTACACCTTTCTATCGTCTACTCTTCGACGACTTGTAAAATCGATGCTCGTGAATCTTGCTAGTTTCGATCTAAAGCGATGTATCCCGTTGTTTTTAGCCGGAATACAAGTTTTCGCGCAGTTCTGAGAGGAAAAGTTTACACCTTTCTATCGTCTACTCTTCGACGACTTGGAAAGTCGATGCTCGTGAATTTTGCTAGTTTCGATCTAAATCGATGTATCCCGTTGTTTTTAGCCGGAATACAAGTTTTCGCGCAGTTCTGAGAGGAAAAGTTTACACCTTTCTATCGTCTACTCTTCGACGACTTGTAAAGTCGATGCTCGTGAATTTTGCTAGTTTCGATCTAAAAAGATGTATCCCGTTGTTTTTAGCCGGAATACAAGTTTTCGCGCAGTTCTGAGAGGAAAAGTTTACACCTTTCTATCGTCTACTCTTCGACGACTTGTAAAGTCGATGCTCGTGAATTTTGCAAGTTTCGATCTAAAACGATGTATCCCTTTGTTTTGAGCCGCAACACAAGCTTTCGCGCAGTTCTGAAAGAAACAGTTTACACCTTTCTCGCGTCTACTCTTCGACGAACTGTAAAATCGATGCTCGTGAATTTTGCTAGTTTCGATCTAAAACGATGTACCCCGTTGTTTTTAGCCGGAATACAAGTTTTCGCGCAGTTCTGAGAGAAATAGTTTACACCTTTCTACCGTCTACTCTTCGACGACTTGTAAAATCAATACTCGTGAATTTTGCAAGTTTCGATCTAAAACGATGTATCCCTTTGTTTTGAGCCGCAACACAAGTTTTCGCGCAGTTCTGAAAGAAAAAGTTTACACCTTTCTCGCGTCTACTCTTCGACGAACTGAAAAATCGATGCTCGTGAATCTGGCTAGTTTCGATCTAAAACGATGTACCACGTTGTTTTTAGCCGGAATACAAGTTTCCGCGCAGTTCTGAGAGAAAAAGTTAATACCTTTCTCTCGTCTACTCTTCGACCACTTGTACAATAGATGCTCGTGAATCTTGCTAGTTTCGATCTAAACCGACATATCGCGTTGTTTAGAGCCGGAATGCAGGTGTTCGCGCAGTTCTAAGAGAAAAAGTTTACACCTTTCTCTCGTCTACTCTTCGACTGCTTGTAAAATTGTTACTGGTGAATCTTGCTAGTTTCGATCTAAAACGATGTATAACGTTGTTTAGAGCCGGAATACGTTTTCGCGCAGTTCTGAGAGGAAAAGTTTACACCTTTCTATCGTCTACTCATCGACGACTTGTAAAATCGATGCTCGTGAATCTTGCTAGTTTCGATCTAAAGCGATGTATCCTGTTGCGTTGAGCCGGAATACAATTTTTCGCGCAGTTCTGAGCGAAAAAGTTTACACCTTTCTATCGTCTACTCTTCGACTGCTTGTAAAATCGATACTCGTGAATCTTGCTAGTTTCGATCTAAAACGATGTATCCCGTTGTTTAGAGCCGGAATACAAGTTTTCGCGCAGTTCTGAGAAGAAAAAATTACACCTTTCTATCGTCTACTCTTCGACGACTTGTAAAATCGATGCTCGTGAATCTTGCTAGTTTCGATCTAAAGCGATGTATCCCGTTGTTTCGAGCAGGAATACAAGATTTCGCGCAGTTCTGAGCGAAAAAGTTTACACCTTTCTCTCGTCTACTCTTCGACGACTTGCAAAATCGATGCTCGTGAATTTTGCTAGTTTCGATCTAACACGATGTATCCCGTTGTTTTGAGCCGGAATACAAGTTTTCGCGCAGTTCTGAGAAGAAAAAATTACACCTTTCTATCGTCTACTCTTCGACGACTTGTAAAATCGATGCTCGTGAATCTTGCTAGTTTCGATCTAAAGCGATGTATCCCGTTGTTTTGAGCCGGAATACAAGTTTTCGCGCAGTTCTGAGCGAAAAAGTTTACACCTTTCTCTTGTCTACTCTTCGACGACTTGCAAAATCGATGCTCGTGAATTTTGCTAGTTTCGATCTAAAACGATGTATCCCGTTGTATTGAGCCGGAATACAAGTTTTCGCGCAGTTCTGAAAGAAAAAGTTTACACCTTTCTTTCGTCTACTCTTCGACGACTTGTAAAATTGATGCTCGTGAATTTTGCTAGCTTCGACCTAAAACGATGTATCCCGTTGTTTTGAGATGGAATACAAGTTTTCGCGCAGTTCTGAGAGAAAAAGTTGATACCTTTCTCTCGTCTACTCTTCGACTGCTTGTAAAATCGATACTCGTGAATCTTGCTAGTTTCGATCTAAAACAATGTATCCCGTTGTTTAGAGCCGGAATACAAGTTTTCGCGCAGTTCTGAGAGAAATAGTTTACACCTTTCTATCGTCTACTCTTCGACGACTTGTAAAATCAATACTCGTGAATCTGGCTAGTTTCGATCTAAAACGATGTATCCCGTTGTTTAGAGCCGGAATACAAGTTTTCGCGCAGTTCTGAGAGGAAAAGTTTACACCTTTCTATCGTCTACTCTTCGACGACTTGTAAAATCGATGCACGTGAATCTTGCAAGTTTCGATCTAAAACGATGTATCCCTTTGTTTTGAGCCGGAATACAAGTTTTCGCGCAGTTCTGAAAGAAAAAGTTTACACCTTTCTCGCGTCTACTCTTCGACGAACTGTAAAATCGATGCTCGTGAATTTTGCTAGTTTCGATCTAAAACGATGTACCCCGTTGTTTTTAGCCGGAATACAAGTTTTCGCGCTGTTATGAGAGGAAAAATTTACACCTTTCTTTCGTCTACTCTTCGACGACTTGTAAAATTGATGCTCGTGAATTTGGTAGTTTCGATCTAAAACGATGTATCCCGTTGTTTTGAGCCGGAATACAAGTTTTCGCGCAGTTCTGAGCGAAAAAGTTTACACCTTTCTCTCGTCTACTCTTCGACGACTTGTAAAATCGATGCTCGTGAATTTTGCAAGTTTCGATCTAAAACGATGTATTCCTTTGTTTTGAGCCGCAACACAAGTTTTCGCGCAGTTCTGAAAGAAAAAGTTTACACCTTTCTCGCGTCTACTCTTCGACGAACTGTAAAATCGATGCTCGTCAATTTTGCTAGTTTCGATCTAAAACGATGTACCCCGTTGTTTTTAGCCGGAATACAAGTTTTCGCGCTGTTCTGAGAGGAAAAATTTACACCTTTCTTTCGTCTACTCTTCGACGATTTGTAAAATTGATGCTCGTGAATTTGGTAGTTTCGATCTAAAACGATGTATCCCGTTGTTTTGAGCCGGAATACAAGTTTCCGCGCAGTTCTGAGAGAAAAAGTTAATACCTTCCTCTCGTCTACTCTTCGACGACTTGTACAATAGATGCTCGTGAATCTTGCTAGTTTCGATCTAAACCGACATATCGCGTTGTTTAGAGCCGGAATGCAGGTGTTCGCGCAGTTCTAAGAGAAAAAGTTTACACCTTTCTCTCGTCTACTCTTCGACGACTTGTAAAATCTATACTCGTGAATCTGGCTAGTTTCGATTTAAAACGATGTATCCCGTTGTTTAGAGCCGGAATACGTTTTCCCGGAGTTCTGAGAGGAAAAGTTTACACCTTTCTATCGTCTACTCATCGACGACTTGTAAAATCGATGCTCGTGAATCTTGCTAGTTTCGATCTAAAGCGATGTATCCTGTTGCGTTGAGCCGGAATACAATTTTTCGCGCAGTTCTGAGCGAAAAAGTTTACACCTTTCTCTCGTCTACTCTTCGATGACTTGTAAAATCGATGCTCGTGAATTTTGCTAGTTTCGATCTAACACGATGTATCCCGTTGTTTTGAGCCGGAATACAAGTTTTCGCGCAGTTCTGAGCGAAAAAGTTTACACCTTTCTATCGTCTACTCTTCGACTGCTTGTAAAATCGATACTCGTGAATCTTGCTAGTTTCGATCTAAAACGATGTATCCCGTTGTTTAGAGCCGGAATACAAGTTTTCGCGCAGTTCTGAGCGAAAAAGTTTACACCTCTCTATCGTCTACTCTTCGACGACTTGTAAAATCGATGCTCGTGAATCTTGCTAGTTTCGATTTAAAGCGATGTATCCCGTTGTTTTGAGCAGGAATACAAGATTTCGCGCTGTTCTGAAAGAAAAAGTTTACACCTTTCTTTCGTCTACTCTTCGACGACTTGTAAAATCGATGCTCGTGAATCTTGCTAGTTTCGATCTAAAGCAATGTATCCCGTTGTTTTGAGCCGGAATACAAGTTTTCGCGCAGTTCTGAGCGAAAAAGTTTACACCTTTCTCTTGTCTACTCTTCGACGACTTGCAAAATCGATGCTCGTGAATTTTGCTAGTTTCGATCTAAAACGATGTATCCCGTTGTTTTGAGCCGGAATACAAGTTTTCGCGCAGTTCTGAAAGAAAAAGTTTACACCTTTCTTTCGTCTACTCTTCGACGACTTGTAAAATTGATGCTCGTGAATTTTGCTAACTTCGATCTAAAACGATGTATCCCGTTGTTTTGAGATGGAATACAAGTTTTCCCGTAGTTCTGAGAGAAAAAGTTGATACCTTTCTCTCGTCTACTCTTCGACTGCTTGTAAAATCGATACTCGTGAATCTTGCTAGTTTCGATCTAAAACGATGTATCCCGTTGTTTAGAGCCGGAATACAAGTTTTCGCGCAGTTCTGAGAGGAAAAGTTTACACCTTTCTATCGTCTACTCTTCGACGACTTGTAAAATCGATGCTCGTGAATCTTGCTAGTTTCGATCTAAAGCGATGTATTCTGTTGTCTTCAGCCGGAATACAATTTTTCGCGCAGTTCTGAGCGGAAAAGTTTACACCTTTCTCTCGTCTACTCTTCGACGACTTGTAAAATCGATGCTCGTGAATTTTGCTAGTTTCGATCTAAAACGATGTATCCCTTTGTTTTGAGCCGGAATACAAGTTTTCGCGCATTTCTGAGAGAAAACGGTTATACCTTTCTCTCGTCTACTCTTCGACGACTTGCAAAATCGATGCTCGTGAATCTGGCTAGTTTCGATCTAAAACGATGTATCCCGTTGTTTAGAGCCGGAATACAAGTTTTCGCGCAGTTCTGAGAAGAAAAGTTTACACCTTTCTATCGTCTACTCTTCGACGACTTGTAAAATCGATACTCGTGAATCTGGCTAGTTTGGATCTAAAACGATGTATCCTGTTGTTTAGAGCCGGAATACAAGTTTTCGCGCAGTTCTGAGAGGAAAAGTTTACACCTTTCTATCGTCTACTCTTCGACGACTTGTAAAGTCGATGCTCGTGAATTTTGCTAGTTTCGATCTAAAACGATGTACCCCGTTGTTTTTAGCCGGAATACAAGCTTTCGCGCTGTTCTGAAAGAAAAAGTTTACACCTTTCTATCGTCTACTCTTCGACGACTTGTAAAATCGATGCTCGTGAATCTTGATAGTTTCGATCTAAAGCGATGTATCCCGTTGTTTTTAGCCGGAATACAAGTTTTCGCGCAGTTCTGAGAGGAAAAGTTTACACCTTTCTATCGTCTACTCTTCGACGACTTGTAAAGTCGATGCTCGTGAATTTTGCTAGTTTTGATCTAAATCGATGTATCCCGTTGTTTTTAGCCGGAATACAAGTTTTCGCGCAGTTCTGAGAGGAAAAGTTTACACCTTTCTCGCGTCTACTCTTCGAC
Organism: Amblyomma americanum; assembly: GCF_052857255.1. NCBI lineage: Eukaryota > Metazoa > Arthropoda > Arachnida > Ixodida > Ixodidae > Amblyomma > Amblyomma americanum. The sequence continues at coordinate 500,706 of NW_027526515.1, read as the reverse complement.
GAACTGTAAAATCGATGCTCGTGAATTTTGCTAGTTTCAATCTAAAACGATGTACCCCGTTGTTTTTAGCCGGAATACAAGTTTTCGCGCTGTTCTGAAAGAAAAAGTTTACACCTTTCTATCGTCTACTCTTCGACGACTTGTAAAATCGATGCTCGTGAATCTTGCTAGTTTCGATCTAAAGCGATGTATCCCGTTGTTTTTAGCCGGAATACAAGTTTTCGCGCTGTTCTGAAAGAAAAAGTTTACACCTTTCTATCGTCTACTCTTCGACGACTTGTAAAGTCGATGCTCGTGAATTTTGCTAGTTTCGATCTAAAACGATGTATCCCGTTGTTTTTAGCCGGAATACAAGTTTTCGCGCAGTTCTGAGAGGAAAAGTTTACACCTTTCTATCGTCTACTCTTCGACGACTTGTAAAGTCGATGCTCGTGAATTTTGCAAGTTTCGATCTAAAACGATGTATCCCTTTGTTTTGAGCCGCAACACAAGCTTTCGCGCAGTTCTGAAAGAAACAGCTTACACCTTTCTCGCGTCTACTCTTCGACGAACTGTAAAATCGATGCTCGTGAATTTTGCTAGTTTCAATCTAAAACGATGTACCCCGTTGTTTTTAGCCGGAATACAAGTTTTCGCGCTGTTCTGAAAGAAAAAGTTTACACCTTTCTATCGTCTACTCTTCGACGACTTGTAAAGTCGATGCTCGTGAATTTTGCTAGTTTCGATCTAAAACGATGTATCCCGTTGTTTTTAGCCGGAATACAAGTTTTCGCGCAGTTCTGAGAGGAAAAGTTTACACCTTTCTATCGTCTACTCTTCGACGACTTGTAAAGTCGATGCTCGTGAATTTTGCAAGTTTCGATCTAAAACGATGTATCCCTTTGTTTTGAGCCGCAACACAAGCTTTCGCGCAGTTCTGAAAGAAACAGCTTACACCTTTCTCGCGTCTACTCTTCGACGAACTGTAAAATCGATGCTCGTGAATCTTGCTAGTTTCGATCTAAAGCGATGTATCCCGTTGTTTTTAGCCGGAATACAAGTTTTCGCGCTGTTCTGAAAGAAAAAGTTTACACCTTTCTATCGTCTACTCTTCGACGACTTGTAAAGTCGATGCTCGTGAATTTTGCTAGTTTCGATCTAAAACGATGTATCCCGTTGTTTTTAGCCGGAATACAAGTTTTCGCGCAGTTCTGAGAGGAAAAGTTTACACCTTTCTATCGTCTACTCTTCGACGACTTGTAAAGTCGATGCTCGTGAATTTTGCAAGTTTCGATCTAAAACGATGTATCCCTTTGTTTTGAGCCGCAACACAAGCTTTCGCGCAGTTCTGAAAGAAACAGCTTACACCTTTCTCGCGTCTACTCTTCGACGAACTGTAAAATCGATGCTCGTGAATTTTGCTAGTTTCAATCTAAAACGATGTACCCCGTTGTTTTTAGCCGGAATACAAGTTTTCGCGCTGTTCTGAAAGAAAAAGTTTACACCTTTCTATCGTCTACTCTTCGACGACTTGTAAAGTCGATGCTCGTGAATTTTGCTAGTTTCGATCTAAAACGATGTATCCCGTTGTTTTTAGCCGGAATACAAGTTTTCGCGCAGTTCTGAGAGGAAAAGTTTACACCTTTCTATCGTCTACTCTTCGACGACTTGTAAAGTCGATGCTCGTGAATTTTGCAAGTTTCGATCTATAACGATGTATCCCTTTGTTTTGAGCCGCAACACAAGCTTTCGCGCAGTTCTGAAAGAAACAGTTTACACCTTTCTCGCGTCTACTCTTCGACGAACTGTAAAATCGATGCTCGTGAATTTTGCTAGTTTCGATCTAAAACGATGTACCCCGTTGTTTTTAGCCGGAATACAAGTTTTCGCGCAGTTCTGAGAGAAATAGTTTAAACCTTTCTATCGTCTACTCTTCGACGACTTGTAAAATCAATACTCGTGAATCTGGCTAGTTTAGATCTAAAACGATGTATCCCGTTGTTTAGAGCCGGAATACAAGTTTTCGCGCAGTTCTGAGAGGAAAAGTTTACACCTTTCTATCGTATACTCTTCGACGACTTGTAAAATCGATGCACGTGAATCTTGCTAGTTTTGATCTAAAGCGATGTATCCTGTTGTTTTGAGCCGGAATACAAGTTTTCGCGCAGTTCTGAGCGAAATAGTTTACACCTTTCTCTCGTCTACTCTTCGACGACTTGTAAAATCGACGCTCGTGAATTTTGCAAGTTTCGATCTAAAACGATGTATCCCTTTGTTTTGAGCCGCAACACAAGCGTTCGCGCAGTTCTGAAAGAAACAGTTTACACCTTTCTCGCGTCTACTCTTCGACGAACTGTAAAATCGATGCTCGTGAATTTTGCTAGTTTCAATCTAAAACGATGTACCCCGTTGTTTTTAGCCGGAATACAAGTTTTCGCGCTGTTCTGAAAGAAAAAGTTTACACCTTTCTATCGTCTACTCTTCGACGACTTGTAAAGTCGATGCTCTTGAATTTTGCTACTTTCGATCTAAAACGATGTATCCCGTTGTTTTTAGCCGGAATACAAGTTTTCGCGCAGTTCTGAGAGGAAAAGTTTACACCTTTCTATCGTCTACTCTTCGACGACTTGTAAAGTCGATGCTCGTGAATTTTGCAAGTTTCGATCTATAACGATGTATCCCTTTGTTTTGAGCCGCAACACAAGCTTTCGCGCAGTTCTGAAAGAAACAGTTTACACCTTTCTCGCGTCTACTCTTCGACGAACTGTAAAATCGATGCTCGTGAATTTTGCTAGTTTCGATCTAAAACGATGTACCCCGTTGTTTTTAGCCGGAATACAAGTTTTCGCGCAGTTCTGAGAGAAATAGTTTAAACCTTTCTATCGTCTACTCTTCGACGACTTGTAAAATCAATACTCGTGAATCTGGCTAGTTTAGATCTAAAACGATGTATCCCGTTGTTTAGAGCCGGAATACAAGTTTTCGCACAGTTCTGAGAGGAAAAGTTTACACCTTTCTATCGTATACTCTTCGACGACTTGTAAAATCGATGCACGTGAATCTTGCTAGTTTTGATCTAAAGCGATGTATCCTGTTGTTTTGAGCCGGAATACAAGTTTTCGCGCAGTTCTGAGCGAAATAGTTTACACCTTTCTCTCGTCTACTCTTCGACGACTTGTAAAATCGATGCTCGTGAATTTTGCAAGTTTCGATCTAAAACGATGTATCCCTTTGTTTTGAGCCGCAACACAAGCGTTCGCGCAGTTCTGAAAGAAACAGTTTACACCTTTCTCGCGTCTACTCTTCGACGAACTGTAAAATCGATGCTCGTGAATTTTGCTAGTTTCAATCTAAAACGATGTACCCCGTTGTTTTTAGCCGGAATACAAGTTTTCGCGCTGTTCTGAAAGAAAAAGTTTACACCTTTCTATCGTCTACTCTTCGACGACTTGTAAAGTCGATGCTCGTGAATTTTGCTACTTTCGATCTAAAACGATGTATCCCGTTGTTTTTAGCCGGAATACAAGTTTTCGCGCAGTTCTGAGAGGAAAAGTTTACACCTTTCTATCGTCTACTCTTCGACGACTTGTAAAATCGATGCACGTGAATCTTGCTAGTTTTGATCTAAAGCGATGTATCCTGTTGTTTTGAGCCGGAATACAAGTTTTCGCGCAGTTCTGAGCGAAATAGTTTACACCTTTCTCTCGTCTACTCTTCGACGACTTGTAAAATCGATGCTCGTGAATTTTGCAAGTTTCGATCTAAAACGATGTATCCCTTTGTTTTGAGCCGCAACACAAGCGTTCGCGCAGTTCTGAAAGAAACAGTTTACACCTTTCTCGCGTCTACTCTTCGACGAACTGTAAAATCGATGCTCGTGAATTTTGCTAGTTTCAATCTAAAACGATGTACCCCGTTGTTTTTAGCCGGAATACAAGTTTTCGCGCTGTTCTGAAAGAAAAAGTTTACACCTTTCTATCGTCTACTCTTCGACGACTTGTAAAGTCGATGCTCGTGAATTTTGCTACTTTCGATCTAAAACGATGTATCCCGTTGTTTTTAGCCGGAATACAAGTTTTCGCGCAGTTCTGAGAGGAAAAGTTTACACCTTTCTATCGTCTACTCTTCGACGACTTGTAAAGTCGATGCTCGTGAATTTTGCAAGTTTCGATCTATAACGATGTATCCCTTTGTTTTGAGCCGCAACACAAGCTTTCGCGCAGTTCTGAAAGAAACAGTTTACACCTTTCTCGCGTCTACTCTTCGACGAACTGTAAAATCGATGCTCGTGAATTTTGCTAGTTTCGATCTAAAACGATGTACCCCGTTGTTTTTAGCCGGAATACAAGTTTTCGCGCAGTTCTGAGAGAAATAGTTTAAACCTTTCTATCGTCTACTCTTCGACGACTTGTAAAATCAATACTCGTGAATCTGGCTAGTTTAGATCTAAAACGATGTATCCCGTTGTTTAGAGCCGGAATACAAGTTTTCGCGCAGTTCTGAGAGGAAAAGTTTACACCTTTCTATCGTATACTCTTCGACGACTTGTAAAATCGATGCACGTGAATCTTGCTAGTTTTGATATTAAGCGATGTATCCTGTTGTTTTGAGCCGGAATACAAGTTTTCGCGCAGTTCTGAGCGAAATAGTTTACACCTTTCTCTCGTCTACTCTTCGACGACTTGTAAAATCGATGCTCGTGAATTTTGCAAGTTTCGATCTAAAACAATGTATCCCGTTGTTTTGAGCCGGAATACAAGTTTTCGCGCAGTTCTGAAAGAAAAAGTTTACACCTTTCTTTCGTCTACTCTTCGACGACTTGTAAAATTGATGCTCGTGAATTTTGCTAGTTTCGATCTAAAACGATGTATCCCGTTGTTTTGAGATGGAATACAAGTTTTCGCGCAGTTCTGAGAGAAAAAGTTGATACCTTTCTCTCGTCTACTCTTCGACTGCTTGTAAAATCGATACTCGTGAATCTTGCTAGTTTCGATCTAAAACGATGTATCCCGTTGTTTAGAGCCGGAATACAAGTTTTCGCGCAGTTCTGAGAGGAAAAGTTTACACCTTACTATCGTCTACTCTTCGACGACTTGTAAAGTCGATGCTCGTGAATTTTGCTAGTTTCGATCTAAAACGATGTACCCCGTTGTTTTTAGCCGGAATACAAGTTTTCGCGCTGTTCTGAAAGAAAAAGTTTACACCTTTCTATCGTCTACTCTTCGACGACTTGTAAAATCGATGCTCGTGAATCTTGCTAGTTTCGATCTAAAGCGATGTATCCCGTTGTTTTTAGCCGGAATACAAGTTTTCGCGCAGTTCTGAGAGGAAAAGTTTACACCTTTCTATCGTCTACTCTTCGACGACTTGGAAAGTCGATGCTCGTGAATTTTGCTAGTTTCGATCTAAATCGATGTATCCCGTTGTTTTTAGCCGGAATACAAGTTTTCGTGCAGTTCTGAGAGGAAACGTTTACACCTTTCTATCGTCTACTCTTCGACGACTTGTAAAGTCGATGCTCGTGAATTTTGCTAGTTTCCATCTAAAAAGATGTATCCCGTTGTTTTTAGCCGGAATACAAGTTTTCGCGCAGTTCTGAGAGGAAAAGTTTACACCTTTCTATCGTCTACTCTTCGACGACTTGTAAAGTCGATGCTCGTGAATTTTGCAAGTTTCGATCTAAAACGATGTATCCCTTTGTTTTGAGCCGCAACACAAGCTTTCGCGCAGTTCTGAAAGAAACAGTTTACACCTTTCTCGCGTCTACTCTTCGACGAACTGTAAAATCGATGCTCGTGAATTTTGCTAGTTTCGATCTAAAACGATGTACCCCGTTGTTTTTAGCCGGAATACAAGATTTCGCGCAGTTCTGAGAGAAATAGTTTACACCTTTCTATCGTCTACTCTTCGACGACTTGTAAAATCAATACTCGTGAATTTTGCAAGTTTCGATCTAAAACGATGTATCCCTTTGTTTTGAGCCGCAACACAAGTTTTCGCGCAGTTCTGAAAGAAAAAGTTTACACCTTTCTCGCGTCTACTCTTCGACGAACTGAAAAATCGATGCTCGTGAATCTGGCTAGTTTCGATCTAAAACGATGTACCACGTTGTTTTTAGCCGGAATACAAGTTTCCGCGCAGTTCTGAGAGAAAAAGTTAATACCTTTCTCTCGTCTACTCTTCGACCACTTGTACAATAGATGCTCGTGAATCTTGCTAGTTTCGATCTAAACCGACATATCGCGTTGTTTAGAGCCGGAATGCAGGTGTTCGCGCAGTTCTAAGAGAAAAAGTTTACACCTTTCTCTCGTCTACTCTTCGACTGCTTGTAAAATTGTTACTGGTGAATCTTGCTAGTTTCGATCTAAAACGATGTATAACGTTGTTTAGAGCCGGAATACGTTTTCGCGCAGTTCTGAGAGGAAACGTTTACACCTTTCTATCGTCTACTCATCGACGACTTGTAAAATCGATGCTCGTGAATCTTGCTAGTTTCGATCTAAAGCGATGTATCCTGTTGCGTTGAGCCGGAATACAATTTTTCGCGCAGTTCTGAGCGAAAAAGTTTACACCTTTCTATCGTCTACTCTTCGACTGCTTGTAAAATCGATACTCGTGAATCTTGCTAGTTTCGATCTAAAACGATGTATCCCGTTGTTTAGAGCCGGAATACAAGTCTTCGCGCAGTTCTGAGAAGAAAAAATTGCACCTTTCTATCGTCTACTCTTCGACGACTTGTAAAATCGATGCTCGTGAATCTTGCTAGTTTCGATCTAAAGCGATGTATCCCGTTGTTTCGAGCAGGAATACAAGATTTCGCGCAGTTCTGAGCGAAAAAGTTTACACCTTTCTCTCGTCTACTCTTCGACGACTTGCAAAATCGATGCTCGTGAATTTTGCTAGTTTCGATCTAACACGATGTATCCCGTTGTTTTGAGCCGGAATACAAGTTTTCGCGCAGTTCTGAGAAGAAAAAATTACACCTTTCTATCGTCTACTCTTCGACGACTTGTAAAATCGATGCTCGTGAATCTTGCTAGTTTCGATCTAAAGCGATGTATCCCGTTGTTTTGAGCCGGAATACAAGTTTTCGCGCAGTTCTGAGCGAAAAAGTTTACACCTTTCTCTTGTCTACTCTTCGACGACTTGCAAAAGCGATGCTCGTGAATTTTGCTAGTTTCGATCTAAAACGATGTATCCCGTTGTATTGAGCCGGAATACAAGTTTTCGCGCAGTTCTGAAAGAAAAAGTTTACACCTTTCTTTCGTCTACTCTTCGACGACTTGTAAAATTGATGCTCGTGAATTTTGCTAGTTTCGATCTAAAACGATGTATCCCGTTGTTTTTAGCCGGAATACAAAATTTCGCGCAGTTCTGAGAGGAAAAGTTTACACCTTTCTATCGTCTACTCTTCGACGACTTGTAAAGTCGATGCTCGTGAATTTTGCAAGTTTCGATCTATAACGATGTATCCCTTTGTTTTGAGCCGCAACACAAGCTTTCGCGCAGTTCTGAAAGAAACAGTTTACACCTTTCTCGCGTCTACTCTTCGACGAACTGTAAAATCGATGCTCGTGAATTTTGCTAGTTTCGATCTAAAACGATGTACCCCGTTGTTTTTAGCCGGAATACAAGTTTTCGCGCAGTTCTGAGAGAAATAGTTTAAACCTTTCTATCGTCTACTCTTCGACGACTTGTAAAATCAATACTCGTGAATCTGGCTAGTTTAGATCTAAAACGATGTATCTCGTTGTTTAGAGCCGGAATACAAGTTTTCGCGCAGTTCTGAGAGGAAAAGTTTACACCTTTCTATCGTATACTCTTCGACGACTTGTAAAATCGATGCACGTGAATCTTGCTAGTTTTGATCTAAAGCGATGTATCCTGTTGTTTTGAGCCGGAATACAAGTTTTCGCGCAGTTCTGAGCGAAATAGTTTACACCTTTCCCTCGTCTACTCTTCGACGACTTGTAAAATCGATGCTCGTGAATTTTGCAAGTTTCGATCTAAAACAATGTATCCCGTTGTTTTGAGCCGGAATACAAGTTTTCGCGCAGTTCTGAAAGAAAAAGTTTACACCTTTCTTTCGTCTACTCTTCGACGACTTGTAAAATTGATGCTCGTGAATCTTGCTAGTTTCGATCTAAAGCGATGTATTCTGTTGTCTTCAGCCGGAATACAATTTTTCGCGCAGTTCTGAGCGGAAAAGTTTACACCTTTCTCTCGTCTACTCTTCGACGACTTGTAAAATCGATGCTCGTGAATTTTGCTAGTTTCGATCTAAAACGATGTATCCCTTTGTTTTGAGCCGGAATACAAGTTTTCGCGCAGTTCTGAGAAGAAAAGTTTACACCTTTCTATCGTCTACTCTTCGACGACTTGTAAAATCGATACTCGTGAATCTGGCTAGTTTCGATCTAAAACGATGTATCCTGTTGTTTAGAGCCGGAATACAAGTTTTCGCGCAGTTCTGAGAGGAAAAGTTTACACCTTTCTCTCGTCTACTCTTCGACTGCTTGTAAAATTGTTACTGGTGAATCTTGCTAGTTTCGATCTAAAACGATGTATAACGTTGTTTAGAGCCGGAATACGTTTTCGCGCAGTTCTGAGAGGAAAAGTTTACACCTTTCTATCGTCTACTCATCGACGACTTGTAAAATCGATGCTCGTGAATCTTGCTAGTTTCGATCTAAAGCGATGTATCCTGTTGCGTTGAGCCGGAATACAATTTTTCGCGCAGTTCTGAGCGAAAAAGTTTACACCTTTCTATCGTCTACTCTTCGACTGCTTGTAAAATCGATACTCGTGAATCTTGCTAGTTTCGATCTAAAACGATGTATCCCGTTGTTTAGAGCCGGAATACAAGTTTTCGCGCAGTTCTGAGAAGAAAAAATTACACCTTTCTATCGTCTACTCTTCGACGACTTGTAAAATCGATGCTCGTGAATCTTGCTAGTTTCGATCTAAAGCGATGTATCCCGTTGTTTCGAGCAGGAATACAAGATTTCGCGCAGTTCTGAGCGAAAAAGTTTACACCTTTCTCTCGTCTACTCTTCGACGACTTGCAAAATCGATGCTCGTGAATTTTGCTAGTTTCGATCTAACACGATGTATCCCGTTGTTTTGAGCCGGAATACAAGTTTTCGCGCAGTTCTGAGCGAAAAAGTTTACACCTTTCTCTTGTCTACTCTTCGACGACTTGCAAAATCGATGCTCGTGAATTTTGCTAGTTTCGATCTAAAACGATGTATCCCGTTGTTTTGAGCCGGAATACAAGTTTTCGCGCAGTTCTGAAAGAAAAAGTTTACACCTTTCTTTCGTCTACTCTTCGACGACTTGTAAAATTGATGCTCGTGAATTTTGCTAACTTCGATCTAAAACGATGTATCCCGTTGTTTTGAGATGGAATACAAGTTTTCCCGTAGTTCTGAGAGAAAAAGTTGATACCTTTCTCTCGTCTACTCTTCGACTGCTTGTAAAATCGATACTCGTGAATCTTGCTAGTTTCGATCTAAAACGATGTATCCCGTTGTTTAGAGCCGGAATACAAGTTTTCGCGCAGTTCTGAGAGGAAAAGTTTACACCTTTCTATCGTCTACTCTTCGACGACTTGTAAAATCGATGCTCGTGAATCTTGCTAGTTTCGATCTAAAGCGATGTATTCTGTTGTCTTCAGCCGGAATACAATTTTTCGCGCAGTTCTGAGCGGAAAAGTTTACACCTTTCTCTCGTCTACTCTTCGACGACTTGTAAAATCGATGCTCGTGAATTTTGCTAGTTTCGATCTAAAACGATGTATCCCTTTGTTTTGAGCCGGAATACAAGTTTTCGCGCATTTCTGAGAGAAAACGGTTATACCTTTCTCTCGTCTACTCTTCGACGACTTGCAAAATCGATGCTCGTGAATCTGGCTAGTTTCGATCTAAAACGATGTATCCCGTTGTTTAGAGCCGGAATACAAGTTTTCGCGCAGTTCTGAGAAGAAAAGTTTACACCTTTCTATCGTCTACTCTTCGACGACTTGTAAAATCGATACTCGTGAATCTGGCTAGTTTGGATCTAAAACGATGTATCCTGTTGTTTAGAGCCGGAATACAAGTTTTCGCGCAGTTCTGAGAGGAAAAGTTTACACCTTTCTATCGTCTACTCTTCGACGACTTGTAAAGTCGATGCTCGTGAATTTTGCTAGTTTCGATCTAAAACGATGTACCCCGTTGTTTTTAGCCGGAATACAAGCTTTCGCGCTGTTCTGAAAGAAAAAGTTTACACCTTTCTATCGTCTACTCTTCGACGACTTGTAAAATCGATGCTCGTGAATCTTGATAGTTTCGATCTAAAGCGATGTATCCCGTTGTTTTTAGCCGGAATACAAGTTTTCGCGCAGTTCTGAGAGGAAAAGTTTACACCTTTCTATCGTCTACTCTTCGACGACTTGTAAAGTCGATGCTCGTGAATTTTGCTAGTTTTGATCTAAATCGATGTATCCCGTTGTTTTTAGCCGGAATACAAGTTTTCGCGCAGTTCTGAGAGGAAAAGTTTACACCTTTCTCGCGTCTACTCTTCGACGAACTGTAAAATCGATGCTCGTGAATTTTGCTAGTTTCAATCTAAAACGATGTACCCCGTTGTTTTTAGCCGGAATACAAGTTTTCGCGCTGTTCTGAAAGAAAAAGTTTACACCTTTCTATCGTCTACTCTTCGACGACTTGTAAAATCGATGCTCGTGAATCTTGCTAGTTTCGATCTAAAGCGATGTATCCCGTTGTTTTTAGCCGGAATACAAGTTTTCGCGCTGTTCTGAAAGAAAAAGTTTACACCTTTCTATCGTCTACTCTTCGACGACTTGTAAAGTCGATGCTCGTGAATTTTGCTAGTTTCGATCTAAAACGATGTATCCCGTTGTTTTTAGCCGGAATACAAGTTTTCGCGCAGTTCTGAGAGGAAAAGTTTACACCTTTCTATCGTCTACTCTTCGACGACTTGTAAAGTCGATGCTCGTGAATTTTGCAAGTTTCGATCTAAAACGATGTATCCCTTTGTTTTGAGCCGCAACACAAGCTTTCGCGCAGTTCTGAAAGAAACAGCTTACACCTTTCTCGCGTCTACTCTTCGACGAACTGTAAAATCGATGCTCGTGAATTTTGCTAGTTTCAATCTAAAACGATGTACCCCGTTGTTTTTAGCCGGAATACAAGTTTTCGCGCTGTTCTGAAAGAAAAAGTTTACACCTTTCTATCGTCTACTCTTCGACGACTTGTAAAGTCGATGCTCGTGAATTTTGCTAGTTTCGATCTAAAACGATGTATCCCGTTGTTTTTAGCCGGAATACAAGTTTTCGCGCAGTTCTGAGAGGAAAAGTTTACACCTTTCTATCGTCTACTCTTCGACGACTTGTAAAGTCGATGCTCGTGAATTTTGCAAGTTTCGATCTATAACGATGTATCCCTTTGTTTTGAGCCGCAACACAAGCTTTCGCGCAGTTCTGAAAGAAACAGTTTACACCTTTCTCGCGTCTACTCTTCGACGAACTGTAAAATCGATGCTCGTGAATTTTGCTAGTTTCGATCTAAAACGATGTACCCCGTTGTTTTTAGCCGGAATACAAGTTTTCGCGCAGTTCTGAGAGAAATAGTTTAAACCTTTCTATCGTCTACTCTTCGACGACTTGTAAAATCAATACTCGTGAATCTGGCTAGTTTAGATCTAAAACGATGTATCCCGTTGTTTAGAGCCGGAATACAAGTTTTCGCGCAGTTCTGAGAGGAAAAGTTTACACCTTTCTATCGTATACTCTTCGACGACTTGTAAAATCGATGCACGTGAATCTTGCTAGTTTTGATCTAAAGCGATGTATCCTGTTGTTTTGAGCCGGAATACAAGTTTTCGCGCAGTTCTGAGCGAAATAGTTTACACCTTTCTCTCGTCTACTCTTCGACGACTTGTAAAATCGATGCTCGTGAATTTTGCAAGTTTCGATCTAAAACGATGTATCCCTTTGTTTTGAGCCGCAACACAAGCGTTCGCGCAGTTCTGAAAGAAACAGTTTACACCTTTCTCGCGTCTACTCTTCGACGAACTGTAAAATCGATGCTCGTGAATTTTGCTAGTTTCAATCTAAAACGATGTACCCCGTTGTTTTTAGCCGGAATACAAGTTTTCGCGCTGTTCTGAAAGAAAAAGTTTACACCTTTCTATCGTCTACTCTTCGACGACTTGTAAAGTCGATGCTCGTGAATTTTGCTACTTTCGATCTAAAACGATGTATCCCGTTGTTTTTAGCCGGAATACAAGTTTTCGCGCAGTTCTGAGAGGAAAAGTTTACACCTTTCTATCGTCTACTCTTCGACGACTTGTAAAGTCGATGCTCGTGAATTTTGCAAGTTTCGATCTATAACGATGTATCCCTTTGTTTTGAGCCGCAACACAAGCTTTCGCGCAGTTCTGAAAGAAACAGTTTACACCTTTCTCGCGTCTACTCTTCGACGAACTGTAAAATCGATGCTCGTGAATTTTGCTAGTTTCGATCTAAAACGATGTACCCCGTTGTTTTTAGCCGGAATACAAGTTTTCGCGCAGTTCTGAGAGAAATAGTTTAAACCTTTCTATCGTCTACTCTTCGACGACTTGTAAAATCAATACTCGTGAATCTGGCTAGTTTAGATCTAAAACGATGTATCCCGTTGTTTAGAGCCGGAATACAAGTTTTCGCGCAGTTCTGAGAGGAAAAGTTTACACCTTTCTATCGTATACTCTTCGACGACTTGTAAAATCGATGCACGTGAATCTTGCTAGTTTTGATCTAAAGCGATGTATCCTGTTGTTTTGAGCCGGAATACAAGTTTTCGCGCAGTTCTGAGCGAAATGGTTTACACCTTTCTCTCGTCTACTCTTCGACGACTTGTAAAATCGATGCTCGTGAATTTTGCAAGTTTCGATCTAAAACGATGTATCCCTTTGTTTTGAGCCGCAACACAAGCGTTCGCGCAGTTCTGAAAGAAACAGTTTACACCTTTCTCGCGTCTACTCTTCGACGAACTGTAAAATCGATGCTCGTGAATTTTGCTAGTTTCAATCTAAAACGATGTACCCCGTTGTTTTTAGCCGGAATACAAGTTTTCGCGCTGTTCTGAAAGAAAAAGTTTACACCTTTCTATCGTCTACTCTTCGACGACTTGTAAAGTCGATGCTCGTGAATTTTGCTACTTTCGATCTAAAACGATGTATCCCGTTGTTTTTAGCCGGAATACAAGTTTTCGCGCAGTTCTGAGAGGAAAAGTTTACACCTTTCTATCGTCTACTCTTCGACGACTTGTAAAGTCGATGCTCGTGAATTTTGCAAGTTTCGATCTATAACGATGTATCCCTTTGTTTTGAGCCGCAACACAAGCTTTCGCGTAGTTCTGAAAGAAACAGTTTACACCTTTCTCGCGTCTACTCTTCGACGAACTGTAAAATCGATGCTCGTGAATTTTGCTAGTTTCGATCTAAAACGATGTACCCCGTTGTTTTTAGCCGGAATACAAGTTTTCGCGCAGTTCTGAGAGAAATAGTTTAAACCTTTCTATCGTCTACTCTTCGACGACTTGTAAAATCAATACTCGTGAATCTGGCTAGTTTAGATCTAAAACGATGTATCCCGTTGTTTAGAGCCGGAATACAAGTTTTCGCGCAGTTCTGAGAGGAAAAGTTTACACCTTTCTATCGTATACTCTTCGACGACTTGTAAAATCGATGCACGTGAATCTTGCTAGTTTTGATATTAAGCGATGTATCCTGTTGTTTTGAGCCGGAATACAAGTTTTCGCGCAGTTCTGAGCGAAATAGTTTACACCTTTCTCTCGTCTACTCTTCGACGACTTGTAAAATCGATGCTCGTGAATTTTGCAAGTTTCGATCTAAAACAATGTATCCCGTTGTTTTGAGCCGGAATACAAGTTTTCGCGCAGTTCTGAAAGAAAAAGTTTACACCTTTCTTTCGTCTACTCTTCGACGACTTGTAAAATTGATGCTCGTGAATTTTGCTAGTTTCGATCTAAAACGATGTATCCCGTTGTTTTGAGATGGAATACAAGTTTTCGCGCAGTTCTGAGAGAAAAAGTTGATACCTTTCTCTCGTCTACTCTTCGACTGCTTGTAAAATCGATACTCGTGAATCTTGCTAGTTTCGATCTAAAACGATGTATCCCGTTGTTTAGAGCCGGAATACAAGTTTTCGCGCAGTTCTGAGAGGAAAAGTTTACACCTTACTATCAGCTACTCTTCGACGACTTGTAAAGTCGATGCTCGTGAATTTTGCTAGTTTCGATCTAAAACGATGTACCCCGTTGTTTTTAGCCGGAATACAAGTTTTCGCGCTGTTCTGAAAGAAAAAGTTTACACCTTTCTATCGTCTACTCTTCGACGACTTGTAAAATCGATGCTCGTGAATCTTGCTAGTTTCGATCTAAAGCGATGTATCCCGTTGTTTTTAGCCGGAATACAAGTTTTCGCGCAGTTCTGAGAGGAAAAGTTTACACCTTTCTATCGTCTACTCTTCGACGACTTGGAAAGTCGATGCTCGTGAATTTTGCTAGTTTCGATCTAAATCGATGTATCCCGTTGTTTTTAGCCGGAATACAAGTTTTCGCGCAGTTCTGAGAGGAAACGTTTACACCTTTCTATCGTCTACTCTTCGACGACTTGTAAAGTCGATGCTCGTGAATTTTGCTAGTTTCCATCTAAAAAGATGTATCCCGTTGTTTTTAGCCGGAATACAAGTTTTCGCGCAGTTCTGAGAGGAAAAGTTTACACCTTTCTATCGTCTACTCTTCGACGACTTGTAAAGTCGATGCTCGTGAATTTTGCAAGTTTCGATCTAAAACGATGTATCCCTTTGTTTTGAGCCGCAACACAAGCTTTCGCGCAGTTCTGAAAGAAACAGTTTACACCTTTCTCGCGTCTACTCTTCGACGAACTGTAAAATCGATGCTCGTGAATTTTGCTAGTTTCGATCTAAAACGATGTACCCCGTTGTTTTTAGCCGGAATACAAGATTTCGCGCAGTTCTGAGAGAAATAGTTTACACCTTTCTATCGTCTACTCTTCGACGACTTGTAAAATCAATACTCGTGAATTTTGCAAGTTTCGATCTAAAACGATGTATCCCTTTGTTTTGAGCCGCAACACAAGTTTTCGCGCAGTTCTGAAAGAAAAAGTTTACACCTTTCTCGCGTCTACTCTTCGACGAACTGAAAAATCGATGCTCGTGAATCTGGCTAGTTTCGATCTAAAACGATGTACCACGTTGTTTTTAGCCGGAATACAAGTTTCCGCGCAGTTCTGAGAGAAAAAGTTAATACCTTTCTCTCGTCTACTCTTCGACCACTTGTACAATAGATGCTCGTGAATCTTGCTAGTTTCGATCTAAACCGACATATCGCGTTGTTTAGAGCCGGAATGCAGGTGTTCGCGCAGTTCTAAGAGAAAAAGTTTACACCTTTCTCTCGTCTACTCTTCGACTGCTTGTAAAATTGTTACTGGTGAATCTTGCTAGTTTCGATCTAAAACGATGTATAACGTTGTTTAGAGCCGGAATACGTTTTCGCGCAGTTCTGAGAGGAAACGTTTACACCTTTCTATCGTCTACTCATCGACGACTTGTAAAATCGATGCTCGTGAATCTTGCTAGTTTCGATCTAAAGCGATGTATCCTGTTGCGTTGAGCCGGAATACAATTTTTCGCGCAGTTCTGAGCGAAAAAGTTTACACCTTTCTATCGTCTACTCTTCGACTGCTTGTAAAATCGATACTCGTGAATCTTGCTAGTTTCGATCTAAAACGATGTATCCCGTTGTTTAGAGCCGGAATACAAGTTTTCGCGCAGTTCTGAGAAGAAAAAATTGCACCTTTCTATCGTCTACTCTTCGACGACTTGTAAAATCGATGCTCGTGAATCTTGCTAGTTTCGATCTAAAGCGATGTATCCCGTTGTTTCGAGCAGGAATACAAGATTTCGCGCAGTTCTGAGCTAAAAAGTTTACACCTTTCTCTCGTCTACTCTTCGACGACTTGCAAAATCGATGCTCGTGAATTTTGCTAGTTTCGATCTAACACGATGTATCCCGTTGTTTTGAGCCGGAATACAAGTTTTCGCGCAGTTCTGAGAAGAAAAAATTACACATTTCTATCGTCTACTCTTCGACGACTTGTAAAATCGATGCTCGTGAATCTTGCTAGTTTCGATCTAAAGCGATGTATCCCGTTGTTTTGAGCCGGAATACAAGTTTTCGCGCAGTTCTGAGCGAAAAAGTTTACACCTTTCTCTTGTCTACTCTTCGACGACTTGCAAAAGCGATGCTCGTGAATTTTGCTAGTTTCGATCTAAAACGATGTATCCCGTTGTATTGAGCCGGAATACAAGTTTTCGCGCAGTTCTGAAAGAAAAAGTTTACACCTTTCTTTCGTCTACTCTTCGACGACTTGTAAAATTGATGCTCGTGAATTTTGCTAGTTTCGATCTAAAACGATGTATCCCGTTGTTTTTAGCCGGAATACAAAATTTCGCGCAGTTCTGAGAGGAAAAGTTTACACCTTTCTATCGTCTACTCTTCGACGACTTGTAAAGTCGATGCTCGTGAATTTTGCAAGTTTCGATCTATAACGATGTATCCCTTTGTTTTGAGCCGCAACACAAGCTTTCGCGCAGTTCTGAAAGAAACAGTTTACACCTTTCTCGCGTCTACTCTTCGACGAACTGTAAAATCGATGCTCGTGAATTTTGCTAGTTTCGATCTAAAACGATGTACCCCGTTGTTTTTAGCCGGAATACAAGTTTTCGCGCAGTTCTGAGAGAAATAGTTTAAACCTTTCTATCGTCTACTCTTCGACGACTTGTAAAATCAATACTCGTGAATCTGGCTAGTTTAGATCTAAAACGATGTATCTCGTTGTTTAGAGCCGGAATACAAGTTTTCGCGCAGTTCTGAGAGGAAAAGTTTACACCTTTCTATCGTATACTCTTCGACGACTTGTAAAATCGATGCACGTGAATCTTGCTAGTTTTGATCTAAAGCGATGTATCCTGTTGTTTTGAGCCGGAATACAAGTTTTCGCGCAGTTCTGAGCGAAATAGTTTACACCTTTCCCTCGTCTACTCTTCGACGACTTGTAAAATCGATGCTCGTGAATTTTGCAAGTTTCGATCTAAAACAATGTATCCCGTTGTTTTGAGCCGGAATACAAGTTTTCGCGCAGTTCTGAAAGAAAAAGTTTACACCTTTCTTTCGTCTACTCTTCGACGAATTGTAAAATTGATGCTCGTGAATTTTGCTAGTTTCAATCTAAAACGATGTATCCCGTTGTTTTGAGATGAAATACAAGTTTTCGCGCAGTTCTGAGAGAAAAAGTTGATACCTTTCTCTCGTCTACTTTTCGACTGCTTGTAAAATCTATACTCGTGAATCTTGCTAGTTTCGATCTAAAACGATGTATCCCGTTGTTTAGAGCCGGAATACAAGTTTTCGCGCAGTTCTGAGAGGAAAAGTTTACACCTTTCTATCGTCTACTCTTCGACGACTTGTAAAATCGATGCTCGTGAATCTTGCTAGTTTCGATCTAAAGCGATGTATTCTGTTGTCTTCAGCCGGAATACAATTTTTCGCGCAGTTCTGAGCGGAAAAGTTTACACCTTTCTCTCGTCTACTCTTCGACGACTTGTAAAATCGATGCTCGTGAATTTTGCTAGTTTCGATCTAAAACGATGTATCCCTTTGTTTTGAGCCGGAATACAAGTTTTCGCGCAGTTCTGAGAAGAAAAGTTTACACCTTTCTATCGTCTACTCTTCGACGACTTGTAAAATCGATACTCGTGAATCTGGCTAGTTTCGATCTAAAACGATGTATCCTGTTGTTTAGAGCCGGAATACAAGTTTTCGCGCAGTTCTGAGAGGAAAAGTTTACACCTTTCTCTCGTCTACTCTTCGACTGCTTGTAAAATTGTTACTGGTGAATCTTGCTAGTTTCGATCTAAAACGATGTATAACGTTGTTTAGAGCCGGAATACGTTTTCGCGCAGTTCTGAGAGGAAAAGTTTACACCTTTCTATCGTCTACTCATCGACGACTTGTAAAATCGATGCTCGTGAATCTTGCTAGTTTCGATCTAAAGCGATGTATCCTGTTGCGTTGAGCCGGAATACAATTTTTCGCGCAGTTCTGAGCGAAAAAGTTTACACCTTTCTATCGTCTACTCTTCGACTGCTTGTAAAATCGATACTCGTGAATCTTGCTAGTTTCGATCTAAAACGATGTATCCCGTTGTTTAGAGCCGGAATACAAGTTTTCGCGCAGTTCTGAGAAGAAAAAATTACACCTTTCTATCGTCTACTCTTCGACGACTTGTAAAATCGATGCTCGTGAATCTTGCTAGTTTCGATCTAAAGCGATGTATCCCGTTGTTTCGAGCAGGAATACAAGATTTCGCGCAGTTCTGAGCGAAAAAGTTTACACCTTTCTCTCGTCTACTCTTCGACGACTTGCAAAATCGATGCTCGTGAATTTTGCTAGTTTCGATCTAACACGATGTATCCCGTTGTTTTGAGCCGGAATACAAGTTTTCGCGCAGTTCTGAGAAGAAAAAATTACACCTTTCTATCGTCTACTCTTCGACGACTTGTAAAATCGATGCTCGTGAATCTTGCTAGTTTCGATCTAAAGCGATGTATCCCGTTGTTTTGAGCCGGAATACAAGTTTTCGCGCAGTTCTGAGCGAAAAAGTTTACACCTTTCTCTTGTCTACTCTTCGACGACTTGCAAAATCGATGCTCGTGAATTTTGCTAGTTTCGATCTAAAACGATGTATCCCGTTGTATTGAGCCGGAATACAAGTTTTCGCGCAGTTCTGAAAGAAAAAGTTTACACCTTTCTTTCGTCTACTCTTCGACGACTTGTAAAATTGATGCTCGTGAATTTTGCTAGCTTCGACCTAAAACGATGTATCCCGTTGTTTTGAGATGGAATACAAGTTTTCGCGCAGTTCTGAGAGAAAAAGTTGATACCTTTCTCTCGTCTACTCTTCGACTGCTTGTAAAATCGATACTCGTGAATCTTGCTAGTTTCGATCTAAAACAATGTATCCCGTTGTTTAGAGCCGGAATACAAGTTTTCGCGCAGTTCTGAGAGAAATAGTTTACACCTTTCTATCGTCTACTCTTCGACGACTTGTAAAATCAATACTCGTGAATCTGGCTAGTTTCGATCTAAAACGATGTATCCCGTTGTTTAGAGCCGGAATACAAGTTTTCGCGAAGTTCTGAGAGGAAAAGTTTACACCTTTCTATCGTCTACTCTTCGACGACTTGTAAAATCGATGCACGTGAATCTTGCAAGTTTCGATCTAAAACGATGTATCCCTTTGTTTTGAGCCGGAATACAAGTTTTCGCGCAGTTCTGAAAGAAAAAGTTTACACCTTTCTCGCGTCTACTCTTCGACGAACTGTAAAATCGATGCTCGTGAATTTTGCTAGTTTCGATCTAAAACGATGTACCCCGTTGTTTTTAGCCGGAATACAAGTTTTCGCGCTGTTATGAGAGGAAAAATTTACACCTTTCTTTCGTCTACTCTTCGACGACTTGTAAAATTGATGCTCGTGAATTTGGTAGTTTCGATCTAAAACGATGTATCCCGTTGTTTTGAGCCGGAATACAAGTTTTCGCGCAGTTCTGAGCGAAAAAGTTTACACCTTTCTCTCGTCTACTCTTCGACGACTTGTAAAATCGATGCTCGTGAATTTTGCAAGTTTCGATCTAAAACGATGTATCCCTTTGTTTTGAGCCGCAACACAAGTTTTCGCGCAGTTCTGAAAGAAAAAGTTTACACCTTTCTCGCGTCTACTCTTCGACGAACTGTAAAATCGATGCTCGTCAATTTTGCTAGTTTCGATCTAAAACGATGTACCCCGTTGTTTTTAGCCGGAATACAAGTTTTCGCGCTGTTCTGAGAGGAAAAATTTACACCTTTCTTTCGTCTACTCTTCGACGATTTGTAAAATTGATGCTCGTGAATTTGGTAGTTTCAATCTAAAACGATGTATCCCGTTGTTTTGAGCCGGAATACAAGTTTCCGCGCAGTTCTGAGAGAAAAAGTTAATACCTTCCTCTCGTCTACTCTTCGACGACTTGTACAATAGATGCTCGTGAATCTTGCTAGTTTCGATCTAAACCGACATATCGCGTTGTTTAGAGCCGGAATGCAGGTGTTCGCGCAGTTCTAAGAGAAAAAGTTTACACCTTTCTCTCGTCTACTCTTCGACGACTTGTAAAATCTATACTCGTGAATCTGGCTAGTTTCGATCTAAAACGATGTATCCCGTTGTTTAGAGCCGGAATACGTTTTCCCGCAGTTCTGAGAGGAAAAGTTTACACCTTTCTATCGTCTACTCATCGACGACTTGTAAAATCGATGCTCGTGAATCTTGCTAGTTTCGATCTAAAGCGATGTATCCTGTTGCGTTGAGCCGGAATACAATTTTTCGCGCAGTTCTGAGCGAAAAAGTTTACACCTTTCTCTCGTCTACTCTTCGATGACTTGTAAAATCGATGCTCGTGAATTTTGCTAGTTTCGATCTAACACGATGTATCCCGTTGTTTTGAGCCGGAATACAAGTTTTCGCGCAGTTCTGAGCGAAAAAGTTTACACCTTTCTATCGTCTACTCTTCGACTGCTTGTAAAATCGATACTCGTGAATCTTGCTAGTTTCGATCTAAAACGATGTATCCCGTTGTTTAGAGCCGGAATACAAGTTTTCGCGCAGTTCTGAGCGAAAAAGTTTACACCTCTCTATCGTCTACTCTTCGACGACTTGTAAAATCGATGCTCGTGAATCTTGCTAGTTTCGATTTAAAGCGATGTATCCCGTTGTTTTGAGCAGGAATACAAGATTTCGCGCTGTTCTGAGCGAAAAAGTTTACACCTTTCTCTCGTCTACTCTTCGACGACTTGCAAAATCGATGCTCGTGAATTTTGCTAGTTTCGATCTAACACGATGTATCCCGTTGTTTTGAGCCGGAATACAAGTTTTCGCGCAGTTCTGAAAGAAAAAGTTTACACCTTTCTTTCGTCTACTCTTCGACTGCTTGTAAAATCGATACTCGTGAATCTTGCTTGTTTCGATCTAAAACAATGTATCCCGTTGTTTAGAGCCGGAATACAAGTTTTCGCGCAGTTCTGAAAGAAAAAGTTTACACCTTTCTTTCGTCTACTCTTCGACTGCTTGTAAAATCGATACTCGTGAATCTTGCTTGTTTCGATCTAAAACAATGTATCCCGTTGTTTAGAGCCGGAATACAAGTTTTCGCGCAGTTCTGAGAAGAAAACATTACACCTTTCTATCGTCTACTCTTCGACGACTTGTAAAATCGATGCTCGTGAATCTTGCTAACTTCGATCTAAAACGATGTATCCCGTTGTTTTGAGATGGAATACCAGTTTTCGCGTAGTTCTGAGAGAAAAAGTTGATACCTTTCTCTCGTCTACTCTTCGACTGCTTGTAAAATCGATACTCGTGAATCTTGCTAGTTTCGATCTAAAACGATGTATCCCGTTGTTTAGAGCCGGAATACAAGTTTTCGCGCAGTTCTGAGAGGAAAAGTTTACACCTTTCTATCGTCTACTCTTCGACGACTTGTAAAATCGATGCTCGTGAATCTTGCTAGTTTCGATCTAAAGCGATGTATTCTGTTGTCTTCAGCCGGAATACAATTTTTCGCGCAGTTCTGAGCGGAAAAGTTTACACCTTTCTCTCGTCTACTCTTCGACGACTTGTAAAATCGATGCTCGTGAATTTTGCTAGTTTCGATCTAAAACGATGTATCCCTTTGTTTTGAGCCGGAATACAAGTTTTCGCGCATTTCTGAGAGAAAACGTTTATACCTTTCTCTCGTCTACTCTTCGACGACTTGCAAAATCGATGCTCGTGAATCTTGCTAGTTTCGATCTAAAACGATGTATCTCGTTGTTTTGAGACGGAATACAAGTTTTCGCGCTGTTCTGAGCGAAAAAGTTTACACCTTTCTCTCGTCTACTCTTCGACGACTTGCAAAATCGAT
Source organism: Amblyomma americanum (assembly GCF_052857255.1). Classification (NCBI taxonomy): domain Eukaryota; kingdom Metazoa; phylum Arthropoda; class Arachnida; order Ixodida; family Ixodidae; genus Amblyomma; species Amblyomma americanum. Next base: position 478,645 of record NW_027526515.1, on the reverse strand, counting down.
GCTCGTGAATTTTGCTAGTTTCGATCTAACACGATGTATCCCGTTGTTTTGAGCCGGAATACAAGTTTTCGCGCAGTTCTGAAAGAAAAAGTTTACACCTTTCTTTCGTCTACTCTTCGACTGCTTGTAAAATCGATACTCGTGAATCTTGCTTGTTTCGATCTAAAACAATGTATCCCGTTGTTTAGAGCCGGAATACAAGTTTTCGCGCAGTTCTGAAAGAAAAAGTTTACACCTTTCTTTCGTCTACTCTTCGACTGCTTGTAAAATCGATACTCGTGAATCTTGCTTGTTTCGATCTAAAACAATGTATCCCGTTGTTTAGAGCCGGAATACAAGTTTTCGCGCAGTTCTGAGAAGAAAACATTACACCTTTCTATCGTCTACTCTTCGACGACTTGTAAAATCGATGCTCGTGAATCTTGCTAGTTTCGATCTAAAGCAATGTATCCCGTTGTTTTGAGCCGGAATACAAGTTTTCGCGCAGTTCTGAGCGAAAAAGTTTACACCTTTCTCTTGTCTACTCTTCGACGACTTGCAAAATCGATGCTCGTGAATTTTGCTAGTTTCGATCTAAAACGATGTATCCCGTTGTTTTGAGCCGGAATACAAGTTTTCGCGCAGTTCTGAAAGAAAAAGTTTACACCTTTCTTTCGTCTACTCTTCGACGACTTGTAAAATTGATGCTCGTGAATTTTGCTAACTTCGATCTAAAACGATGTATCCCGTTGTTTTGAGATGGAATACCAGTTTTCGCGTAGTTCTGAGAGAAAAAGTTGATACCTTTCTCTCGTCTACTCTTCGACTGCTTGTAAAATCGATACTCGTGAATCTTGCTAGTTTCGATCTAAAACGATGTATCCCGTTGTTTAGAGCCGGAATACAAGTTTTCGCGCAGTTCTGAGAGGAAAAGTTTACACCTTTCTATCGTCTACTCTTCGACGACTTGTAAAATCGATGCTCGTGAATCTTGCTAGTTTCGATCTAAAGCGATGTATTCTGTTGTCTTCAGCCGGAATACAATTTTTCGCGCAGTTCTGAGCGGAAAAGTTTACACCTTTCTCTCGTCTACTCTTCGACGACTTGTAAAATCGATGCTCGTGAATTTTGCTAGTTTCGATCTAAAACGATGTATCCCTTTGTTTTGAGCCGGAATACAAGTTTTCGCGCATTTCTGAGAGAAAACGTTTATACCTTTCTCTCGTCTACTCTTCGACGACTTGCAAAATCGATGCTCGTGAATCTTGCTAGTTTCGATCTAAAACGATGTATCTCGTTGTTTTGAGACGGAATACAAGTTTTCGCGCAGTTCTGAGCGAAAAAGTTGACACCTTTCTCTCGTCTACTCTTCGACAACTTGTAAAATCGATGCTCGTGAATTTTGCTAGTTTCGATCTAAAACGATGTATCTCGTTGTTTTGAGCCGGAATACAAGTTTTCGCGCAGTTCTGAAAGAAAACGTTTACACCTTTCTCGCGGCTACTCTTCGACGAACTGTAAAATCGATGCTCGTGAATGTTGCTAGTTTTGATCTAAAACGATGTATCCCGTTGTTTTTAGCCGGAATGCAAGTTTTCGCGCAGTTCTGAGAGAAAACGTTTACACCTTTCTCTCGTCTACTCTTCGACTGCTTGTAAAATCGATACTCGTGAATCTTGCTAGTTTCGATCTAAAACGATGTATAACGTTGTTTAGAGCCCGAATACGTTTTCGCGCAATTCTGAGAGGAAAAGTTTACACCTTTCTATCGTCTACTCATCGACGACTTGTAAAATCGATGCTCGTGAATCTTGCTAGTTTCGATCTAAAGCGATGCATACTGTTGCTTTGAGCCGGAATACAATTTTTCGCGCAGTTCTGAGCGAAAAAGTTTACACCTTTCTCTCGTCTACTCTTCGATGACTTGTAAAATCGATGCTCGTGAATTTTGCTAGTTTCGATCTAAAACGATGTATCGCGTTGTTTAGAGCCAGAATACAAGTTTTCGCGCCGTTCTGAGAGGAAAATTTTACACCTTTCTATCGTCTACTCTTCGCTTGAGTTGTGTCCTGTGTATTCTGTGCGCTATGAATCCTCATGCTGATTACCCACTAGCCCGAACCCTGACCCTTCTAAGTTGTAAAATCGATACTCGTGAATCTTGCTAGTTTCGATTTAAAACGATGTATCCCGTTGTTTAGAGCCGGAGTACGTTTTCGCGCAGTTCTGAGAGGAAAAGTTTACACCTTTCTATCGTCTACTCTTCGACTGCTTGTAAAATGGATAATCGTGAATCTTGCTAGTTTCGATATAAAACGATGTATCCCGTTGTTTAGAGCCGGAATCAAAGTTTTCGCGCAGTTCTGAAAGAAAAAGTTTACACCTTTCTCGCGTCTACTCTTCGACGAACTGTAAAATCGATGCTCGTCAATTTTGCTAGTTTCGATCTAAAACGATGTACCCCGTTGTTTTTAGCCGGAATACAAGTTTTCGCGCTGTTCTGAGAGGAAAAATTTACACCTTTCTTTCGTCTACTCTTCGACGACTTGTAAAATTGATGCTCGTGAATTTGGTAGTTTCGATCTAAAACGATGTATCCCGTTGTTTTGAGCCGGAATACAAGTTTCCGCGCAGTTCTGAGAGAAAAAGTTAATACCTTCCTCTCGTCTACTCTTCGACGACTTGTACAATAGATGCTCGTGAATCTTGCTAGTTTCGTTCTAAACCGACATATCGCGTTGTTTAGAGCCGGAATGCAGGTGTTCGCGCAGTTCTAAGAGAAAAAGTTTACACCTTTCTCTCGTCTACTCTTCGACGACTTGTAAAATCTATACTCGTGAATCTGGCTAGTTTCGATCTAAAACGATGTATCCCGTTGTTTAGAGCCGGAATACGTTTTCCCGCAGTTCTGAGAGGAAAAGTTTACACCTTTCTATCGTCTACTCATCGACGACTTGTAAAATCGATGCTCGTGAATCTTGCTAGTTTCGATCTAAAGCGATGTATCCTGTTGCGTTGAGCCGGAATACAATTTTTCGCGCAGTTCTGAGCGAAAAAGTTTACACCTTTCTCTCGTCTACTCTTCGATGACTTGTAAAATCGATGCTCGTGAATTTTGCTAGTTTCGATCTAACACGATGTATCCCGTTGTTTTGAGCCGGAATACAAGTTTTCGCGCAGTTCTGAGCGAAAAAGTTTACACCTTTCTATCGTCTACTCTTCGACTGCTTGTAAAATCGATACTCGTGAATCTTGCTAGTTTCGATCTAAAACGATGTATCCCGTTGTTTAGAGCCGGAATACAAGTTTTCGCGCAGTTCTGAGCGAAAAAGTTTACACCTCTCAATCGTCTACTCTTCGACGACTTGTAAAATCGATGCTCGTGAATCTTGCTAGTTTCGATTTAAAGCGATGTATCCCGTTGTTTTGAGCAGGAATACAAGATTTCGCGCTGTTCTGAGCGAAAAAGTTTACACCTTTCTCTCGTCTACTCTTCGACGACTTGCAAAATCGATGCTCGTGAATTTTGCTAGTTTCGATCTAACACGATGTATCCCGTTGTTTTGAGCCGGGATACAAGTTTTCGCGCAGTTCTGAAAGAAAAAGTTTACACCTTTCTTTCGTCTACTCTTCGACTGCTTGTAAAATCGATACTCGTGAATCTTGCTTGTTTCGATCTAAAACAATGTATCCCGTTGTTTAGAGCCGGAATACAAGTTTTCGCGCAGTTCTGAAAGAAAAAGTTTACACCTTTCTTTCGTCTACTCTTCGACTGCTTGTAAAATCGATACTCGTGAATCTTGCTTGTTTCGATCTAAAACAATGTATCCCGTTGTTTAGAGCCGGAATACAAGTTTTCGCGCAGTTCTGAGAAGAAAACATTACACCTTTCTATCGTCTACTCTTCGACGACTTGTAAAATCGATGCTCGTGAATCTTGCTAGTTTCGATCTAAAGCAATGTATCCCGTTGTTTTGAGCCGGAATACAAGTTTTCGCGCAGTTCTGAGCGAAAAAGTTTACACCTTTCTCTTGTCTACTCTTCGACGACTTGCAAAATCGATGCTCGTGAATTTTGCTAGTTTCGATCTAAAACGATGTATCCCGTTGTTTTGAGCCGGAATACAAGTTTTCGCGCAGTTCTGAAAGAAAAAGTTTACACCTTTCTTTCGTCTACTCTTCGACGACTTGTAAAATTGATGCTCTTGAATTTTGCTAACTTCGATCTAAAACGATGTATCGCGTTGTTTAAAGCCAGAATACAAGTTTTCGCGCAGTTCTGAGAGGAAAATTTTACACCTTTCTATCGTCTACTCTTCGCTTGTGTCGTGTCCTGTGTATTCTGTGCGCTATGAATCCTCATGCTGATTACCCACTAGCCCGAACCCTGACCCTTCTAAGTTGTAAAATCGATACTCGTGAATCTTGCTAGTTTCGATTTAAAACGATGTATCCCGTTGTTTAGAGCCGGAGTACGTTTTCGCGCAGTTCTGAGAGGAAAAGTTTACACCTTTCTATCGTCTACTCTTCGACTGCTTGTAAAATAGATAATCGTGAATCTTGCTAGTTTCGATATAAAACGATGTATCCCGTTGTTTAGAGCCGGAATCAAAGTTTTCGCGCAGTTCTTAGAGAAATAGTTTACACCTTTCTATCGTCTACTCTTCGACGACTTGTAAAATCGATACTCGTGAATCTGGCTAGTTTCGATCTAAAACGATGTATCCCGTTGTTTAGAGCCGGAATACAAGTTTTCGCGCATTTCTGAGAGGAAAAGTTTACACCTTTCTATCGTCTACTCTTCGACGACTTGTAAAGTCGATGCTCGTGAATTTTGCTAGTTTCGATCTAAAACGATGTATCGCGTTGTTTAGAGCCAGAATACAAGTTTTCGCGCAGTTCTGAGAGGAAAATATTACACCTTTCTATCGTCTACTCTTCGCTTGTGTTGTGTCCTGTGTATTCTGTGCGCTATTAATCCTCATGCTGATTACCCACTAGCCCAAACCCTGACCCTTCTAAGTTGTAAAATCGATACTCGTGAATCTTGCTAGTTTCGATTTAAAACGATGTATCCCGTTGTTTAGAGCCGGAGTACGTTTTCGCGCAGTTCTGAGAGGAAAAGTTTACACCTTTCTATCGTCTACTCTTCGACTGCTTGTAAAATGGATAATCGTGAATCTTGCTAGTTTCGATCTAAAACGATGTATCCCGTTGTTTAGAGCCGGAATCAAAGTTTTCGCGCAGTTCTTAGAGAAATAGTTTACACCTTTCTATCGTCTACTCTTCGACGACTTGTAAAATCGATACTCGTGAATCTGGCTAGTTTCGATCTAAAACGATGTATCCCGTTGTTTAGAGCCGGAATACAAGTTTTCGTGCATTTCTGAGAGGAAAAGTTTACACCTTTCTATCGTTTACTCTTCGACGACTTGTAAAATCGATACTCGTGAATCTGGCTAGTTTCGATCTAAAACGATGTACCCCGTTGTTTTTAGCCGGAATACAAGTTTTCGCGCCTTCTGAAAGAAAAAGTTTACACCTTTCTATCGTCTACTCTTCGACGACTTGTAAAATCAATATCGTGAATCTGGCTAGTTTCGATCTGAAACGATGTATCCCGTTGTTTAGAGCCGGAATACAAGTTTTCGCGCAGTTCTGAGAGGAAAAGTTCACACCTTTCTATCGTCTACTCTTCGACGACTTGTAAACTCGATGCACGTGAATCTTGCTAGTTTTGATCTAAAGCGATGTATCCTGTTGTTTTGAGCCGGAATACAAGTTTTCGCGCTGTTCTGAGAGGAAAAATTTACACCTTTCTTTCGTCTACTCTTCGACGACTTGTGAAATTGATGCTCGTGAATTTGATAGTTTCGATCTTTAACGATGTATCCCGTTGTTTTGAGCCGGAATACAAGTTTCCGCGCAGTTCTGAGAGAAATAGTTTACACCTTTCTATCGTCTACTCTTCGACGACTTGTAAAATCAATATCGTGAATCTGGCTAGTTTCGATCTAAAACGATGTATCCCGTTGTTTAGAGCCGGAATACAAGTTTTCGCGCAGTTCTGAGAGGAAAAGTTCACACCTTTCTATCGTCTACTCTTCGACGACTTGTAAAATCGATGCACGTGAATCTTGCTAGTTTTGATCTAAAGCGATGTATCCTGTTGTTTTGAGCCGGAATACAAGTTTTCGCGCTGTTCTGAGAGGAAAAATTTACACCTTTCTTTCGTCTACTCTTCGACGACTTGTGAAATTGATGCTCGTGAATTTGGTAGTTTCGATCTTTAACGATGTATCCCGTTGTTTTGAGCCGGAATACAAGTTTCCGCGCAGTTCTGAGAGGAAACGTTTACACCTTTCTATCGTCTACTCATCGACGACTTGTAAAATCGATGCTCGTGAAACTTGCTAGTTTCAATCTAAAGCGATGTATCCTGTTGCGTTGAGCCGGAATACAATTTTTCGCGCAGTTCTGAGCGAAAAAGTTTACACCTTTCTCTCGTCTACTCTTCGATGACTTGTAAAATCGATGCTCATGAATTTTGCTAGTTTCGAGCTAAAACGATGTATCTCGTTGTTTTAGCCGGAATGCAAATTTTCGCGCAGTTCTGAAAGAAAAAGTTTACACCTTTCTCGCGTCTACTCTTCGACGAACTGTAAAATCGATGCTCGTGAATGTTGCTAGTTTCGATCTAAAACGATGTGTCCCGTTGTTTTTAGCCGGAATACAAGTTTTCGCGCTGTTCTGAGAGGAAATATTTACACCTTTCTTTCGTCTACTCTTCGACGACTTGTAAAATCGATGCTCGTGAATCTTGCTAGTTTCGATCTAAAGCGATGTATCCCGTTGTTTTGAGCCGGAATACAAGTTTTCACGCTGTTCTGATAGAAAAAGTTCACACCTTTCTATCGTCTATTCTTCGCTTGTGTTGTGTCATGTGTATTCTGTGCGCTATGAATCCTCATGCTGAATCTTGCTAGTTTCGATCTAAAACGTTGTATCCCGTTGTTTAGAGCCGGAATACAAGTTTTAGCGGAGTTCTGAGCGAAAAAGTTTACACCTTTCTCTCGTCTACTCTTCGACTGCTTGTAAAATCGATATTCGTGAATTTTGCTAGTTTCGATTTAAAACGATGTATCCCGTTGTTTTGAGCCGGAATACAAGTTTTCGCGCAGTTCTGAAAGAAAACGTTTACACCTTGCTATCGTCTACTTTTCGACGACTTGTAAAATCGATGCTCGTGAATCTTGCTAGTTTCGATCTAAAACGATGTATCCCGTTGTTTTGAGCCGGAATACAAGTTTTCGCGCTGTTCTGAGAGGAAACATTTACACCTTTCTTTCGTCTACTCTTCGACGACTTGTAAAATCAATGCTCGTGAATCTTGCTAGTTTCGATCTTAAACGATGTATCCCGTTGTTTAGAGCCAGAATACAAGTTTTCGCGCAGTTCTGAGCGAAAAAGTTCATACCTTTCTATCGTCTACTCTTCGCTTGTGTTGTGTCCTGTGTATTCTGTGCGCTATGAATCCTGATGCTGATCACCCACTAGCCCGAACCCTGACCCTTCTAAGTTGTAAAATCGATACTCGTGAATCTTGCTAGTTTCGATCTAAAACGATGTATCCCGTTGTTTAGAGCCGGAATACAAGATTTCGCGCAGTTCTGAAAGAAAAGGTTTACACCTTTCTTTCGTCTACTCTTCTACTGCTTGTAAAATCGATACTCGTGAATCTTGCTTGTTTCGATCTAAAACAATGTATCCCGTTGTTTAGAGCCGGAATACAAGTTTTCGCGCAGTTCTGAGAAGAAAAAATTACACCTTTCTATCGTCTACTCTTCGACGACTTGTAAAATCGATGCTCATGAATCTTGCTAGTTTCGATGTAAAGCGATGTATCCCGTTGTTTTGAGCCGGAATACAAGTTTTCGCGCAGTTCTGAGCGAAAAAGTTTACACCTTTCTCTTGTCTACTCTTCGACGACTTGCAAAATCGATGCTCGTGAATTTTGCTAGTTTCGATCTAAAACGATGTATCCCGTTGTTTTGAGCCGGAATACAAGTTTTCGCGCAGTTCTGAGAGAAAAAGTTGATACCTTTCTCTCGTCTACTCTTCGACTGCTTGTAAAATCGATACTCGTGAATCTTGCTAGTTTCGATCTAAAACGATGTATCCCGTTGTTTAGAGCCGGAATACAAGTTTTCGCGCAGTTCTGAGAGGAAAAGTTTACACCTTTCTATCGTCTACTCTTCGACGACTTGTAAAATCGATGCTCGTGAATCTTGCTAGTTTCGATCTAAAGCGATGTATTCTGTTGTCTTCAGCCGGAATACAATTTTTCGCGCAGTTCTGAGCGAAAAGTTTACACCTTTCTCTCGTCTACTCTTCGACGACTTGTAAACTCGATGCTCGTGAATTTTGCTAGTTTCGATCTAAAACGATGTATCCCTTTGTTTTGAGCCGGAATACAAGTTTTCGCGCATTTCTGAGAGAAAAAGTTTATACCTTTCTCTCGTCTACTCTTCGACGACTTGTAAAATCGATGCTCGTGAATCTTGCTAGTTTCGATCTAAAACGATGTATCTCGTTGTTTTGAGCCGGAATACAAGTTTTCGCGCAGTTCTGAGCGAAAAAGTTGACACCTTTCTCTCGTCTACTCTTCGACGACTTGTAAAATCGATGCTCGTGAATTTTGCTAGTTTCGATCTAAAACGATGTATCTCGTTGTTTTGAGCCGGAATACAAGTTTTCGCGCAGTTCTGAAAGAAAACGTTTACACCTTTCTCTCGTCTACTCTTCGACTGCTTGTAAAATCGATACTCGTGAATCTTGCTAGTTTCGATCTAAAACGATGTATAACGTTGTTTAGAGCCGGAATACGTTTTCGCGCAATTCTGAGAGGAAAAGTTTACACCTTTCTATCGTCTACTCATCGACGACTTGTAAAATCGATGCTCGTGAATCTTGCTAGTTTCGATCTAAAGCGATGCATACTGTTGCTTTGAGCCGGAATACAATTTTTCGCGCAGTTCTGAGCGAAAAAGTTTACACCTTTCTTTCGTCTACTCTTCGATGACTTGTAAAATCGATGCTCGTGAATTTTGCTAGTTTCGATCGAAAACGATGTATCGCGTTGTTTAGAGCCAGAATACAAGTTTTCGCGCAGTTCTGAGAGGAAAATTTCACACCTTTCTATCGTCTACTCTTCGCTTGTGTTGTGTCCTGTGTATTCTGTGCGCTATGAATCCTCATGCTGATTACCCACTAGCCCGAACCCTGACCCTTCTAAGTTGTAAAATCGATACTCGTGAATCTTGCTAGTTTCGATTTAAAACGATGTATCCCGTTGTTTAGAGCCGGAGTACGTTTTCACGCAGTTCTGAGAGGAAAAGTTTACACCTTTCTATCGTCTACTCTTCGACTGCTTGTAAAATCGATAATCGTGAATCTTGCTAGTTTCGAACTAAAACGATGTATCCCGTTGTTTTAAGCCGGAATGCAAGTTTTCGCGCAGTTCTGAGCGAAAAAGTTTACACCTTTCTCTTGTCTACTCTTCGACGACTTGCAAAATCGATGCTCGTGAATTTTGCTAGTTTCGATCTAAAACGATGTATCCCGTTGTTTTGAGCCGGAATACAAGTTTTCGCGCAGTTCTGAAAGAAAAAGTTTACACCTTTCTTTCGTGTACTCTTCAACGACTTGTAAAATTGATGCTCGTGAATTTTGCTAGCTTCGATCTAAAACGATGTATCCCGTTGTTTTGAGATGGAATACAAGTTTTCGCGCAGTTCTGAGAAAAAAAGTTGATACCTTTCTCTCGTCTACTCTTCGACTGCTTGTAAAATCGATACTCGTGAATCTTGCTAGTTTCGATCTAAAACGATGTATCCCGTTGTTTAGAGCCGGAATACAAGTTTTCGCGCAGTTCTGAGCGGAAAAGTTTACACCTTTCTCTCGTCTACTCTTCGACGACTTGTAAAATCGATGCTTGTGAATTTTGCTAGTGTCGATCTAAAACGATGTATCCCTTTGTTTTAAGCCGGAATACAAGTTTTCGCGCATTTTTGAGAGAAAAAGTTTATACCTTTCTCTCGTCTACTCTTCGACGACTTGTAAAATCGATGCTCGTGAATCTTGCTAGTTTCGATCTAAAACGATGTATCTCGTTGTTTTGAGCCGGAATACAAGTTTTCGCGCAGTTCTGAGCGAAAAAGTTGACACCTTTCTCTCGTCTACTCTTCGACGAGTTGTAAAATCGATGCTCTTGAATTTTGCTAGTTTCGATCTAAAACGATGTATCTCGTTGTTTTAAGCCGGAATAAAAGTTTTCGCGCAGTTCTGAAAGAAAACGTTTACACCTTTCTCTCGTCTACTCTTCGACTGCTTGTAAAATCGGTACTCGTGAATCTTGCTAGTTTCGATCTAAAACGATGTATAACGTTGTTTAGAGCCGGAATACGTTTTCGCGCAATTCTGAGAGGAAAATTTCACACCTTTCTATCGTCTACTCTTCGCTTGTGTTGTGTCCTGTGTATTCTGTGCGCTATGAATCCTCATGCTGATTACCCACTAGCCCGAACCCTGACCCTTCTAAGTTGTAAAATCGATACTCGTGAATCTTGCTAGTTTCGATTGAAAACGATGTATCCCGTTGTTTAGAGCCGGAGTACGTTTTCACGCAGTTCTGAGAGGAAAAGTTTACACCTTTCTATCGTCTACTCTTCGACGACTTGTAAAATCGATACTCGTGAATCTGGCTAGTTTCGATCCAAAGCGATGTATCCCGTTGTTTTAAGCCGGAATACAAGTTTTCGCGCAGTTCTGAGCGAAAAAGTTTACACCTTTCTCTTGTCTACTCTTCGACGACTTGCAAAATCGATGCTCGTGAATTTTGCTAGTTTCGATCTAAAACGATGTATCCCGTTGTTTTGAGCCGGAATACAAGTTTTCGCGCAGTTCTGAAAGAAAAAGTTTACACCTTTCTTTCGTGTACTCTTCAACGACTTGTAAAATTGATGCTCGTGAATTTTGCTAGCTTCGATCTAAAACGATGTATCCCGTTGTTTTGAGATGGAATACAAGTTTTCGCGCAGTTCTGAGAGAAAAAGTTGATACCTTTCTCTCGTCTACTCTTCGACTGCTTGTAAAATCGATACTCGTGAATCTTGCTAGTTTCGATCTAAAACGATGTATCCCGTTGTTTAGAGCCGGAATACAAGTTTTCGCGCAGTTCTGAGCGGAAAAGTTTACACCTTTCTCTCGTCTACTCTTCGACGACTTGTAAAATCGATGCTTGTGAATTTTGCTAGTGTCGATCTAAAACGATGTATCCCTTTGTTTTAAGCCGGAATACAAGTTTTCGCGCATTTTTGAGAGAAAAAGTTTATACCTTTCTCTCGTCTACTCTTCGACGACTTGTAAAATCGATGCTCGTGAATCTTGCTAGTTTCGATCTAAAACGATGTATCTCGTTGTTTTGAGCCGGAATACAAGTTTTCGCGCAGTTCTGAGCGAAAAAGTTTATACCTTTCTCTCGTCTACTCTTCGACGACTTGTAAAATCGATGCTCGTGAATTTTGCTAGTTTCGATCTAAAACGATGTATCCCGTTGTTTAGAGCCGGAATACAAGTTTTCGCGCAGTTCTGAGAGAAATAGTTTACACCTTTCTATCGTCTACTCTTCGACGACTTGTAAAATCGATACTCGTGAATCTGGCTAGTTTCGATCTAAAACGATGTATCCCGTTGTTTAGAGCCGGAATACAAGTTTTCGCGCAGTTCTGAGAAGAAAAGTTTACACCTTTCTATCGTCTACTCTTCGACGACTTGTAAAATCGATGCTCGTGAATTTTGCTAGTTTCGATCTAAAACGATGTACCCCGTTGTTTTTAGCCGGAATACAAGTTTTCGCGCTGTTCTGAAAGAAAAAGTTTACACCTTTCTCGCGTCTACTCTTCGACGAACTGTAAAATCGATGCTCGTGAATTTTGCTAGTTTCGATCTAAAACGAATGACCCCGTTGTTTTGAGCCGGAATACAAGTTTTCGCGCAGTTCTGAGCGAAAAAGTTTACACCTTTCTCTCGTCTACTCTTCGACGACTTGTAAAATCGATGCTCGTGAATTTTGCAAGTTTCGATCTAAAACGATGTATCCCTTTGTTTTGAGCCGCAATACAAGTTTTCGCGCAGTTCTGAAAGAAAAAGTTTACACCTTTCTCGCGTCTACTCCTCGACGAACTGTAAAATCGATGCTCGTGAATTTTGCTAGTTTCGATCTAAAACGATGTACCCCGTTGTTTTTAGCCGGAATACAAGTTTTCGCGCTGTTCTGAGAGGAAAAATTTACACCTTTCTTTCGTATACTCTTCGACGACTTGTAAAATTGATGCTCGTGAATTTGGTAGTTTCGATCTAAAACGATGTATCCCGTTGTTTTGAGCCGGAATACAAGTTTTCGCGCAGTTCTGAGAGAAAAAGTTAATACCTTTCTCTCGTCTACTCTTCGACGACTTGTACAATAGATGCTCGTGAATCTTGCTAGTTTCGATCTAAACCGACATATCGCGTTGTTTAGAGCCGGAATGCAGGTGTTCGCGCAGTTCTAAGAGAAAAAGTTTACACCTTTCCCTCGTCTACTCTTCGACTGCTTGTAAAATCGTTACACGTGAATCTTGCTAGTTTCGATCTAAAACGATGTATAACGTTGTTTAGAGCCGGAATACGTTTTCGCGCAGTTCTGAGAGGAAAAGTTTACACCTTTCTATCGTCTACTCATCGACGACTTGTAAAATCGATGCTCGTGAATCTTGATAGTTTCGATCTAAAGCGATGTATTCTGTTGCTTTGAGCCGGAATACAATTTTTCGCGCCGTTCTGAGCGAAAAAGTTTACACATTTCTCTCGTCTACTCTTCGATGACTTGTAAAATCGATGCTCGTGAATTTTGCTAGTTTCGATCTAAAACGATGCATCTCGTTGTTTTAGCCGGAATACAAATTTTCGCGCAGTTCTGAAAGAAAAAGTTTACACCTTTCTCGCGTCTACTCTTCGACGAACTGTAAAATCGATGCTCGTGAATGTTGCTAGTTTCGATCTAAAACGATGTGTCCCGTTGTTTTTAGCCGAAATACAAGTTTTCGCGCTGTTCTGAGAGGAAATATTTACACCTTTCTTTCGTCTACTCTTCGACGACATGTAAAATTGATGCTCGTTAATCGTGCTAGTTTCGATCTAAAACGATGTATCCCGTTGTTTAGAGCCGTAATACAAGTTTTCGCGCAGTTCTGAGAGAAATAGTTTACACCTTTCTATCGTCTACTCTTCGACGACTTGTAAAATCGATACTCGTGAATCTGGCTTGTTTCGATCTAAAACGATGTATCCCCGGTTTTAGAGCCGGAATACAAGTTTTCGCGCAGTTCTGAGAGGAAAAGTTTACACCTTTCTATCGTCTACTCTTCGACGACTTGTAAAGTCGATGCTCGTGAATTTTGCTAGTTTCGATCTAAAACGATGTACCCCGTTGTTTTTAGCCGGAATACAAGTTTTCGCGCTGTTCTGAAAGAAAAAGTTTACACCTTTCTCGCGTCTACTCTTCGACGAACTGTAAAATCGATGCTCGTGAATTTTGCTAGTTTCGATCTAAAACGATGTACCCCGTTGTTTTTAGCCGGAATACAAGTTTTCGCGCAGTTCTGAGAGAAATAGTTTACACCTTTCTATCGTCTACTCTTCGACGACTTGTAAAATCGATGCACGTGAATCTTGCTAGTTTTGATCTAAAGCGATGTATCCTGTTGTTTTGAGCCGGAATACAAGTTTTCGCGCAGTTCTGAGCGAAAAAGTTTACACCTTTCTCTCGTCTACTCTTCGACGACTTGTAAAATCGATGCTCGTGAATTTTGCTAGTTTCGATCTAAAACGATGTACCCCGTTGTTTTTAGCCGGAATACAAGTTTTCGCGCTGTTCTGAGAGGAAAAATTCACACCTTTCTTTCGTATACTCTTCGACGACTTGTAAAATTGATGCTCGTGAATTTGGTAGTTTCGATCTAAAACGATGTATCCCGTTGTTTTGGGCCGGAATACAAGTTTTCGCGCAGTTCTGAGAGAAAAAGTTAATACCTTTCTCTCGTCTACTCTTCGACGACTTGTACAATAGATGCTCGTGAATCTTGCTAGTTTCGATCTAAACCGACATATCGCGTTGTTTAGAGCCGGAATGCAGGTGTTCGCGCAGTTCTAAGAGAAAAAGTTTACACCTTTCCCTCGTCTACTCTTCGACTGCTTGTAAAATCGTTACTCGTGAATCTTGCTAGTTTCGATCTAAAACGATGTATAACGTTGTTTAGAGCCGGAATACGTTTTCGCGCAGTTCTGAGAGGAAAAGTTTACACCTTTCTATCGTCTACTCATCGACGACTTGTAAAATCGATGCTCGTGAATCTTGATAGTTTCGATCTAAAGCGATGTATCCTGTTGCTTTGAGCCGGAATACAATTTTTCGCGCAGTTCTGAGCGAAAAAGTTTACACATTTCTCTCGTCTACTCTTCGATGACTTGTAAAATCGATGCTCGTGAATTTTGCTAGTTTCGATCTAAAACGATGCATCTCGTTGTTTTAGCCGGAATACAAATTTTCGCGCACTTCTGAAAGAAAAAGTTTACACCTTTCTCGCGTCTACTCTTCGACGAACTGTAAAATCGATGCTCGTGAATGTTGCTAGTTTCGATCTAAAACGATGTGTCCCGTTGTTTTTAGCCGAAATACAAGTTTTCGCGCTGTTCTGAGAGGAAATATTTACACCTTTCTTTCGTCTACTCTTCGACGACATGTAAAATTGATGCTCGTGAATTTTGCTAGTTTCGATCTAAAACGATGTATCCCGTTGTTTAGAGCCGTAATACAAGTTTTCGCGCAGTTCTGAGAGAAATAGTTTACACCTTTCTATCGTCTACTCTTCGACGACTTGTAAAATCGATACTCGTGAATCTGGCTAGTTTCGATCTAAAACGATGTATCCCGTTGTTTAGAGCCAGAATACAAGTTTTCGCGCTGTTCTGAGAGGAAAAGTTTACACCTTTCTATCGTCTACTCTTCGACGACTTGTAAAATCGATGCTCGTGAATCTTGCTAGTTTCAATCTAAAGCGATGTATCCCGTTGTTTTGAGCCGGAATACAAGTTTTCGCGCAGTTCTGAGCTAAAAAGTTTACACCTTTCTCTCGTCTACTCTTCGACGACTTGTACAGTCGATGCTCGTGAATCTTGCTAGTTTCGATCTAAAACGATCTATCCCGTTGTTTTGAGCCGGAATACAAGTTTTCGCGCTGTTCTGAAAGAAAAAGTTTACACCTTTCTCGCGTCTACTCTTCGACGAACTGTAAAATTGATGCTCGTGAATTTTGCTAGTTTCGATCTAAAACGATGTACCCCGTTGTTTTTAGCCGGAATACAAGTTTTCGCGCAGTTCTGAGAGAAATAGTTTACACCTTTCTATCGTCTACTCTTCGACGACTTGTAAAATCGATGCACGTGAATCTTGCTAGTTTTGATCTAAAGCAATGTATCCTGTTGTTTTGAGCCGGAATACAAGTTTTCGCGCAGTTCTGAGCGAAAAAGTTTACACCTTTCTCTCGTCTACTCTTCGACGACTTGTAAAATCGATGCTCGTGAATTTTGCTAGTTTCGATCTAAAACGATGTACCCCGTTGTTTTTAGCCGGAATACAAGTTTTCGCGCTGTTCTGAGAGGAAAAATTCACACCTTTCTTTCGTATACTCTTCGACGACTTGTAAAATTGATGCTCGTGAATTTGGTAGTTTCGATCTAAAACGATGTATCCCGTTGTTTTGGGCCGGAATACAAGTTTTCGCGCAGTTCTGAGAGAAAAAGTTAATACCTTTCTCTCGTCTACTCTTCGACGACTTGTACAATAGATGCTCGTGAATCTTGCTAGTTTCGATCTAAACCGACATATCGCGTTGTTTAGAGCCGGAATGCAGGTGTTCGCGCAGTTCTAAGAGAACAAGTTTACACCTTTCCCTCGTCTACTCTTCGACTGCTTGTAAAATCGTTACTCGTGAATCTTGCTAGTTTCGATCTAAAACGATGTAAAACGTTGTTTAGAGCCGGAATACGTTTTCGCGCAGTTCTGAGAGGAAAAGTTTACACCTTTCTACGTCTACTCATCGACGACTTGTAAAATCGATGCTCGTGAATCTTGATAGTTTCGATCTAAAGCGATGTATCCTGTTGCTTTGAGCCGGAATACAATTTTTCGCGCAGTTCTGAGCGAAAAAGTTTACACATTTCTCTCGTCTACTCTTCGATGACTTGTAAAATTGATGCTCGTGAATTTTGCTAGTTTCGATCTAAAACGATGCATCTCGTTGTTTTAGCCGGAATACAAATTTTCGCGCAGTTCTGAAAGAAAAAGTTTACACCTTTCTCGCGTCTACTCTTCGACGAACTGTAAAATCGATGCTCGTGAATGTTGCTAGTTTCGATCTAAAACGATGTGTCCCGTTGTTTTTAGCCGAAATACAAGTTTTCGCGCGGTTCTGAGAGGAAATATTTACACCTTTCTTTCGTCTACTCTTCGACGACATGTAAAATTGATGCTCGTGAATTTTGCTAGTTTCGATCTAAAACGATGTATCCCGTTGTTTAGAGCCGTAATACAAGTTTTCGCGCAGTTCTGAGAGAAATAGTTTACACCTTTCTATCGTCTACTCTTCGACGACTTGTAAAATCGATACTCGTGAATCTGGCTAGTTTCGATCTAAAACGATGTATCCCGTTGTTTAGAGCCAGAATACAAGTTTTCGCGCTGTTCTGAGAGGAAAAGTTTACACCTTTCTATCGTCTACTCTTCGACGACTTGTAAAATCGATGCTCGTGAATCTTGCTAGTTTCAATCTAAAGCGATGTATCCCGTTGTTTTGAGCCGGAATACAAGTTTTCGCGCAGTTCTGAGCTAAAAAGTTTACACCTTTCTCTCGTCTACTCTTCGACGACTTGTACAGTCGATGCTCGTGAATCTTGCTAGTTTCGATCTAAAACGATCTATCCCGTTGTTTTGAGCCGGAATACAAGTTTTCGCGCAGTTCTGATAGAAAAAGTTCACACCTTTCTATCGTCTACTCTTCGACAACTTGTAAAATCGATACTCGTGAATCTTGCTAGTTTCGATCTAAAACGTTGTATCCCGTTGTTTAGAGCCGGAATACAAGTTTTCGCGCAGTTCTGAGCGCAAAATTTTACACCTTTCCCTCGTCTACTCTTCGACTAGTAAAATCGATGTTCATGAATCTCGCTAGTTTCAATCTAAAACGATGTATCCCTTTGTTTTGAGCCGGAATACAAGTTTTCGCGCAGTCCTGAAAGAAAAAGTTTACACCTTTCTATCGTCTACTTTTCGACGACTTGTAAAATCGATGCTCGTGAATCTTGCTAGTTTCGATCTAAAACGATGTATCCCGTTGTTTAGAGCCGGAATACAAGTTTTCGCGCAGTTCCGAGAGAAAAAGTTTACACCTTTCTATCGTCTACTCTTCGACGACTTGTAAAATCAATGCTCGTGAATCTTGCTAGTTTCGATCTTAAACGATGTATCCCGTTGTTTAGAGCCGGAAAACAAGTTTTCGCGCAGTTCTGAGCGAAAACGCTCACACCTTTCTATCGTCTACTCTTCGCTTGTGTTGTGTCCTGTGTATTCTGTGCGCTATGAATCCTCATGCTGATCACCCACTAGCCCGAACCCTGACCCTTCTAAGTTGTAAAATCGATACTCCTGAATCTTGCTAGTTTCGATCTAAAACGTTGTATCCCGTTGTTTAGAGCCGGAATACAAGTTTTGGTGCAGTTCTGAGCGAAAAAGTTTTCACCTTTCTATCGTCTACTCTTCGACTGCTTGTAAAGTCGATACTCGTGAATCTTGCTAGTTTCGATCTAAAACGATGTATTCGGTTGTTTAGAGCCGGAATACAAGTTTTCGCGCAGTTCTGAGAAGAAAAAATTACACCTTTCTATCGTCTACACTTCGACGACTTGTAAAATCGATGCTCGTGAATCTTGCTAGTTTCGATCTAAAGCGATGTATCTCGTTGTTTTGAGTCGGAATACAAGTTTTCGCGCAATTCTGAGCGAAAAAAATTACACCTTTCTATCGTCTACACTTCGACGACTTGTAAAATCGATGCTCGTGAATTTTGCTAGTTTCGATCTAAAACGATGTATCTCGTTGTTTTGAGCCGGAATACATGTTTTCGCGCAGTTCTGAGCGAAAAAAATTACACCTTTCTCTCGTCTACTCTTCGACGACTTGTAAAATCGATGCTCGTGAATTTTCCTAGTTTCGATCTAACACGATGTATCCCGTTGTTTTGAGCAGGAATAGAAGTTTTCGCGCAGTTCTGAGAGAAAAAGTTTATACCTTTCTCTTGTCTACTCTTCGACGACTTGTAAAATAGATTCTCGTGAATCTTGCTAATTTTGATCTAAGACGACGTATCACGTTGTTTAGAGCCGGAATACAAGTTTTCGTGCAGTTCTGAGAGAAAAAGATTACACCTTTCTCTCGTCTACTCTTCGACTGCTTGTAAAATCGATACTCATGAATCTTGCTAGTTTCGATCTAAAACGATGTATCCCGTTGTTTAGAGCCGGAATACCAGTTTTCGCGCAGTTCTGAGAGGAAAAGTTAACACCTTTCTATCGTCTACTCTTCGACGACTTGTAAAATTGATGCTCGTGAATTTTCCTAGTTTCGATCTAAAGCGATGTATTCTGTTGTTTTGAGCCGGAATACCATTTCTCGCGCAGTTCTGAGCGAAAAAGTTTACACCTTTCCCTCGTCTACTCTTCGACGACTTGTAAAATCGATGCTCGTGAATTTTGCTAGTTTCGATCTAAAACGATGTATCTCGTTGTTTTGAGCCGGAATACAAGTTTTCGCCAGTTCTGAAAGAAAAAGTTTACACCTTTCTCGCGGCTACTCTTCGACGAACTGTAAAATCGATGCTCGTGAATGTTGCTAGTTTCGATCTAAAACGATGTATCCTGTTTTTTTTAGCCGGAATGCAAGTTTTCGCGCAGTTCTGAGAGAAAAAGTTTACACCTTTCTCTCGTCTACTCTTCGACTGCTTGTAAAATCGATACTCGTGAATCTTGCTAGTTTCGATCTAAAACAATGTATAACGTTGTTTAGAGCCGGAATACGTTTTCGCGCAGTTCTGAAACTTTACACCTTTCTATCGTCTACTCATCGAAGACTTGTAAAATCGATGCTCGTGAATCTTGCTAGTTTCGATCTAAAGCGATGTATAGTGTTGCTTTGAGCCGGAATACAATTTTTCGCGCAGTTCTGAGCGAAAAAGTTTACACCTTTCTCTCGTCTACTCTTCGGTGACTTGTAAAATCGATGCTCGTGAATTTTGCTAGTTTCGATCTAAAACGATGTATCTCATTGTTTTAGCCGGAATACAAGTTTTCGCGCAGTTCTGAAAGAAGACGTTTACACCTTTCTCGCGTCTACTCTTCGACGAACTGTAAAATTGATGCTCGTGAATGTTGCTAGTTTCGATCTAAAACGATGTGTCCCGTTGTTTTTAGCCGGAATACATGTTTTCGCGCTGTTCTGAGAGGAAAAATTTACACCTTTCTTTCGTCTACTCTTCGACCACTTGTAAAATTGATGCTCGTGATGTTTGCTAGTTTCGATCTAAAACAATGTATCCCGTTGTTTAGAGCCGGAATACAAGTTTTCGCGCTGTTCTGAGAGGAAAAGTTTACACCTTTCTATCGTCTACTCTTCGACGACTTGTAAAATCGATGCTCGTGAATCTTGCTAGTTTCGATCTAAAGCGATGTATCCCGTTGTTTTGAGCCGGAATACAAGTTTTCGCGCAGTTCTGAGAGGAAAAGTTGACACCTTTCTATCGTCTACTCTTCGACGACTTGTAAAATCGATGCTCGTGAATCTTGCTTGCTAGTTTCGATCTAAAGCGATGTATTCAGTTGTTTTGAGCCGGAATACCATTTTTCGCGCAGTTCTGAGCGAAAAAGTTTACACCTTTCCCTCGTCTACTCTTCGACGACTTGTAAAATCGATGCTCGTGAATTTTGCTAGTTTCAATCTAAAGCGATGTATCCCGTTGTTTTGAGCCGGAATACAAGTTTTCGCGCAGTTCTGAGCTAAAAAGTTTACACCTTTCTCTCGTCTACTCTTCGACGACTTGTACAGTCGATGCTCGTGAATTTTGCTAGTTTCGATCTAAAACGATCTATCCCGTTGTTTTGTGCCGGAATACAAGTTTTCGCGCAGTTCTGATAGAAAAAGTTCACACCTTTCTATCGTCTACTCTTCGACAACTTGTAAAATCGATACTCGTGAATCTTGCTAGTTTCGATCTAAAACGTTGTATCCCGTTGTTTAGAGCCGGAATACAAGTTTTCGCGCAGTTCTGAGCGCAAAATTTTACACCTTTCCCTCGTCTACTCTTCGACTAGTAAAATCGATGTTCATGAATCTCGCTAGTTTCAATCTAAAACGATGTATCCCTTTGTTTTGAGCCGGAATACAAGTTTTCGCGCAGATCTGAAAGAAAAAGTTTACACCTTTCTATCGTCTACTTTTCGACGACTTGTAAAATCGATGCTCGTGAATCTTGCTAGTTTCGATCTAAAACGATGTATCCCGTTGTTTAGAGCCGGAATACAAGTTTTCGCGCAGTTCTGAGAGAAAAAGTTTACACCTTTCTATCGTCTACTCTTCGACGACTTGTAAAATCAATGCTCGTGAATCTTGCTAGTTTCGATCTTAAACGATGTATCCCGTTGTTTAGAGCCGGAAAACAAGTTTTCGCGCAGTTCTGAGCGAAAACGTTCACACCTTTCTATCGTCTACTCTTCGCTTGTGTTGTGTCCTGTGTATTCTGTGCGCTATGAATCCTCATGCTGATCACCCACTAGCCCGAACCCTGACCCTTCTAAGTTGTAAAATCGATACTCCTGAATCTTGCTAGTTTCGATCTAAAACGTTGTATCCCGTTGTTTAGAGCCGGAATACAAGTTTTGGTGCAGTTCTGAGCGAAAAAGTTTTCACCTTTCTATCGTCTACTCTTCGACTGCTTGTAAAGTCGATACTCGTGAATCTTGCTAGTTTCGATCTAAAACGATGTATTCGGTTGTTTAGAGCCGGAATACAAGTTTTCGCGCAGTTCTGAGAAGAAAAAATTACACCTTTCTATCGTCTACACTTCGACGACTTGTAAAATTGATGCTCGTGAATCTTGCTAGTTTCGATCTAAAGCGATGTATCTCGTTGTTTTGAGTCGGAATACAAGTTTTCGCGCAGTTCTGAGCGAAAAAAATTACACCTTTCTATCGTCTACACTTCGACGACTTGTAAAATCGATGCTCGTGAATTTTGCTAGTTTCGATCTAAAACGATGTATCTCGTTGTTTTGAGCCGGAATACAAGTTTTCGCGCAGTTCTGAGCGAAAAAAATTACACCTTTCTCTCGTCTACTCTTCGACGACTTGTAAAATCGATGCTCGTGAATTTTCCTAGTTTCGATCTAACACGATGTATCCCGTTGTTTTGAGCAGGAATAGAAGTTTTCGCGCAGTTCTGAGAGAAAAAGTTTATACCTTTCTCTCGTCTACTCTTCGACGACTTGTAAAATAGATTCTCGTGAATCTTGCTAATTTCGATCTAAAACGACGTATCACGTTGTTTAGAGCCGGAATACAAGTTTTCGTGCAGTTCTGAGAGAAAAAGATTACACCTTTCTCTCGTCTACTCTTCGACTGCTTGTAAAATCGATACTCATGAATCTTGCTAGTTTCGATCTAAAACGATGTATCCCGTTGTTTAGAGCCGGAATACAAGTTTTCGCGCAGTTCTGAGAGGAAAAGTTAACACCTTTCTATCGTCTACTCTTCGACGACTTGTAAAATCGATGCTCGTGAATCTTGCTAGTTTCGATCTAAAGCGATGTATAGTGTTGCTTTGAGCCGGAATACAATTTTTCGCGCAGTTCTGAGCGAAAAAGTTTACACCTTTCTCTCGTCTACTCTTCGGTGACTTGTAAAATCGATGCTCGTGAATTTTGCTAGTTTCGATCTAAAACGATGTATCTCATTGTTTTAGCCGGAATACAAGTTTTCGCGCAGTTCTGAAAGAAGACGTTTACACCTTTCTCGCGTCTACTCTTCGACGAACTGTAAAATTGATGCTCGTGAATGTTGCTAGTTTCGATCTAAAACGATGTGTCCCGTTGTTTTTAGCCGGAATACATGTTTTCGCGCTGTTCTGAGAGGAAAAATTTACACCTTTCTTTCGTCTACTCTTCGACGACTTGTAAAATTGATGCTCGTGATGTTTGCTAGTTTCGATCTAAAACAATGTATCCCGTTGTTTAGAGCCGGAATACAAGTTTTCGCGCTGTTCTGAGAGGAAAAGTTTACACCTTTCTATCGTCTACTCTTCGACGACTTGTAAAATCGATGCTCGTGAATCTTGCTAGTTTCGATCTAAAGCGATGTATCCCGTTGTTTTGAGCCGGAATACAAGTTTTCGCGCAGTTCTGAGAGGAAAAGTTGACACCTTTCTATCGTCTACTCTTCGACGACTTGTAAAATCGATGCTCGTGAATCTTGCTTGCTAGTTTCGATCTAAAGCGATGTATTCAGTTGTTTTGAGCCGGAATACCATTTTTCGCGCAGTTCTGAGCGAAAAAGTTTACACCTTTCCCTCGTCTACTCTTCGACGACTTGTAAAATCGATGCTCGTGAATTTTGCTAGTTTCAATCTAAAGCGATGTATCCCGTTGTTTTGAGCCGGAATACAAGTTTTCGCGCAGTTCTGAGCTAAAAAGTTTACACCTTTCTCTCGTCTACTCTTCGACGACTTGTACAGTCGATGCTCGTGAATTTTGCTAGTTTCGATCTAAAACGATCTATCCCGTTGTTTTGTGCCGGAATACAAGTTTTCGCGCAGTTCTGATAGAAAAAGTTCACACCTTTCTATCGTCTACTCTTCGACAACTTGTAAAATCGATACTCGTGAATCTTGCTAGTTTCGATCTAAAACGTTGTATCCCGTTGTTTAGAGCCGGAATACAAGTTTTCGCGCAGTTCTGAGCGCAAAATTTTACACCTTTCCCTCGTCTACTCTTCGACTAGTAAAATCGATGTTCATGAATCTCGCTAGTTTCAATCTAAAACGATGTATCCCTTTGTTTTGAGCCGGAATACAAGTTTTCGCGCAGATCTGAAAGAAAAAGTTTACACCTTTCTATCGTCTACTTTTCGACGACTTGTAAAATCGATGCTCGTGAATCTTGCTAGTTTCGATCTAAAACGATGTATCCCGTTGTTTAGAGCCGGAATACAAGTTTTCGCGCAGTTCTGAGAGAAAAAGTTTACACCTTTCTATCGTCTACTCTTCGACGACTTGTAAAATCAATGCTCGTGAATCTTGCTAGTTTCGATCTTAAACGATGTATCCCGTTGTTTAGAGCCGGAAAACAAGTTTTCGCGCAGTTCTGAGCGAAAACGTTCACACCTTTCTATCGTCTACTCTTCGCTTGTGTTGTGTCCTGTGTATTCTGTGCGCTATGAATCCTCATGCTGATCACCCACTAGCCCGAACCCTGACCCTTCTAAGTTGTAAAATCGATACTCCTGAATCTTGCTAGTTTCGATCTAAAACGTTGTATCCCGTTGTTTAGAGCCGGAATACAAGTTTTGGTGCAGTTCTGAGCGAAAAAGTTTTCACCTTTCTATCGTCTACTCTTCGACTGCTTGTAAAGTCGATACTCGTGAATCTTGCTAGTTTCGATCTAAAACGATGTATTCGGTTGTTTAGAGCCGGAATACAAGTTTTCGCGCAGTTCTGAGAAGAAAAAATTACACCTTTCTATCGTCTACACTTCGACGACTTGTAAAATTGATGCTCGTGAATCTTGCTAGTTTCGATCTAAAGCGATGTATCTCGTTGTTTTGAGTCGGAATACAAGTTTTCGCGCAGTTCTGAGCGAAAAAAATTACACCTTTCTATCGTCTACACTTCGACGACTTGTAAAATCGATGCTCGTGAATTTTGCTAGTTTCGATCTAAAACGATGTATCTCGTTGTTTTGAGCCGGAATACAAGTTTTCGCGCAGTTCTGAGCGAAAAAAATTACACCTTTCTCTCGTCTACTCTTCGACGACTTGTAAAATCGATGCTCGTGAATTTTCCTAGTTTCGATCTAACACGATGTATCCCGTTGTTTTGAGCAGGAATAGAAGTTTTCGCGCAGTTCTGAGAGAAAAAGTTTATACCTTTCTCTCGTCTACTCTTCGACGACTTGTAAAATAGATTCTCGTGAATCTTGCTAATTTCGATCTAAAACGACGTATCACGTTGTTTAGAGCCGGAATACAAGTTTTCGTGCAGTTCTGAGAGAAAAAGATTACACCTTTCTCTCGTCTACTCTTCGACTGCTTGTAAAATCGATACTCATGAATCTTGCTAGTTTCGATCTAAAACGATGTATCCCGTTGTTTAGAGCCGGAATACAAGTTTTCGCGCAGTTCTGAGAGGAAAAGTTAACACCTTTCTATCGTCTACTCTTCGACGACTTGTAAAATTGATGCTCGTGAATTTTCCTAGTTTCGATCTAAAGCGATGTATTCTGTTG
This sequence comes from Amblyomma americanum, assembly GCF_052857255.1. Classification (NCBI taxonomy): domain Eukaryota; kingdom Metazoa; phylum Arthropoda; class Arachnida; order Ixodida; family Ixodidae; genus Amblyomma; species Amblyomma americanum. The sequence continues at coordinate 453,969 of NW_027526515.1, read as the reverse complement.
TTTTGAGCCGGAATACCATTTTTCGCGCAGTTCTGAGCGAAAAAGTTTACACCATTCCCTCGTCTACTCTTCGACGACTTGTAAAATAGATGCTCGTGAATTTTGCTAGTTTCGATCTAAAACGATGTATCTCGTTGTTTTGAGCCGGAATACAAGTTTTCGCGCAGTTCTGAAAGAAAAAGTTTACACCTTTCTCGCGGCTACTCTTCGACGAACTGTAAAATCGATGCTCGTGAATGTTGCTAGTTTCGATCTAAAACGATGTATCCTGTTTTTTGTAGCCGGAATGAATGTTTTCGCGCAGTTCTGAGAGAAAAAGTTTACACCTTTCTCTCGTCTACTCTTCGACTGCTTGTAAAATCGATACTCGTGAATCTTGCTATTTTCGATCTAAAACGATGTATAACGTTGTTTAGAGCCGGAATACGTTTTCGCGCAGTTCTGAGAGGAAAAGTTTACACCTTTCTATCGTCTACTCATTGACGACTTGTAAAATCGATGCTCGTGAATCTTGCTAGTTTCGATCTAAAGCGATGTATACTGTTGCTTTGAGCCGGAATACAATTTTTCGCGCAGTTCTGAGAGAAAAAGTTTACACCTTCTCTCGTCTACTCTTCGACGACTTGTAAAATCGATGCTCGTGAATCTTGATAGTTTCGCTCTAAAACAATGTATCCCGTTGTTTTGAGCCGGAATACAAGTTTTCGCGCAGTTCTGAGAGAAAAAGTTTACACCTATCTCTCGTCTACTCTTCGACTACTTGTAAAATCGATGCTCGTGATGTTTGCTAGTTTCGATCTAAAACGATGTATCCCGTTGTTTAGAGCCGGAATACAAGTTTTCGCGCAGTTCTGAGAGAAATAGTTTACACCTTTCTATCGTCTACTCTTCGACGACTTGTAAAATCGATGCTCGTGAATCTTGCTAGTTTCGATCTAAAGCGATGTATCCCGTTGTTTTGAGCCGGAATACATGTTTTCACGCTGTTCTGATAGAAAAAGTTCACACCTTTCTACCGTCTATTCTTCGCCTTTGTTGTGTCATGTGTATTCTGTGCGCTATGAATCCTCATGCTGATTACCCACTAGCCCGAACCCTGACCCTTCTAAGTTGTAAAATCGATACTCGTGAATCTTGCTAGTTTCGATCTATAACGTTGTATCCCGTTGTTTAGAGCCGGAATACAAGTTTTCGCGCAGTTCTGAGCGAAAAAGTTTACACCTTTCTCTCGTCTACTCTTCGACTGCTTGTAAAATCGATATTCGTGAATATTGCTAGTTTCGATCTAAAACGATGTATCCCGTTGTTTTGAGCCGGAATACAAGTTTTCGCGCAGTTCTGAAAGAAAACGTTTACACCTTGCTATCGTCTACTTTTCGACGACTTGTAAAGTCGATGCTCGTGAATCTTGCTAGTTTCGATCTAAAACGATGTATCCCGTTGTTTAGAGCCGGAATACAAGTTTTAGCGCAGTTCTGAGAGAAAGTTTACACCTTTCTATCGTCTACTCTTCGACGACTTGTAAAATCAATGCTCGTGAATCTTGCTAGTTTCGATCTAAAACGTTGTATCCCGTTGTTTAGAGCCGGAATACAAGTTTTCGCGCAGTTCTGAGAGAAAAAGTTTACACCTTTCTCTCGTATACTCTTCGACTGCTTGTAAAATCGATACTCGTGAATATTGCTAGTTTCGATCTAAAACGATGTATCCCGTTGTTTAGAGCCGGAATACAAGTTTTCGCGCTGTTCTGAGAGGAAAAGTTTACACCTTTCTATCGTCCACTCTTCGACGACTTGTAAAATCGATACTCGTGAATCTTGATTGCTTCGATCTAAAACGTTGTATCCCGTTGTTTAGAGCCGGAATACAAGTTTTCGCGCAGTTCTGAGAGAAAAAGTTTACACCTTTCTCTCGTATACTCTTCGACTGCTTGTAAAATCGATACTCGTGAATCTTGCTAGTTTCGATCTAAAACGATGTATCCCGTTGTTTAGAGCCGGAATACAAATTTTCGCGCAGTTCTGAGAGAAATAGTTTACACCTTTCTCTCGTCTACTCTTCGACTGCTTGTAATATCGATACTCGTGAATCTAGCTAGTTTCGATCTAAAACGATGTATCCCGTTGTTTAGAGCCGGAATACAAGTTTTCGCGCTGTTCTGAGAGGAAAAATTTACACCTTTCTATCGTACACTCTTCGACGACTTGTAAAATCGATACTCGTGAATCTTGATTGCTTCGATCTAAAACGTTGTATCCCGTTGTTTAGAGCCGGAATACAAGTTTTCGCGCAGTTCTGAGAGAAAAAGTTTACACCTTTCTCTCGTATACTCTTCGACTGCTGGTAAAATCGATACTCGTGAATATTGCTAGTTTCGATCTAAAACGATGTATCCCTTTGTTTAGAGCCGGAATACAAGTTTTCGCGCAGTTCTGACAGGAAAAGTTTACTCCTTTCTATCGTCTACTCTTCGACGACTTGTAAAATCGATGCTCGTGAATCTTGCTAGTTTCGATCTAAAACGATGTATCCCGTTGTTTAGAGCCGGAATACAAGTTTTCGCGCAGTTCTGAGAGAAAAAGTTCACACCTTTCTATCGTCTACTCTTCGCTTGTGTTGTGTCCTGTGTATTCTGTGCGCTATGAATCCTCATGCTGATTACCCACTAGCCCGAACCCTGACCCTTCTAAGTTGTAAAAGCGATACTCGTGAATCTTGCTAGTTTCGACCTAAAACGTTGTATCCCGTTGTTTAGAGCCGGAATACAAGTTATCGCGCAGTTCTGAGCGAAAAAGTTTACACCTTTCTCTCGTCTACTCTTCGACTGCTTGTAAAATAGATACTCGTGAATCTTGCTAGTTTCGATCTAAAACGATGTATCCCGTTGTTTTGAGCCGGAATACAAGTTTTCGCGCTGTTCTGAGAGGAAACATTTACACCTTTCTTTCGTCTACTCTTCGACGACTTGTAAAATTGATGCTCGTGAATTTTGCTAGTTTCGATCTAAAACGTTGTATCCCGTTGTTTAGAGCCGGCATACAAGTTTTCACGCAGTTCTGAGCGAAAAAGTTTACACCTTTCTCTCGTCTACTCTTCGACTGCTTGTAAAATCGATACTCGTGAATCTTGCTAGTTTCGATCTAAAACGATGTATCCCGTTGTTTAGAGCCGGAATACAAATTTTCGCGCAGTTCTGAGAGAAATAGTATACACCTTTCTCTCGTCTACTCTTCGACTGCTTGTAAAATCGATACTCGTGAATCTTGCTAGTTCCGATCTAAAACGTTGTATCCCGTTGTTTTGAGCCGGAATACAAGTTTTCGCGCAGTTCTGAGCGAAAAAAATTACACCTTTCTCTCGTCTACTCTTCGACGACTTGTAAAATTGATGCTCGTGAATTTTCCTAGTTTCGATCTAACACGATGTATCCCGTTGTTTTGAGCAGGAATAGAAGTTTTCGCGCAGTTCTGAGAGAAAAAGTTTATACCTTTCTCTCGTCTACTCTTCGACGACTTGTAAAATAGATTCTCGTGAATCTTGCTAATTTCGATCTAAAACGACGTATCACGTTGTTTAGAGCCGGAATACAAGTTTTCGTGCAGTTCTGAGAGAAAAAGATTACACCTTTCTCTCGTCTACTCTTCGACTGCTTGTAAAATCGATACTCATGAATCTTGCTAGTTTCGATCTAAAACGATGTATCCCGTTGTTTAGAGCCGGAATACAAGTTTTCGCGCAGTTCTGAGAGGAAAAGTTAACACCTTTCTATCGTCTACTCTTCGACGACTTGTAAAATTGATGCTCGTGAATTTTCCTAGTTTCGATCTAAAGCGATGTATTCTGTTGTTTTGAGCCGGAATACCATTTTTCGCGCAGTTCTGAGCGAAAAAGTTTACACCATTCCCTCGTCTACTCTTCGACGACTTGTAAAATCGATGCTCGTGAATTTTGCTAGTTTCGATCTAAAACGATGTATCTCGTTGTTTTGAGCCGGAATACAAGTTTTCGCGCAGTTCTGAAAGAAAAAGTTTACACCTTTCTCGCGGCTACTCTTCGACGAACTGTAAAATCGATGCTCGTGAATGTTGCTAGTTTCGATCTAAAACGATGTATCCTGTTTTTTGTAGCCGGAATGAATGTTTTCGCGCAGTTCTGAGAGAAAAAGTTTACACCTTTCTCTCGTCTACTCTTCGACTGCTTGTAAAATCGATACTCGTGAATCTTGCTATTTTCGATCTAAAACGATGTATAACGTTGTTTAGAGCCGGAATACGTTTTCGCGCAGTTCTGAGAGGAAAAGTTTACACCTTTCTATCGTCTACTCATTGACGACTTGTAAAATCGATGCTCGTGAATCTTGCTAGTTTCGATCTAAAGCGATGTATACTGTTGCTTTGAGCCGGAATACAATTTTTCGCGCAGTTCTGAGAGAAAAAGTTTACACCTTCTCTCGTCTACTCTTCGACGACTTGTAAAATCGATGCTCGTGAATCTTGATAGTTTCGCTCTAAAACAATGTATCCCGTTGTTTTGAGCCGGAATACAAGTTTTCGCGCAGTTCTGAGAGAAAAAGTTTACACCTATCTCTCGTCTACTCTTCGACTACTTGTAAAATCGATGCTCGTGATGTTTGCTAGTTTCGATCTAAAACGATGTATCCCGTTGTTTAGAGCCGGAATACAAGTTTTCGCGCAGTTCTGAGAGAAATAGTTTACACCTTTCTATCGTCTACTCTTCGACGACTTGTAAAATCGATGCTCGTGAATCTTGCTAGTTTCGATCTAAAGCGATGTATCCCGTTGTTTTGAGCCGGAATACATGTTTTCACGCTGTTCTGATAGAAAAAGTTCACACCTTTCTACCGTCTATTCTTCGCCTTTGTTGTGTCATGTGTATTCTGTGCGCTATGAATCCTCATGCTGATTACCCACTAGCCCGAACCCTGACCCTTCTAAGTTGTAAAATCGATACTCGTGAATCTTGCTAGTTTCGATCTATAACGTTGTATCCCGTTGTTTAGAGCCGGAATACAAGTTTTCGCGCAGTTCTGAGCGAAAAAGTTTACACCTTTCTCTCGTCTACTCTTCGACTGCTTGTAAAATCGATATTCGTGAATATTGCTAGTTTCGATCTAAAACGATGTATCCCGTTGTTTTGAGCCGGAATACAAGTTTTCGCGCAGTTCTGAAAGAAAACGTTTACACCTTGCTATCGTCTACTTTTCGACGACTTGTAAAGTCGATGCTCGTGAATCTTGCTAGTTTCGATCTAAAACGATGTATCCCGTTGTTTAGAGCCGGAATACAAGTTTTCGCGCAGTTCTGAGAGAAAGTTTACACCTTTCTATCGTCTACTCTTCGACGACTTGTAAAATCAATGCTCGTGAATCTTGCTAGTTTCGATCTAAAACGTTGTATCCCGTTGTTTAGAGCCGGAATACAAGTTTTCGCGCAGTTCTGAGAGAAAAAGTTTACACCTTTCTCTCGTATACTCTTCGACTGCTTGTAAAATCGATACTCGTGAATATTGCTAGTTTCGATCTAAAACGATGTATCCCGTTGTTTAGAGCCGGAATACAAGTTTTCGCGCTGTTCTGAGAGGAAAAGTTTACACCTTTCTATCGTCCACTCTTCGACGACTTGTAAAATCGATACTCGTGAATCTTGATTGCTTCGATCTAAAACGTTGTATCCCGTTGTTTAGAGCCGGAATACAAGTTTTCGCGCAGTTCTGAGAGAAAAAGTTTACACCTTTCTCTCGTATACTCTTCGACTGCTTGTAAAATCGATACTCGTGAATCTTGCTAGTTTCGATCTAAAACGATGTATCCCGTTGTTTAGAGCCGGAATACAAATTTTCGCGCAGTTCTGAGAGAAATAGTTTACACCTTTCTCTCGTCTACTCTTCGACTGCTTGTAATATCGATACTCGTGAATCTAGCTAGTTTCGATCTAAAACGATGTATCCCGTTGTTTAGAGCCGGAATACAAGTTTTCGCGCTGTTCTGAGAGGAAAAATTTACACCTTTCTATCGTCCACTCTTCGACGACTTGTAAAATCGATACTCGTGAATCTTGATTGCTTCGATCTAAAACGTTGTATCCCGTTGTTTAGAGCCGGAATACAAGTTTTCGCGCAGTTCTGAGAGAAAAAGTTTACACCTTTCTCTCGTATACTCTTCGACTGCTGGTAAAATCGATACTCGTGAATATTGCTAGTTTCGATCTAAAACGATGTATCCCTTTGTTTAGAGCCGGAATACAAGTTTTCGCGCAGTTCTGAGAGGAAAAGTTTACTCCTTTCTATCGTCTACTCTTCGACGACTTGTAAAATCGATGCTCGTGAATCTTGCTAGTTTCGATCTAAAACGATGTATCCCGTTGTTTAGAACCGGAATACAAGTTTTCGCGCAGTTCTGAGAGAAAAAGTTCACACCTTTCTATCGTCTACTCTTCGCTTGTGTTGTGTCCTGTGTATTCTGTGCGCTATGAATCCTCATGCTGATTACCCACTAGCCCGAACCCTGACCCTTCTAAGTTGTAAAAGCGATACTCGTGAATCTTGCTAGTTTCGACCTAAAACGTTGTATCCCGTTGTTTAGAGCCGGAATACAAGTTATCGCGCAGTTCTGAGCGAAAAAGTTTACACCTTTCTCTCGTCTACTCTTCGACTGCTTGTAAAATAGATACTCGTGAATCTTGCTAGTTTCGATCTAAAACGATGTATCCCGTTGTTTTGAGCCGGAATACAAGTTTTCGCGCTGTTCTGAGAGGAAACATTTACACCTTTCTTTCGTCTACTCTTCGACGACTTGTAAAATTGATGCTCGTGAATTTTGCTAGTTTCGATCTAAAACGTTGTATCCCGTTGTTTAGAGCCGGCATACAAGTTTTCACGCAGTTCTGAGCGAAAAAGTTTACACCTTTCTCTCGTCTACTCTTCGACTGCTTGTAAAATCGATACTCGTGAATCTTGCTAGTTTCGATCTAAAACGATGTATCCCGTTGTTTAGAGCCGGAATACAAATTTTCGCGCAGTTCTGAGAGAAATAGTATACACCTTTCTCTCGTCTACTCTTCGACTGCTTGTAAAATCGATACTCGTGAATCTTGCTAGTTCCGATCTAAAACGTTGTATCCCGTTGTTTAGAGCCGGAATACAAGTTTTCGCGCAGTTCTGAGCGAAAAAGTTTACACCTTTCTCTCGTCTACTCTTCGACTGCTTGTAAAATCGATACTCGTGAATCTTGCTAGTTTCGATCTAAAACGATGTATCCCGTTGTTTTGAGCCGGAATACAAGTTTTCGCGCAGTTCTGAAAGAAAAAATTTACACATTTCTTTCGTCTACTCTTCGACGACTTGTAAAATTGATGCTCGTGAATTTTGCTAGTTTCGATCTAAAACGATGTATCCGTTGTTTAAAGCCGGAATACAAGTTTTCGCGCAGTTCTGAGAGAAAAAGTTCACACCTTTCTTTCGTCTACTCTTCGACGACTTGTAAAATCGATACTCGTGAATCTTGCTAGTTTCGATCTAAAACGTTGTATCCCGTTGTTTAGAGCCGGCATACAAGTTTTCGCGCAGTTCTGAGCGAAAAAGTTTACACCTTTCTCTCGTCTACTCTTCGACTGCTTGTAAAATCGATACTCGTGAATCTTGCTAGTTTCGATCTAAAACGATGTATCCCGTTGTTTAGAGCCGGAATACAAATTTTCGCGCAGTTCTGAGAGTAATAGTTTACACCTTTCTCTCGTCTACTCTTCGACTGCTTGAAAAATCGATGCTCGTGAATCTTGCTAGTTTCGATCTAAAACGATGTATCCCGTTGTTTAGAGCCGGAATACAAGTTTTTGCGCAGTTCTGAGAGAAAAAGTTTACACCTTTCTATCGTCTACTCTTCGACGACTTGTAAAATCGATGCTCGTGAATCTTGCTAGTTTCGATCTAAAACGATGTATCCCGTTCTTCAGAGCCGGAATTCAAGTTTTCGCGCAGTTCTGAAAGAAAAAGTTCACATCTTTCTATCGTCTACTCTTCGACGACTTGTAAAATCGATACTCGTGAATCTTGCTTGCTTCGATCTAAAACGTTTTATCCCGTTGTTTAGAGCCGGAATACAAGTTTTCGCGCAGTTCTGAGAGAAAATGTTTACACCTTTCTCTCGTATACTCTTCGACTGCTTGTAAAATCGATACTCGTGAATATTGCTAGTTTCGATCTGAAACGATGTATCCCGTTGTTTAGAGCCGGAATACAAGTTTTCGCGCAGTTCTGAGAGAAAACGTTTACACCTTTCACTCGTCTACTCTTCGACTAGAAAAATCGATGTTCATGAATCTCGCTAGTTTCAATCTAAAACGATGTATCCCGTTGTTTTGAGCCGGAATACAAGTTTTCGCGCAGTTCTGAGAGAAAAAGTTTACACCTTTCTATCGTCTACTCTTCGACGACTTGTAAAATCGATGCTCGTGAATCTTGCTAGTTTCGATCTAAAACGATGTATCCCTTTGTTTAGAGCCGGAATACAAGTTTTCGCGCAGTTCTGAGAGAAAAAGTTCACACCTTTCTATCGTATACTCTTCGACTGCTTGTAAAATCGATACTCGTGAATCTAGCTAATTTCGATCTAAAACGATGTATCTCGTTGTTTAGAGCCGGAATAGAAGTCTTCGCGCTGTTCTGAGAGGAAAACTTTACACCTTTCTTTCGTCTACTCTTCGGCGACTTGTAAAATTGATGCTCGTAAATTTTGCTAGTTTCGATCTAAAACGATGTATCCCGTTGTTTTGAGCCGGAATACAAGTTTTCGCGCAGTTCTGAGAGAAAAAGTTTATACCTTTCTCTCGAATACTCTTCGACGACTTGTGAAATCGATGCTCGTGAATCTTGCTAGTTTCGCTCTAAAACGACGTATCCCGTTGTTTAGAGCCGGAATACAAGTTTTCTCGTAGTTCTGAGAGAAAAAGTTTACACCTTTCTATCGTTTACTCTTCGACGACTTGTAAAATCGATGCTCGTGAATCTTGCTAGTTTCGATCTAAAGCGATGTATCAAGTTGTTTTGAGCCGGAATGCAAGTATTCGCGCTGTTCTGAGAGAAAAATTTGACACCTTTCTCTCGTCTACTCTTCGACTAGTAAAATCGATGTTCATAAATCCCGCTAGTTTCAATCTAAAACAATGTATCCCGCTGTTTCGAGCCGGAATAAACGTTTTCGCGCAGTTCTGAACGAAAAAGTTTACATTTTTCTCTCGTCTACTCTTCGACGACTTGTAAAGTCGATGCTCGTGAATTTTGCTACTTTCCATCTAAAACGATGTATCCCGTTGTTTTGAGCCGGAATACAAGTTTTCGCGCAGTTCTGAAAGAAAAAGTTCACACCTTTCTACCGTCTACTCTTCGACGACTTGTAAAATCGATACTCGTGAATCTTGCTTGCTTCGATCTAAAACGTTGTATCCCGTTGTTTAGAGCGGGAATACAAGTTTTTGCGCAGTTCTGAGAGAAAAAGTTTACACCTTTCTCTCGTATACACTTCGACTGCTTGTAAAATCGATACTCGTGAATATTGCTAGTTTCGATCTAAAACGATGTATCCCGTTGTTTTGAGCCGGAATACAAGTTTTCGCGCAGTTCTGAGAGAAAAAGTTTACACCTTTCTATCGTCTACTCTTCGACGACTTGTAAAATCGATGCTCGTGAATCTTGCTAGTTTCGATCTAGAACGATGTATCCCGTTGTTTAGAGCCGGAATACAAGTTTTCGCGCAGTTCTGAGAGAAAAAGTTCACACCTTTCTATCGTCTACTCTTCGCGTGTGTTGTGTCCTGTGTATTCTGTGCGCTATGAATCCTCATGCTGATTACCCACTAGCCCGAACCCTGACCCTTCTAAGTTGTAAACTCGATACTCGTGAATCTTGCTAGTTTCGACCTAAAACGTTGTATCCCGTTGTTTAGTGCCGGAATACAAGCTTTCGCGATGTTCTGAGCGAAAAAGTTTACACCTTTCTCTCGTCTACTCTTCGACTGCTTGTAAAATAGATACTCGTGAATCTTGCTAGTTTCGATCTAAAACGTTGTATCCCGTTGTTGAGAGCCGGCATACAAGTTTTCGCGCAGTTCTGAGGGAAAAGGTTACACTTTTCTCACGTCTACTCTTCGAAAGCTTGTAAAATCGATGCTCGTGAATCTTGCTAGTTTCGATCTAAAACGATGTATCCCGTAGTTTAAAGCCGGAATACAAGTTTTCGCGCAGTTGTGAGCGAAAAAGTTTACACCTTTCTCTCGTCTACTCTTCGACTGCTTGTAGAATCGATACTCGTGAATCTTGCTAGTTTCGATCTAAAACGATGTATCCCGTTGTTTAGAGCCGGAATACAAGTTTTCGCGCTGTTCTGAGAGGAAAATTTTACACCTTTCTATCGTCCACTCTTCGACGACTTGTAAAATCGATACTCGTGAATCTTGATTGCTTCGATCTAAAACGTTGTATCCCGTTGTTTAGAGCCGGAATACAAGTTTTCGCGCAGTTCTGAGAGAAAAAGTTTACACCTTTCTCTCGTATACTCTTCGACTGCTTGTAAAATCGATACTCGTGAATATTGCTAGTTTCGATCTAAAACGATGTATCCCGTTGTTTAGAGCCGGAATACAAGTTTTCGCGCTGTTCTGAGAGGAAAAATTTACACCTTTCTATCGTCCACTCTTCGACGACTTGTAAAATCGATACTCGTGAATCTTGATTGCTTCGATCTAAAACGTTGTATCCCGTTGTTTAGAGCCGGAATACAAGTTTTCGCGCAGTTCTGAGAGAAAAAGTTTACACCTTTCTCTCGTATACTCTTCGACTGCTTGTAAAATCGATACTCGTGAATCTTGCTAGTTTCGATCTAAAACGATGTATCCCGTTGTTTAGAGCCGGAATACAAATTTTCGCGCAGTTCTGAGAGAAATAGTTTACACCTTTCTCTCGTCTACTCTTCGACTGCTTGTAAAATCGATACTCGTGAATCTAGCTAGTTTCGATCTAAAACGATGTATCCCGTTGTTTAGAGCCGGAATACAAGTTTTCGCGCTGTTCTGAGAGGAAAAATTTACACCTTTCTATCGTCCACTCTTCGACGACTTGTAAAATCGATACTCGTGAATCTTGATTGCTTCGATCTAAAACGTTGTATCCCGTTGTTTAGAGCCGGAATACAAGTTTTCGCGCAGTACTGAGAGAAAAAGTTTACACCTTTCTCTCGTATACTCTTCGACTGCTGGTAAAATCGATACTCGTGAATATTGCTAGTTTCGATCTAAAACGATGTATCCCTTTGTTTAGAGCCGGAATACAAGTTTTCGCGCAATTCTGAGAGGAAAAGTTTACTCCTTTCTATCGTCTACTCTTCGAAGACTTGTAAAATCGATGCTCGTGAATCTTGCTAGTTTCGATCTAAAACGATGTATCCCGTTGTTTAGAGCCGGAATACAAGTTTTCGCGCAGTTCTGAGAGAAAAAGTTCACACCTTTCTATCGTCTACTCTTCGCTTGTGTTGTGTCCTGTGTATTCTGTGCGCTATGAATCCTCATGCTGATTACCCACTAGCCCGAACCCTGACCCTTCTAAGTTGTAAAAGCGATACTCGTGAATCTTGCTAGTTTCGACCTAAAACGTTGTATCCCGTTGTTTAGAGCCGGAATACCAGTTATCGCGCAGTTCTGAGCGAAAAAGTTTACACCTTTCTCTCGTCTACTCTTCGACTGCTTGTAAAATAGATACTCGTGAATCCCACTAGTTTCGATCTAAAACGATGTATCCCGTTGTTTTGAGCCGGAATACAAGTTTTCGCGCTGTTCTGAGAGGAAACATTTACACCTTTCTTTCGTCTACTCTTCGACGACTTGTAAAATTGATGCTCGTGAATTTTGCTAGTTTCGATCTAAAACGTTGTATCCCGTTGTTTAGAGCCGGCATACAAGTTTTCACGCAGTTCTGAGCGAAAAAGTTTACACCTTTCTCTCGTCTACTCTTCGACTGCTTGTAAAATCGATACTCGTGAATCTTGCTAGTTTCGGTCTAAAACGATGTATCCCGTTGTTTAGAGCCGGAATACAAGTTTTTGCGCAGTTCTGAGAGAAAAAGTTTACACCTTTCTATCGTCTACTCTTCGACGAATTGTAAAATCGATACTCGTGAATCTTGCTAGTTTCGATCTAAAACGATGTATCCCGTTGTTTAGAGCCGGAATACAAATTTTCGCGCAGTTCTGAGAGAAATAGTATACACCTTTCTCTCGTCTACTCTTCGACTGCTTGTAAAATCGATACTCGTGAATCTTGCTAGTTCCGATCTAAAACGTTGTATCCCGTTGTTTAGAGCCGGAATACAAGTTTTCGCGCAGTTCTGAGCGAAAAAGTTTACACCTTTCTCTCGTCTACTCTTCGACTGCTTGTAAAATCGATACTCGTGAATCTTGCTAGTTTCGATCTAAAACGATGTATCCCGTTGTTTTGAGCCGGAATACAAGTTTTCGCGCAGTTCTGAAAGAAAAAATTTACACCTTTCTTTCGTCTACTCTTCGACGACTTGTAAAATTGATGCTCGTGAATCTCGCTAGTTTCAATCTAAAACGATGTATCCCGTTGTTTTGAGCCGGAATACAAGTTTTCGCGCAGTTCTGAGAGAAAAAGTTTACACCTTTCTATCGGGTACTCTTCGACGACTTGTAAAATCGATGCTCGTGAATCTTGCTAGTTTCGATCTAAAACGTTGTATCCCGTTGTTTAGAGCCGGAATACAAGTTTTCGCGCAGTTCTGAGAGAAAAAGTTTACACCTTTCTCTCGTATACTCTTCGACTGCTTGTAAAATCGATACTCGTGAATATTGCTAGTTTCGATCTAAAACGATGTATCCCGTTGTTTAGAGCCGGAATACAAGTTTTCGCGCTGTTCTGAGAGGAAAAGTTTACACCTTTCTATCGTCCACTCTTCGACGACTTGTAAAATCGATACTCGTGAATCTTGATTGCTTCGATCTAAAACGTTGAATCCCGTTGTTTAGAGCCGGAATACAAGTTTTCGCGCAGTTCTGAGAGAAAAAGTTTACACCTTTCTCTCGTATACTCTTCGACTGCTTGTAAAATCGATACTCGTGAATCTTGCTAGTTTCGATCTAAAACGATGTATCCCGTTGTTTAGAGCCGGAATACAAATTTTCGCGCAGTTCTGAGAGAAATAGTTTACACCTTTCTCTCGTCTACTCTTCGACTGCTTGTAAAATCGATACTCGTGAATCTAGCTAGTTTCGATCTAAAACGATGTATCCCGTTGTTTAGAGCCGGAATACAAGTTTTCGCGCTGTTCTGAGAGGAAAAATTTACACCTTTCTATCGTCCACTCTTCGACGACTTGTAAAATCGATACTCGTGAATCTTGATTGCTTCGATCTAAAACGTTGTATCCCGTTGTTTAGAGCCGGAATACAAGTTTTCGCGCAGTTCTGAGAGAAAAAGTTTACACCTTTCTCTCGTATACTCTTCGACTGCTGGTAAAATCGATACTCGTGAATATTGCTAGTTTCGATCTAAAACGATGTATCCCTTTGTTTAGAGCCGGAATACAAGTTTTCGCGCAGTTCTGAGAGGAAAAGTTTACTCCTTTCTATCGTCTACTCTTCGACGACTTGTAAAATCGATGCTCGTGAATCTTGCTAGTTTCGATCTAAAACGATGTATCCCGTTGTTTAGAGCCGGAATACAAGTTTTCGCGCAGTTCTGAGAGAAAAAGTTCACACCTTTCTATCGTCTACTCTTCGCTTGTGTTGTGTCCTGTGTATTCTGTGCGCTATGAATCCTCATGCTGATTACCCACTAGCCCGAACCCTGACCCTTCTAAGTTGTAAAAGCGATACTCGTGAATCTTGCTAGTTTCGACCTAAAACGTTGTATCCCGTTGTTTAGAGCCGGAATACAAGTTATCGCGCAGTTCTGAGCGAAAAAGTTTACACCTTTCTCTCGTCTACTCTTCGACTGCTTGTAAAATAGATACTCGTGAATCTTGCTAGTTTCGATCTAAAACGATGTATCCCGTTGTTTTGAGCCGGAATACAAGTTTTCGCGCTGTTCTGAGAGGAAACATTTACACCTTTCTTTCGTCTACTCTTCGACGACTTGTAAAATTGATGCTCGTGAATTTTGCTAGTTTCAATCTAAAACGTTGTATCCCGTTGTTTAGAGCCGGCATACAAGTTTTCACGCAGTTCTGAGCGAAAAAGTTTACACCTTTCTCTCGTCTACTCTTCGACTGCTTGTAAAATCGATACTCGTGAATCTTGCTAGTTTCGGTCTAAAACGATGTATCCCGTTGTTTAGAGCCGGAATACAAGTTTTCGCGCCGTTCTGAGAGAAATAGTTTACACCTTTCTATCGTCTACTCTTCGACGAATTGTAAAATCGATACTCGTTAATCTTGCTAGTTTCGATCTAAAACGATGTATCCCGTTGTTCAGAGCCGGAATACAAATTTTCGCGCAGTTCTGAGAGAAATAGTATACACCTTTCTCTCGTCTACTCTTCGACTGCTTGTAAAATCGATACTCGTGAATCTTGCTAGTTCCGATCTAAAACGTTGTATCCCGTTGTTTAGAGCCGGAATACAAGTTTTCGCGCAGTTCTGAAAGAAAAAATTTACACCTTTCTTTCGTCTACTCTTCGACGACTTGTAAAATTGATGCTCGTGAATTTTGCTAGTTTCGATCTAAAACGATGTATCCGTTGTTTAAAGCCGGAATACAAGTTTTCGCGCAGTTCTGAGAGAAAAAGTTCACACCTTTCTTTCGTCTACTCTTCGACGACTTGTAAAATCGATACTCGTGAATCTTGCTAGTTTCGATCTAAAACGTTGTATCCCGTTGTTTAGAGCCGGCATACAAGTTTTCGCGCAGTTCTGAGCGAAAAAGTTTACACCTTTCTCTCGTCTACTCTTCGACTGCTTGTAAAATCGATACTCGTGAATCTTGCTAGTTTCGATCTAAAACGATGTATCCCGTTGTTTAGAGCCGGAATACAAATTTTCGCGCAGTTCTGAGAGTAATAGTTTACACCTTTCTCTCGTCTACTCTTCGACTGCTTGTAAAATCGATGCTCGTGAATCTTGCTAGTTTCGATCTAAAACGATGTATCCCGTTGTTTAGAGCCGGAATACAAGTTTTTGCGCAGGTCTGAGAGAAAAAGTTTACACCTTTCTATCGTCTACTCTTCGACGACTTGTAAAATCGATGCTCGTGAATCTTGCTAGTTTCGATCTAAAACGATGTGTCCCGTTCTTCAGAGCCGGAATTCAAGTTTTCGCGCAGTTCTGAAAGAAAAAGTTCACACCTTTCTATCGTCTACTCTTCGACGACTTGTAAAATCGATACTCGTGAATCTTGCTTGCTTCGATCTAAAACGTTTTATCCCGTTGTTTAGAGCCGGAATACAAGTTTTCGCGCAGTTCTGAGAGGAAATGTTTACACCTTTCACTCGTCTACTCTTCGACTAGTAAAATCGATGTTCATGAATCTCGCTAGTTTCAATCTAAAACGATGTATCCCGTTGTTTTGAGCCGGAATACAAGTTTTCGCGCAGTTCTGAGAGAAAAAGTTTAGACCTTTCTCTCGTCTACTCTTTGACGACTTGTAAAATCGATGCTCGTGAATCTTGCTAGTTTCGATCTAAAACGATGTATCCCTTTGTTTAGAGCCGGAATACAAGTTTTCGCGCAGTTCTGAGAGAAAAAGTTCACACCTTTCTATCGTCTACTCTTCGCTTGTGTTGTGTCTTGTTTATTCTGTGCGCTATGAATCCTCATGCTGATTACCCACTAGCCCGAACCCTGACCCTTCTAAGTCTATCGTCTACTCTTCGACGACTTGTGAATTCGATACTCTTGAATCTTGCTAGTTTCGATCTAAAACGTTGTATCCCGTTGTTTAGAGCCGGAATACAAGTTTTCGCGCAGTTCTGAAAGAAAAAATTTACACCTTTCTTTCGTCTACTCTTCGACGACTTGTAAAATTGATGCTCGTGAATTTTGCTAGTTTCGATCTAAAACGATGTATCCCCTTGTTTAGAGCTGGAATACAAGTTTTCGCGCAGTTCTGAGAGAAAACGTTTACACCTTTCTCTCGTCTACTCTTCGACTGCTTGTAAAATAGATACTCGTGAATCTTGCTAGTTTCGATCTAAAACATGTATCCCGTTGTTTTGAGCCGGAATACAAGTTTTCGCGCTGTTCTGAGAGGAAAAATTTACACCTTTCTTTCGTCTACTCTTCGACGACTTGTAAAATTGATGCTCGTGAATTTTGCTAGTTTCTATCTAAAACGTTGTATCCCGTTGTTTAGAGCCGGCATACAAGTTTTCGCGCAGTTCTGAGCGAAAAAGTTTACACCTTTCTCTCGTCTACTCTTCGACTGCTTGTAAAATCGATACTCGTGAATCTTGCTTGTTTCGATCTAAAACGATGTATCCCGTTGTTTAGAGCAGGAATACAAATTTTCGCGCAGTTCTGAGAGAAATAGTATACACCTTTCTCTCGTCTACTCTTCGACTGCTTGTAAAATCGATACTCGTGAATCTTGCTAGTTTCGATCTAAAACGCTGTATCCCGTTGTTTAGAGCCGGCATACAAGTTTTCGCGCAGTTCTGAGCGAAAAAGTTTACACCTTTCTCTCGTCTACTCTTCGACTGCTTGTAAAATCGATACTCGTGAATCTTGCTAGTTTCGATCTGAAACGATGTATCCCGTTGTTTAGAGCCGGAATACAAGTTTTCGCGCAGTTCTGAGAGAAAACGTTTACACCTTTCTCTCGTGTACTCTTCGACTGCTTGTAAAGTCCATACTCGTGAATCTTGCTAGTTTCCGTCTAAAACGATGTATCCCGTTGTTTAGAGCCGGAATACAAGTTTTCGCGCAGTTCTGAGAGAAATAGTTTACACCTTTCTATCGTCTACTCTTCGACGACTTGTAAAATCGATACTCGTGAATCTTGCTAGTTTCGATCTAAAACGATGTATCACGTTGTTTAGAGCCGGAATACAAGTTTTCGCGCAGTTCTGAGAGAAATAGTTTACACCTTTCTCTCGTCTACTCTTCGACTGCTTGTAAAATCGATACTCGTGAATCTAGCTAATTTCGATCTAAAACGATGTATCTCGTTGTTTAGAGCCGGAATAGAAGTCTTCGCGCTGTTCTGAGAGGAAAACTTTACACCTTTCTTTCGTCTCCTCTTCGGCGACTTGTAAAATTGATGCTCGTAAATTTTGCTAGTTTCGATCTAAAACGACGTATCCCGTTGTTTAGAGCCGGAATACAAGTTTTCGCGCAGTTCTGAGAGAAATAGTTTACACCCTTCTATCGTCTACTCTTCGACGACTTGTAAAATCGATACTCGTGAATCTTGCTTGTTTCGATCTAAAACGATGTATCCCGTTGTTTAGAGCCGGAATACAAATTTTCGCGCAGTTCTGAGAGAAATAGTATACACCTTTCTCTCGTCTACTCTTCGACTGCTTGTAAAATCGATACTCGTGAATCTTGCTTGTTTCGATCTAAAACGTTGTATCCCGTTGTTTAGAGCCGGCATACAAGTTTTCGCGCAGTTCTGAGCGAAAAAGTTTACACCTTTCTCTCGTCTACTCTTCGACTGCTTGTAAAATCGATACTCGTGAATCTTGCTAGTTTCGATCTAAAACGATGTATCCCGTTGTTTAGAGCCGGAATACAAATTTTCGCGCAGTTCTGAGAGTAATAGTTTACACCTTTCTCTCGTCTACTCTTCGACTGCTTGTAAAATCGATGCTCGTGAATCTTGCTAGTTTCGATCTAAAACGATGTATCCCGTTGTTTAGAGCCGGAATACAAGTTTTTGCGCAGTTCTGAGAGAAAAAGTTTACACCTTTCTATCGTCTACTCTTCGACGACTTGTAAAATCGATGCTCGTGAATCTTGCTAGTTTCGATCTAAAACGATGTATCCCGTTCTTCAGAGCCGGAATACAAGTTTTCGCGCAGTTCTGAAAGAAAAAGTTCACACCTTTCTATCGTCTACTCTTCGACGACTTGTAAAATCGATACTCGTGAATCTTGCTTGCTTCGATCTAAAACGTTTTATCCCGTTGTTTAGAGCCGGAATACAAGTTTTCGCGCAGTTCTGAGAGAAAACGTTTACACCTTTCTCTCGTGTACTCTTCGACTGCTTGTAAAGTCCATACTCGTGAATCTTGCTAGTTTCCGTCTAAAACGATGTATCCCGTTGTTTAGAGCCGGAATACAAGTTTTCGCGCAGTTCTGAGAGAAATAGTTTACACCTTTTTATCGTCTACTCTTCGACGACTTGTAAAATCGATACTCGTGAATCTTGCTAGTTTCGATCTAAAACGATGTATCACGTTGTTTAGAGCCGGAATACAAGTTTTCGCGCAGTTCTGAGAGAAATAGTTTACATTTCTCTCGTCTACTCTTCGACTGCTTGTAAAATCGATACTCGTGAATCTAGCTAATTTCGATCTAAAACGATGTATCTCGTTGTTTAGAGCCGGAATAGAAGTCTTCGCGCTGTTCTGAGAGGAAAACTTTACACCTTTCTTTCGTCTCCTCTTCGGCGACTTGTAAAATTGATGCTCGTAAATTTTGCTAGTTTCGATCTAAAACGACGTATCCCGTTGTTTAGAGCCGGAATACAAGTTTTCGCGCAGTTCTGAGAGAAATAGTTTACACCCTTCTATCGTCTACTCTTCGACGACTTGTAAAATCGATACTCGTGAATCTTGCTTGTTTCGATCTAAAACGATGTATCCCGTTGTTTAGAGCCGGAATACAAATTTTCGCGCAGTTCTGAGAGAAATAGTATACACCTTTCTCTCGTCTACTCTTCGACTGCTTGTAAAATCGATACTCGTGAATCTTGCTTGTTTCGATCTAAAACGTTGTATCCCGTTGTTTAGAGCCGGCATACAAGTTTTCGCGCAGTTCTGAGCGAAAACGTTTACACCTTTCTCTCGTCTACTCTTCGACTGCTTGTAAAATCGATACTCGTGAATCTTGCTAGTTTCGATCTAAAACGATGTATCCCGTTGTTTAGAGCCGGAATACAAATTTTCGCGCAGTTCTGAGAGTAATAGTTTACACCTTTCTCTCGTCTACTCTTCGACTGCTTGTAAAATCGATGCTCGTGAATCTTGCTAGTTTCGATCTAAAACGATGTATCCCGTTGTTTAGAGCCGGAATACAAGTTTTTGCGCAGTTCTGAGAGAAAAAGTTTACACCTTTCTATCGTCTACTCTTCGACGACTTGTAAAATCGATGCTCGTGAATCTTGCTAGTTTCGATCTAAAACGATGTATCCCGTTCTTCAGAGCCGGAATACAAGTTTTCGCGCAGTTCTGAAAGAAAAAGTTCACACCTTTCTATCGTCTACTCTTCGCTTGTGTTGTGTCTTGTTTATTCTGTGCGCTATGAATCCTCATGCTGATTACCCACTAGCCCGAACCCTGACCCTTCTAAGTCTATCGTCTACTCTTCGACGACTTGTGAAATCGACACTCTTGAATCTTGCTAGTTTAGATCTAAAACGTTGTATCCCGTTGTTTAGAGCCGGAATACAAGTTTTCGCGCAGTTCTGAAAGAAAAAATTTACACCTTTCTTTCGTCTACTCTTCGACGACTTGTAAAATTGATGCTCGTGAATTTTGCTAGTTTCGATCTAAAACGATGTATCCCCTTGTTTAGAGCTGGAATACAAGTTTTCGCGCAGTTCTGAGAGAAAACGTTTACACCTTTCTCTCGTCTACTCTTCGACTGCTTGTAAAGTCCATACTCGTGAATCTTGCTAGTTTCCGTCTAAAACGATGTATCCCGTTGTTTAGAGCCGGAATACATGTTTTCGCGCAGTTCTGAGAGAAATAGTTTACACCTTTCTATCGTCTACTCTTCGACGACTTGTAAAATCGATACTCGTGAATCTTGCTAGTTTCGATCTAAAACGATGTATCCCGTTGTTTAGAGCCGGAATACAAGTTTTCGCGCAGTTCTGAGAGAAATAGTTTACACCTTTCTATTGTCTACTCTTCGACGACTTGTAAAATCGATACTCGTGAATCTTGCTAGTTTCGATCTAAAACGATGTATCCCGTTGTTTAGAGCCAGAATACAAATTTTCGCGCAGTTCTGAGAGAAATAGTTTACACCTTTCTCTCGTCTACTCTTCGACTGCTTGTAAAATCGATACTCGTGAATCTAGCTAGTTTCGATCTAAAACGATGTATCCCGTTGTTTTGAGCCGGAATGCAAGTTTTCGCGCAGTTCTGAGAGAAAAAGTTTACACCTTTCTCTCGTCTACTCTTCGACTGCTTGTAATATCGATACTCGTGAATCTAGCTAGTTTCGATCTAAAACGATGTATCCTGTTGTTTTGAGCCGGAATACAAGTTTTCGCGCAGTTCTGAGAGAAAAAGTTTACACCTTTCTATCGTTTATTCTTCGACGACTTGTAAAATCGATGCTCGTGAATCTTGCTAGTTTCGATCTAAAGCGATGTATCAAGTTGTTTTGAGCCGGAATGCAAGTTTTCGCGCAGTTCTGAGAGAAAAAGTTTACACCTTTCTATCGTCTACTCTTCGACGACTTGTAAAATCGATGCTCGTGAATCTTGCTAGTTTCGATCTAAAACGATGTATCCCGTTGTTTTGAGCCGGAATACAAGTTTTCACGCAGTTCTGAGAGAAAAAGTTTACACCTTTCTCTCGTCTACTCTTCGACGACTTGTAAAATTGATGCTCGTGAATTTTGCTAGTTTCGATCTAAAACGATGTATCCCCTTGTTTAGAGCTGGAATACAAGTTTTCGCGCAGTTCTGAGAGAAAACGTTTACACCTTTCTCTCGTCTACTCTTCGACTGCTTGTAAAATAGATACTCGTGAATCTTGCTAGTTTCGATCTAAAGCGATGTATCCCGTTGTTTTGAGCCGGAATACAAGTTTTCACGCAGTTCTGAAAGAAAAAATTTACACCTTTCTCTCGTCTACTCTTCGACGACTTGTAAAATTGATGCTCGTGAATTTTGCTAGTTTCGGATCTAAAACGATGTATCCCCTTGTTTAGAGCTGGAATACAAGTTTTCGCGCAGTTCTGAGAGAAAACGTTTACCACCTTTCTCTCGTCTACTCTTCGACTGCTAGTAAAGTCCATACTCGTGAATCTTGCTAGTTTCCGTCTAAAACGATGTATCCGTTGTTTAGAGCCGGAATACATGTTTTCGCGCAGTTCTGAGAGAAATAGTTTACACCTTTCTATCGTCTACTCTTCGACGACTTGTAAAATCGATACTCGTGAATCTTGCTAGTTTCGATCTAAAACGATGTATCCCGTTGTTTAGAGCCGGAATACAAGTTTTCGCGCAGTTCTGAGAGAAAAAGTTTACACCTTTCTATCGTTTATTCTTCGACGACTTGTAAAATCGAGTCTCGTGAATCTTGCTAGTTTCGATCTAAAGCGATGTATCAAGTTGTTTTGAGCCGGAATGCAAGTTTTCGCGCAGTTCTGAGAGAAAAAGTTTACACCTTTCTATCGTCTACTCTTCGACGACTTGTAAAATCGATGCTCGTGAATCTTGCTAGTTTCGATCTAAAACGATGTATCCCCTTGTTTAGAGCTGGAATACAAGTTTTCGCGCAGTTCTGAGAGAAAACGTTTACACCTTTCTCTCGTCTACTCTTCGACTGCTTGTAAAATAGATACTCGTGAATCTTGCTAGTTTCGATCTAAAGCGATGTATCCGTTGTTTTGAGCCGGAATACAAGTTTTCACGCAGTTCTGAAAGAAAAAATTTACACCTTTCTCTCGTCTACTCTTCGACGACTTGTAAAATTGATGCTCGTGAATTTTGCTAGTTTCGATCTAAAACGATGTATCCCCTTGTTTAGAGCTGGAATACAAGTTTTCAGCGCAGTTCTGAGAGAAAACGTTTACACCTTTCTCTCGTCTACTCTTCGACTGCTAGTAAAGTCCATACTCGTGAATCTTGCTAGTTTCCGTCTAAAAACGATGTATCCCCGTTGTTTAGAGCCGGAATACATGTTTTCGCGCAGTTCTGAGAGAAATAGTTTACACCTTTCTATCGTCTACTCTTCGACGACTTGTAAAATCGATACTCGTGAATCTTGCTAGTTTCGATCTAAAACGATGTATCCCGTTGTTTAGAGCCGGAAATACAAGTTTTCGCGCAGGTTCTGAGAGAAATAGTTTACACCTTTCTAATCGTCTACTCTTCGACGACTTGTTAAAATCGATACTCGTGAATCTTGCTAGTTTCGATCTAAAACGATGTATCCCGTTGTTTAGAGCCAGAATACAAATTTTCGCGCAGTTCTGAGAGAAATAGTTTACACCTTTCTCTCGTCTACTCTTCGACTGCTTGTAAAATCGATACTCGTGAATCTAGCTAGTTTCGATCTAAAACGATGTATCCCGTTGTTTTGAGCCGGAATGCAAGTTTTCGCGCAGTTCTGAGAGAAAAAGTTTACACCTTTCTATCGTCTACTCTTCGACGACTTGTAAAATCGATGCTCGTGAATCTTGCTAGTTTCGATCTAAAACGAAGTATCCCGTTGTTTTGAGCCGGAATACCAAGTTTTCGCGCAGTTCTGAGAGAAAAAGTTACACCTTTCTATCGTTTATTCTTCGACGACTTGTAAAATCGAGTCTCGTGAATCTTGCTAGTTTCGATCTAAAGCGATGTATCAAGTTGTTTTGAGCCGGAATGCAAGTTTTCGCGCAGTTCTGAGAGAAAAAGTTTACACCTTTCTATCGTCTACTCTTCGACGACTTGTAAAATCGATGCTCGTGAATCTTGCTAGTTTCGATCTAAAACGATGTATCCCGTTGTTCTGAGCCGGAATACAAGTTTTCGCGCAGTTCTGAGAGAAAAAGTTTATACCTTTCTCTCGTCTACTCTTCGACGAATTGTAAAATCGATGCTCGTGAATCTTGCTAGTTTCGATCTAAAACTACGTATCCCGTTGTTTAGAGCCGGAATACAAGTTTTCGCGTAGTTCTGAGAGAAAAAGTTTACACCTTTCTATCGTTTACTCTTCGACGACTTGTAAAATCGATGCTCGTGAATCATGCTAGTTTCGATCTAAAGCGATGTATCAAGTTGTTTTGAGCCGGAATGCAAGTATTCGCGCTGTTCTGAGAGAAAAATTTGACACCTTTCTCTCGTCTACTCTTCGACTAGTAAAATCGATGTTCATAAATCCCCGCTAGTTTAAATCTAAAACAATGTATCCCGTTGTTTAGAGCCGGAATACCAGTTTTCGCGCAGTTCTGAGAGAAAAAGTTCACACCTTTCTATCGGCTACTCTTCGCTTGTGTTGTGTCCTGTGTATTCTGTGCGCTATGAATCCTCATGCTGATTACCCACTAGCCCGAACCCTGACCCTTCTAAGTTGTAAACTCGATACTCGTGAATCTTGCTAGTTTCGACCTAAAACGTTGTATCCCGTTGTTTAGAGCCGGAATACAAGTTTTCGCGCAGTTCTGAGCGAAAAAGTTTACACCTTTCTCTCGTCTACTCTTCGACTGCTTGTAAAATAGATACTCGTGAATCTTGCTAGTTTCGATCTAAAGCGATGTATCCCGTTGTTTTGAGCCGGAATACAAGTTTTCACGCAGTTCTGAGAGAAAAAGTTTACACCTTTCTCTCGTCTACTCTTCGACGACTTGTAAAATTGATGCTCGTGAATTTTGCTAGTTTCGATCTAAAACGATGTATCCCTTGTTTAGAGCTGGAATACAAGTTTTCGCGCAGTTCTGAGAGAAAACGTTTACACCTTTCTCTCGTCTACTCTTCGACTGCTTGTAAAATAGATACTCGGTGAATCTTGCTAGTTTCGATCTAAAACATGTATCCCGTTGTTTTGAGCCGGAATACAAGTTTTCGCGCTGTTCTGAGAGGAAAAATTTACACCTTTCTTTCGTCTACTCTTCGACGACTTGTAAAATTGATGCTCGTGAATTTTGCTAGTTTCGATCTAAAACGTTGTATCCCGTTGTTTAGAGCCGGCATACAAGTTTTCGCGCAGTTCTGAGCGAAAAAGTTTACACCTTTCTCTCGTCTACTCTTCGACTGCTTGTAAAATCGATACTCGTGAATCTTGCTTGTTTCGATCTAAAACGATGTATCCCGTTGTTTAGAGCCGGAATACAAATTTTCGCGCAGTTCTGAGAGAAATAGTATACACCTTTCTCTCGTCTACTCTTCGACTGCTTGTAAAATCGATACTCGTGAATCTTGCTAGTTTCGATCTAAAACGCTGTATCCCGTTGTTTAGAGCCGGCATACAAGTTTTGGCGCAGTTCTGAGCGAAAAAGTTTACACCTTTCTCTCGTCTACTCTTCGACTGCTTGTAAAATCGATACTCGTGAATCTTGCTAGTTTCGATCTAAAACGATGTATCCCGTTGTTTAGAGCCGGAATACAAGTTTTCGCGCAGTTCTGAGAGAAAAACGTTTACACCTTTCTCTCGTCTACTCTTCGACTGCTTGTAAAGTCCATACTCGTGAAATCTTGCTAGTTTCCGTCTTAAACGATGTATCCCGTTGTTTAGAGCCGGAATACAAGTTTTCGCGCAGTTCTGAGAGAAATAGTTTACACCTTTCTATCGTCTACTCTTCGACGACTTGTAAAATCGATACTCGTGAATCTTGCTAGTTTCGATCTAAAACGATGTATCACGTTGTTTAGAGCCGGAATACAAGTTTTCGCGCAGTTCTTGAGAGAAATAGTTTACACCTTTCTCTCGTCTACTCTTCGACTGCTTGTAAAATTGATACTCGGAATCTAGCTAATTTCGATCTAAAACGATGTATCTCGTTGTTTAGAGCCGGAATAGAAGTCTTCGCGCTGTTCTGAGAGGAAAACTTTACACCTTTCTTTCGTCTCCTCTTCGGCGACTTGTAAAATTGATGCTCGTAAATTTTGCTAGTTTCGATCTAAAACGACGTATCCCGTTGTTTAGAGCCGGAATACAAGTTTTTCGCGCAGTTCTGAGAGGAAATAGGTTTACACCCTTCTATCGTCTACTCTTCGACGACTTGTAAAATCGATACTCGTGAATCTTGCTTGTTTCGATCTAAAACGATGTATCCCGTTGTTTAGAGCCGGAATACAAATTTTCGCGCAGTTCTGAGAGAAATAGTATACACCTTTCTCTCGTCTACTCTTCGACTGCTTGTAAAATCGATACTCGTGAATCTTGCTAGTTTCGATCTAAACGATGTATCCCGTTGTTTAGAGCCGGAATACAAGTTTTTGCGCAGTTCTGAAGAAAAAGTTTACACCTTTCTATCGTCTACTCTTCGACGACTTGTAAAATCGATGCTCGTGAATCTTGCTAGTTTCGATCTAAAACGATGTATCCCGTTCTCAGAGCCGGAATACAAGTTTTCGCGCAGTTCTGAAAGAAAAGTTCACACCTTTCTATCGTCTACTCTTCGACGACTTGTAAAATCGATACTCGTGAATCTTGCTTGCTTCGATCTAAAACGTTTTATCCCGTTGTTTAGAGCCGGAATACAAGTTTTCGCGCAGTTCTGAGAGAAAATGTTTACACCTTTCTCTCGTATACTCTTCGACTGCTTGTAAAATCGATACTCGTGAATATTGCTAGTTTCGATCTGAAACGATGTATCCCGTTGTTTAGAGCCGGAATACAAGTTTTCGCGCAGTTCTGAGAGAAAAAGTTTACACCTTTCTATCGTCTACTCTTCGACGACTTGTAAAATCGATGCTCGTGAATCTTGCTAGTTTCGATCTAAAACGATGTATCCCGTTGTTTAGAGCCGGAATGCAAGTTTTCGCGCAGTTCTGAGAGAAAAAGTTCACACCTTTCTATAGTCTACTCTTCGCTTGTGTTGTGTCTTGTTTATTCTGTGCGCTATGAATCCTCATGCTGATTACCCACTAGCCCGAACCCTGACCCTTCTAAGTCTATCGTCTACTCTTCGACGACTTGTGAAATCGACACTCTTGAATCTTGCTAGTTTAGATCTAAAACGTTGTATCCCGTTGTTTAGAGCCGGAATACAAGTTTTCGCGCAGTTCTGAAAGAAAAAATTTACACCTTTCTTTCGTCTACTCTTCGACGACTTGTAAAATTGATGCTCGTGAATTTTGCTAGTTTCGATCTAAAACGATGTATCCCCTTGTTTAGAGCTGGAATACAAGTTTTCGCGCAGTTCTGAGAGAAAACGTTTACACCTTTCTCTCGTCTACTCTTCGACTGCTTGTAAAGTCCATACTCGTGAATCTTGCTAGTTTCCGTCTAAAACGATGTATCCCGTTGTTTAGAGCCGGAATACATGTTTTCGCGCAGTTCTGAGAGAAATAGTTTACACCTTTCTATCGTCTACTCTTCGACGACTTGTAAAATCGATACTCGTGAATCTTGCTAGTTTCGATCTAAAACGATGTATCCCGTTGTTTAGAGCCGGAATACAAGTTTTCGCGCAGTTCTGAGAGAAATAGTTTACACCTTTCTCTCGTCTACTCTTCGACTGCTTGTAAAATCGATACTCGTGAATCTAGCTAATTTCGATCTAAAACGATGTATCTCGTTGTTTAGAGCCGGAATAGAAGTCTTCGCGCTGTTCTGAGAGGAAAACTTTACACCTTTCTTTCGTCTACTCTTCGGCGACTTGTAAAATTGATGCTCGTAAATTTTGCTAGTTTCGATCTAAAACGACGTATCCCGTTTTTTAGAGCCCGAATACAAGTTTTCGCGCAGTTCTGAGAGAAATAGTTTACACCCTTCTATCGTCTACTCTTCGACGACTTGTAAAATCGATACTCATGAATCTGGCTAGTTTCGATCTAAAACGATGTATCCCGTTGTTTAGAGCCGGAATACAAGTTTTCGCGCAGTTCTGAGAGTAAAAGTTTACACCTTTCTATCGTCTACTCTTCGACGACTTGTAAAGTCGATGCTCGTGAATTTTGCTTGTTTCGATCTAAAACGATGTATACCGTTATTTTGAGCCGGAATACAAGTTTTCGCGCAGTTCTGAAAGAAAAAGTTTACACCTTTCTCGCGGCTACTCTTCGACGACTTGTAAAATCGATGCTCGTGAATTTTGCTAGTTTCGATATAAAACGATGTATCCCGTTGTTTTGAGCCGGAATACAAGTTTACGCGCAGTTCTGAGAGAAATAGTTTACACCTTTCTCTCGTCTACTCTTCGACTGCTTGTAAAATCGATACTCGTGAATCTAGCTAGTTTCGATCTAAAACGATGTATCCCGTTGTTTTGAGCCGGAATGCAAGTTTTCGCGCAGTTCTGAGAGAAAAAGTTTACACCTTTCTATCGTCTACTCTTCGACGACTTGTAAAATCGATGCTCGTGAATCTTGCTAGTTTCGATCTAAAAACGAAGTATCCCGTTGTTTTGAGCCGGAATACAAGTTTTCGCGCAGTTCTGAGAGAAAAAGTTTACACCTTTCTATCGTTTATTCTTCGACGACTTGTAAAATCGATGCTCGTGAATCTTGCTAGTTTCGATCTAAAGCGATGTATCAAGTTGTTTTGAGCCGGAATGCAAGTTTTCGCGCAGTTCTGAGAGAAAAAGTTTACACCTTTCTATCGTCTACTCTTCGACGACTTGTAAAATCGATGCTCGTGAATCTTGCTAGTTTCGATCTAAAACGATGTATCCCGTTGTTCTGAGCCGGAATACAAGTTTTCGCGCAGTTCTGAGAGAAAAAGTTTATACCTTTCTCTCGTCTACTCTTCGACGACTTGTAAAATCGATGCTCGTGAATCTTGCTAGTTTCGATCTAAAACTACGTATCCCGTTGTTTAGAGCCGGAATACAAGTTTTCGCGCAGTTCTGAAAGAAAAAGTTCACACCTTTCTATCGTCTACTCTTCGACGACTTGTAAAATCGATACTCGTGAATCTTGCTTGCTTCGATCTAAAACGTTTTATCCCGTTGTTTAGAGCCGGAATACAAGTTTTCGCGCAGTTCTGAGAGAAAATGTTTACACCTTTCTCTCGTATACTCTTCGACTGCTTGTAAAATCGATACTCGTGAATATTGCTAGTTTCGATCTGAAACGATGTATCCCGTTGTTTAGAGCCGGAATACAAGTTTTCGCGCAGTTCTGAG
Organism: Amblyomma americanum; assembly: GCF_052857255.1. Taxonomy (NCBI): domain Eukaryota; kingdom Metazoa; phylum Arthropoda; class Arachnida; order Ixodida; family Ixodidae; genus Amblyomma; species Amblyomma americanum. Next base: position 425,783 of record NW_027526515.1, on the reverse strand, counting down.
AGAAAAAGTTTACACCTTTCTATCGTCTACTCTTCGACGACTTGTAAAATCGATGCTCGTGAATCTTGCTAGTTTCGATCTAAAACGATGTATCCCGTTGTTTAGAGCCGGAATGCAAGTTTTCGCGCAGTTCTGAGAGAAAAAGTTCACACCTTTCTATAGTCTACTCTTCGCTTGTGTTGTGTCTTGTTTATTCTGTGCGCTATGAATCCTCATGCTGATTACCCACTAGCCCGAACCCTGACCCTTCTAAGTCTATCGTCTACTCTTCGACGACTTGTGAAATCGACACTCTTGAATCTTGCTAGTTTAGATCTAAAACGTTGTATCCCGTTGTTTAGAGCCGGAATACAAGTTTTCGCGCAGTTCTGAAAGAAAAAATTTACACCTTTCTTTCGTCTACTCTTCGACGACTTGTAAAATCGATGCTCGTGAATTTTGCTAGTTTCGATCTAAAACGATGTATCCCCTTGTTTAGAGCTGGAATACAAGTTTTCGCGCAGTTCTGAGAGAAAACGTTTACACCTTTCTCTCGTCTACTCTTCGACTGCTTGTAAAGTCCATACCCGTGAATCTTGCTAGTTTCCGTCTAAAACGATGTATCCCGTTGTTTAGAGCCGGAATACATGTTTTCGCGCAGTTCTGAGAGAAATAGTTTACACCTTTCTATCGTCTACTCTTCGACGACTTGTAAAATCGATACTCGTGAATCTTGCTAGTTTCGATCTAAAACGATGTATCCCGTTGTTTAGAGCCGGAATACAAGTTTTCGCGCAGTTCTGAGAGAAATAGTTTACACCTTTCTCTCGTCTACTCTTCGACTGCTTGTAAAATCGATACTCGTGAATCTAGCTAATTTCGATCTAAAACGATGTATCTCGTTGTTTAGAGCCGGAATAGAAGTCTTCGCGCTGTTCTGAGAGGAAAACTTTACACCTTTCTTTCGTCTACTCTTCGGCGACTTGTAAAATTGATGCTCGTAAATTTTGCTAGTTTCGATCTAAAACGACGTATCCCGTTTTTTAGAGCCGGAATACAAGTTTTCGCGCAGTTCTGAGAGAAATCGTTTACACCCTTCTATCGTCTACTCTTCGACGACTTGTAAAATCGATACTCATGAATCTGGCTAGTTTCGATCTAAAACGATGTATCCCGTTGTTTAGAGCCGGAATACAAGTTTTCGCGCAGTTCTGAGAGTAAAAGTTTACACCTTTCTATCGTCTACTCTTCGACGACTTGTAAAGTCGATGCTCGTGAATTTTGCTTGTTTCGATCTAAAACGATGTATACCGTTATTTTGAGCCGGAATACAAGTTTTCGCGCAGTTCTGAAAGAAAAAGTTTACACCTTTCTCGCGGCTACTCTTCGACGACTTGTAAAATCGATGCTCGTGAATTTTGCTAGTTTCGATATAAAACGATGTATCCCGTTGTTTTGAGCCGGAATACAAGTTTACGCGCAGTTCTGAGAGGGAAAGTTTACACCTTTCTATCGTCTACTCTTCGACGACTTGTAAAATCGATGCTCATGATCTTGCTAGTTTCAATCTAAAGCGATGTATCCCGATGTTTTGAGCCGGAATACAAGTTTTCGCGCAGTTCTGAAAGAAAAAGTTTACACCTTTCTCGCGGCTACTCTTCGACGAACTGTAAAATCGATGCTCGTGAATGTTGCTAGTTTCAATCTAAAACGATGTAGCCCGTTGTTTTGAGCCGGAATACAAGTTTTCGCACAGTTCTGAGAGAAATAGTTTACACCTTTCTATCGTCTACTCTTCGACGACTTGTAAAATCGATACTCGTGAATCTTGCTAGTTTCGATCTAAAACGATGTATCCCGTTGTTTAGAGCCAGAATACAAATTTTCGCGCAGTTCTGAGAGAAATAGTTTACACCTTTCTCTCGTCTACTCTTCGACTGCTTGTAAAATCGATACTCGTGAATCTAGCTAGTTTCGATCTAAAACGATGTATCCCGTTGTTTTGAGCCGGAATGCAAGTTTTCGCGCAGTTCTGAGAGAAAAAGTTTACACCTTTCTATCGTCTACTCTTCGACGACTTGTAAAATCGATGCTCGTGAATCTTGCTAGTTTCGATCTAAAACGAAGTATCCCGTTGTTTTGAGCCGGAATACAAGTTTTCGCGCAGTTCTGAGAGAAAAAGTTTACACCTTTCTATCGTTTATTCTTCGACGACTTGTAAAATCGATGCTCGTGAATCTTGCTAGTTTCGATCTAAAGCGATGTATCAAGTTGTTTTGAGCCGGAATGCAAGTTTTCGCGCAGTTCTGAGAGAAAAAGTTTACACCTTTCTATCGTCTACTCTTCGACGACTTGTAAAATCGATGCTCGTGAATCTTGCTAGTTTCGATCTAAAACGATGTATCCCGTTGTTCTGAGCCGGAATACAAGTTTTCGCGCAGTTCTGAGAGAAAAAGTTTATACCTTTCTCTCGTCTACTCTTCGACGACTTGTAAAATCGATGCTCGTGAATCTTGCTAGTTTCGATCTAAAACTACGTATCCCGTTGTTTAGAGCCGGAATACAAGTTTTCGCGTAGTTCTGAGAGAAAAAGTTTACACCTTTCTATCGTTTACTCTTCGACGACTTGTAAAATCGATGCTCGTGAATCATGCTAGTTTCGATCTAAAGCGATGTATCAAGTTGTTTTGAGCCGGAATGCAAGTATTCGCGCTGTTCTGAGAGAAAAATTTGACACCTTTCTCTCGTCTACTCTTCGACTAGTAAAATCGATGTTCATAAATCCTGCTAGTTTAAATCTAAAACAATGTATCCCGTTGTTTAGAGCCGGAATACCAGTTTTCGCGCAGTTCTGAGAGAAAAAGTTCACACCTTTCTATCGGCTACTCTTCGCTTGTGTTGTGTCCTGTGTATTCAGTGCGCTATGAATCCTCATGCTGATTACCCACTAGCCCGAACCCTGACCCTTCTAAGTTGTAAACTCGATACTCGTGAATCTTGCTAGTTTCGACCTAAAACGTTGTATCCCGTTGTTTAGAGCCGGAATACAAGTTTTCGCGCAGTTCTGAGCGAAAAAGTTTACACCTTTCTCTCGTCTACTCTTCGACTGCTTGTAAAATAGATACTCGTGAATCTTGCTAGTTTCGATCTAAAGCGATGTATCCCGTTGTTTTGAGCCGGAATACAAGTTTTCACGCAGTTCTGAGAGAAAAAGTTTACACCTTTCTCTCGTCTACACTTCGACGACTTGTAAAATCGATGCTCGTGAATCTTGATAGTTTCGTTCTAAAACAATGTATCCCGTTGTTTTGAGCCAGAATACCAGTTTTCGCGCAGTTCTGAGAGAAAAAGTTTACCCCTTTCTATCGTTTATTCTTCGACGACTTGTAAAATCGATGCTCGTGAATCTTGCTAGTTTCGATCTAAAGCGATGTATCAAGTTGTTTTGAGCCGGAATGCAAGTTTTCGCGCAGTTCTGAGAGAAAAAGTTTACACCTTTCTATCGTCTACTCTTCGACGACTTGTAAACTCGATGCTCGTGAATCTTGCTAGTTTCGATCTAAAACGATGTATCCCGTTGTTCTGAGCCGGAATACAAGTTTTCGCGCAGTTCTGAGAGAAAAAGTTTATACCTTTCTCTCGTCTACTCTTCGACGACTTGTAAAATCGATGCTCGTGAATCTTGCTAGTTTCGATCTAAAACTACGTATCCCGTTGTTTAGAGCCGGAATACAAGTTTTCGCGTAGTTCTGAGAGAAAAAGTTTACACCTTTCTATCGTTTACTCTTCGACGACTTGTAAAATCGATGCTCGTGAATCATGCTAGTTTCGATCTAAAGCGATGTATCAAGTTGTTTTGAGCCGGAATGCAAGTATTCGCGCTGTTCTGAGAGAAAAATTTGACACCTTTCTCTCGTCTACTCTTCGACTAGTAAAATCGATGTTCATAAATCCCGCTAGTTTAAATCTAAAACAATGTATCCCGTTGTTTAGAGCCGGAATACCAGTTTTCGCGCAGTTCTGAGAGAAAAAGTTCACACCTTTCTATCGGCTACTCTTCGCTTGTGTTGTGTCCTGTGTATTCTGTGCGCTATGAATCCTCATGCTGATTACCCACTAGCCCGAACCCTGACCCTTCTAAGTTGTAAACTCGATACTCGTGAATCTTGCTAGTTTCGACCTAAAACGTTGTATCCCGTTGTTTAGAGCCGGAATACAAGTTTTCGCGCAGTTCTGAGCGAAAAAGTTTACACCTTTCTCTCGTCTACTCTTCGACTGCTTGTAAAATCGATGCTCGTGAATCTTGATAGTTTCGTTCTAAAACAATGTATCCCGTTGTTTTGAGCCGGAATACCAGTTTTCGCGCAGTTCTGAGAGAAAAAGTTTACCCCTTTTTCTCGTCTACTCTTCGACGACTTGTAAAATCGATGCTCGTTAATCGTGCTAGTTTCGATCTAAAACGATGTATCCCGTTGTTTTGAGCCGGAATACAAGTTTTCGCGCAGTTCTGAGAGAAAAAGTTTACACCTTTTTCTCGTCTACTCTTCGACGACTTGTAAAATCGATACTCGTGAATCTTGATTGCTTCGATCTAAAACGTTGTATCCCGTTGTTTAGAGCCGGAATACAAGTTTTCGCGCAGTTCTGAGAGAAAAAGTTTACACCTTTCTCTCGTACACTCTTCGACTGCTGGTAAAATCGATACTCGTGAATATTGCTAGTTTCGATCTAAAACGATGTATCCCTTTGTTTAGAGCCGGAATACAAGTTTTCGCGCAGTTCTGAGAGGAAAAGTTTACTCCTTTCTATCGTCTACTCTTCGACGACTTGTAAAATCGATGCTCGTGAATCTTGCTAGTTTCGATCTAAAACGATGTATCCCGTTGTTTAGAGCCGGAATACAAGTTTTCGCGCAGTTCTGAGAGAAAAAGTTCACACCTTTCTATCGTCTACTCTTCGCTTGTGTTGTGTCCTGTGTATTCTGTGCGCTATGAATCCTCATGCTGATTACCCACTAGCCCGAACCCTGACCCTTCTAAGTTGTAAAAGCGATACTCGTGAATCTTGCTAGTTTCGACCTAAAACGTTGTATCCCGTTGTTTAGAGCCGGAATACAAGTTATCGCGCAGTTCTGAGCGAAAAAGTTTACACCTTTCTCTCGTCTACTCTTCGACTGCTTGTAAAATAGATACTCGTGAATCTTGCTAGTTTCGATCTAAAACGATGTATCCCGTTGTTTTGAGCCGGAATACAAGTTTTCGCGCTGTTCTGAGAGGAAACATTTACACCTTTCTTTCGTCTACTCTTCGACGACGTGTAAAATTGATGCTCGTGAATTTTGCTAGTTTCGATCTAAAACGTTGTATCCCGTTGTTTAGAGCCGGCATACAAGTTTTCACGCAGTTCTGAGCGAAAAAGTTTACACCTTTCTCTCGTCTACTCTTCGACTGCTTGTAAAATCGATACTCGTGAATCTTGCTAGTTTCGGTCTAAAACGATGTATCCCGTTGTTTGGAGCCGGAATACAAGTTTTCGCGCAGTTCTGAGAGAAATAGTTTACACCTTTCTATCGTCTACTCTTCGACGAATTGTAAAATCGATACTCGTGAATCTTGCTAGTTTCGATCTAAAACGATGTATCCCGTTGTTTAGAGCCGGAATACAAATTTTCGCGCAGTTCAGAGAGAAATAGTATACACATTTCTCTCGTCTACTCTTCGACTGCTTGTAAAATCGATACTCGTGAATCTTGCTAGTTCCGATCTAAAACGTTGTATCCCGTTGTTTAGAGCCGGAATACAAGTTTTCGCGCAGTTCTGAGCGAAAAAGTTTACACCTTTCTCTCGTCTACTCTTCGACTGCTTGTAAAATCGATACTCGTGAATCTTGCTAGTTTCGATCTAAAACGATGTATCCCGTTGTTTTGAGCCGGAATACAAGTTTTCGCGCAGTTCTGAAAGAAAAAATTTACACCTTTCTTTCGTCTACTCTTCGACGACTTGTAAAATTGATGCTCGTGAATTTTGCTAGTTTCGATCTAAAACGATGTATCCGTTGTTTAAAGCCGGAATACAAGTTTTCGCGCAGTTCTGAGAGAAAAAGTTCACACCTTTCTTTCGTCTACTCTTCGACGACTTGTAAAATCGATACTCGTGAATCTTGCTAGTTTCGATCTAAAACGTTGTATCCCGTTGTTTAGAGCCGGCATACAAGTTTTCGCGCAGTTCTGAGCGAAAAAGTTTACACCTTTCTCTCGTCTACTCTTCGACTGCTTGTAAAATCGATACTCGTGAATCTTGCTAGTTTCGATCTAAAACGATGTATCCCGTTGTTTAGAGCCGGAATACAAATTTTCGCGCAGTTCTGAGAGTAATAGTTTACACCTTTCTCTCGTCTACTCTTCGACTGCTTGTAAAATCGATGCTCGTGAATCTTGCTAGTTTCGATCTAAAACGATGTATCCCGTTGTTTAGAGCCGGAATACAAGTTTTTGCGCAGTTCTGAGAGAAAAAGTTTACACCTTTCTATCGTCTACTCTTCGAGGACTTGTAAAATCGATGCTCGTGAATCTTGCTAGTTTCGGTCTAAAACGATGTATCCCGTTCTTCAGAGCCGGAATTCAAGTTTTCGCGCAGTTCTGAAAGAAAAAGTTCACACCTTTCTATCGTCTACTCTTCGACGACTTGTAAAATCGATACTCGTGAATCTTGCTTGCTTCGATCTAAAACGTTTTATCCCGTTGTTTAGAGCCGGAATACAAGTTTTCGCGCAGTTCTGAGAGAAAATGTTTACACCTTTTCTCGTATACTCTTCGACTGCTTGTAAAATCGATACTCGTGAATATTGCTAGTTTCGATCTGAAACGATGTATCCCGTTGTTTAGAGCCGGAATACAAGTTTTCGCGCAGTTCTGAGAGAAAACGTTTACACCTTTCACTCGTCTACTCTTCGACTAGTAAAATCGATGTTCATGAATCTCGCTAGTTTCAATCTAAAACGATGTATCCCGTTGTTTTGAGCCGGAATACAAGTTTTCGCGCAGTTCTGAGAGAAAAAGTTTACACCTTTCTATCGTCTACTCTTCGACGACTTGTAAAATCGATGCTCGTGAATCTTGCTAGTTTCGATCTAAAACGATGTATCCCTTTGTTTAGAGCCGGAATACAAGTTTTCGCGCAGTTCTGAGAGAAAAAGTTCACACCTTTCTATCGTCTACTCTTCGCTTGTGTTGTGTCTTGTTTATTCTGTGCGCTATGAATCCTCATGCTGATTACCCACTAGCCCGAACCCTGACCCTTCTAAGTCTATCGTCTACTCTTCGACGACTTGTGAAATCGATACTCTTGAATCTTGCTAGTTTCGATCTAAAACGTTGTATCCCGTTGTTTAGAGCCGGAATACAAGTTTTCGCGCAGTTCTGAAAGAAAAAATTTACACCTTTCTTTCGTCTACTCTTCGACGACTTGTAAAATTGATGCTCGTGAATTTTGCTAGTTTCGATCTAAAACGATGTATCCCCTTGTTTAGAGCTGGAATACAAGTTTTCGCGCAGTTCTGAGAGAAAACGTTTACACCTTTCTCTCGTCTACTCATCGACTGCTTGTAAAATAGATACTCGTGAATCTTGCTAGTTTCGATCTAAAACATGTATCCCGTTGTTTTGAGCCGGAATACAAGTTTTCGCGCAGTTCTGAGAGAAAAAGTTTACACCTTTCTCTCGTATACTCTTCGACTGCTGGTAAAATCGATACTCGTGAATATTGCTAGTTTCGATCTAAAACGATGTATCCCTTTGTTTAGAGCCGGAATACAAGTTTTCGCGCAGTTCTGAGAGGAAAAGTTTACTCCTTTCTATCGTCTACTCTTCGACGACTTGTAAAATCGATGCTCGTGAATCTTGCTAGTTTCGATCTAAAACGATGTATCCCGTTGTTTAGAGCCGGAATACAAGTTTTCGCGCAGTTCTGAGAGAAAAAGTTCACACCTTTCTATCCTCTACTCTTCGCTTGTGTTGTGTCCTGTGTATTCTGTGCGCTATGAATCCTCATGCTGATTACCCACTAGCCCGAACCCTGACCCTTCTAAGTTGTAAAAGCGATACTCGTGAATCTTGCTAGTTTCGACCTAAAACGTTGTATCCCGTTGTTTAGAGCCGGAATACAAGTTATCGCGCAGTTCTGAGCGAAAAAGTTTACACCTTTCTCTCGTCTACTCTTCGACTGCTTGTAAAATAGATACTCGTGAATCTTGCTAGTTTCGATCTAAAACGATGTATCCCGTTGTTTTGAGCCGGAATACAAGTTTTCGCGCTGTTCTGAGAGGAAACATTTACACCTTTCTTTCGTCTACTCTTCGACGACTTGTAAAATTGATGCTCGTGAATTTTGCTAGTTTCGATCTAAAACGTTGTATCCCGTTGTTTAGAGCCGGCATACAAGTTTTCACGCAGTTCTGAGCGAAAAAGTTTACACCTTTCTCTCGTCTACTCTTCGACTGCTTGTAAAATCGATACTCGTGAATCTTGCTAGTTTCGGTCTAAAACGATGTATCCCGTTGTTTAGAGCCGGAATACAAGTTTTCGCGCAGTTCTGAGAGAAATAGTTTACACCTTTCTATTGTCTACTCTTCGACGAATTGTAAAATCGATACTCGTGAATCTTGCTAGTTTCGATCTAAAACGATGTATCCCGTTGTTTAGAGCCGGAATACAAATTTTCGCGCAGTTCTGAGAGAAATAGTATACACCTTTCTCTCGTCTACTCTTCGACTGCTTGTAAAATCGATACTCGTGAATCTTGCTAGTTCCGATCTAAAACGTTGTATCCCGTTGTTTAGAGCCGGAATACAAGTTTTCGCGCAGTTCTGAGCGAAAAAGTTTACACCTTTCTCTCGTCTACTCTTCGACTGCTTGTAAAATCGATACTCGTGAATCTTGCTAGTTTCGATCTAAAACGATGTATCCCGTTGTTTTGAGCCGGAATACAAGTTTTCGCGCAGTTCTGAAAGAAAAAATTTACACCTTTCTTTCGTCTACTCTTCGACGACTTGTAAAATTGATGCTCGTGAATTTTGCTAGTTTCGATCTAAAACGATGTATCCGTTGTTTAAAGCCGGAATACAAGTTTTCGCGCAGTTCTGAGAGAAAAAGTTCACACCTTTCTTTCGTCTACTCTTCGACGACTTGTAAAATCGATACTCGTGAATCTTGCTAGTTTCGATCTAAAACGTTGTATCCCGTTGTTTAGAGCCGGCATACAAGTTTTCGCGCAGTTCTGAGCGAAAAAGTTTACACCTTTCTCTCGTCTACTCTTCGACTGCTTGTAAAATCGATACTCGTGAATCTTGCTAGTTTCGATCTAAAACGATGTATCCCGTTGTTTAGAGCCGGAATACAAATTTTCGCGCAGTTCTGAGAGTAATAGTTTACACCTTTCTCTCGTCTACTCTTCGACTGCTTGTAAAATCGATGCTCGTGAATCTTGCTAGTTTCGATCTAAAACGATGTATCCCGTTGTTTAGAGCCGGAATACAAGTTTTTGCGCAGTTCTGAGAGAAAAAGTTTACACCTTTCTATCGTCTACTCTTCGACGACTTGTAAAATCGATGCTCGTGAATCTTGCTAGTTTCGATCTAAAACGATGTATCCCGTTCTTCAGAGCCGGAATTCAAGCTTTCGCGCAGTTCTGAAAGAAAAAGTTCACACCTTTCTATCGTCTACTCTTCGACGACTTGTAAAATCGATACTCGTGAATCTTGCTTGCTTCGATCTAAAACGTTTTATCCCGTTGTTTAGAGCCGGAATACAAGTTTTCGCGCAGTTCTGAGAGAAAATGTTTACACCTTTCTCTCGTATACTCTTCGACTGCTTGTAAAATCGATACTCGTGAATATTGCTAGTTTCGATCTGAAACGATGTATCCCGTTGTTTAGAGCCGGAATACAAGTTTTCGCGCAGTTCTGAGAGAAAACGTTTACACCTTTCACTCGTCTACTCTTCGACTAGCAAAATCGATGTTCATGAATCTCGCTAGTTTCGATCTAAAACGATGTATCCCGTTGTTTTGAGCCGGAATACAAGTTTACGCGCAGTTCTGAGAGAAAAAGTTTACACCTTTCTATCGTCTACTCTTCGACGACTTGTAAAATCGATGCTCGTGAATCTTGCTAGTTTCGATCTAAAACGATGTATCCCTTTGTTTAGAGCCGGAATACAAGTTTTCGCGCAGTTCTGAGAGAAAAAGTTCACACCTTTCTATCGTCTACTCTTCGCTTGTGTTGTGTCTTGTTTATTCTGTGCGCTATGAATCCTCATGCTGATTACCCACTAGCCCGAACCCTGACCCTTCTAAGTCTATCGTCTACTCTTCGACGACTTGTGAAATCGATACTCTTGAATCTTGCTAGTTTCGATCTAAAACGTTGTATCCCGTTGTTTGGAGCCGGAATACAAGTTTTCGCGCAGTTCTGAAAGAAAAAATTTACACCTTTCTTTCGTCTACTCTTCGACGACTTGTAAAATTGATGCTCGTGAATTTTGCTAGTTTCGATCTAAAACGATGTATCCCCTTGTTTAGAGCTGGAATACAAGTTTTCGCGCAGTTCTGAGAGAAAACGTTTACACCTTTCTCTCGTCTACTCTTCGACTGCTTGTAAAATAGATACTCGTGAATCTTGCTAGTTTCGATCTAAAACATGTATCCCGTTGTTTTGAGCCGGAATACAAGTTTTCGCGCTGTTCTGAGAGGAAAAATTTACACCTTTCTTTCGTGTACTCTTCGACGACTTGTAAAATTGATGCTCGTGAATTTTGCTAGTTTCGATCTAAAACGTTGTATCCCGTTGTTTAGAGCCGGCATACAAGTTTTCGCGCAGTTCTGAGCGAAAAAGTTTACACCTTTCTCTCGTCTACTCTTCGACTGCTTGTAAAATCGATACTCGTGAATATTGCTTGTTTCGACCTAAAACGATGTATCCCGTTGTTTAGAGCCGGAATACAAATTTTCGCGCAGTTCTGAGAGAAATAGTATACACCTTTCTCTCGTCTACTCTTCGACTGCTTGTAAAATCGATACTCGTGAATCTTGCTAGTTTCGATCTAAAACGTTGTATCCCGTTGTTTAGAGCCGGCATACAAGTTTTCGCGCAGTTCTGAGCGAAAAGTTTACACCTTTCTCTCGTCTACTCTTCGACTGCTTGTAAAATCGATACTCGTGAATCTTGCTAGTTTCGATCTAAAACGATGTATCCCGTTGTTTAGAGCCGGAATACAAATTTTCGCGCAGTTCTGAGAGTAATAGTTTACACCTTTCTCTCGTCTACTCTTCGACTGCTTGTAAAATCGATGCTCGTGAATCTTGCTAGTTTCGATCTAAAACGATGTATCCCGTTGTTTAGAGCCGGAATACAAGTTTTTGCGCAGTTCTGAGAGAAAAAGTTTACACCTTTCTATCGTCTACTCTTCGACGACTTGTAAAATCGATGCTCGTGAATCTTGCTAGTTTCGATCTAAAACGATGTATCCCGTTCTTCAGAGCCGGAATACAAGTTTTCGCGCAGTTCTGAAAGAAAAAGTTCACACCTTTCTATCGTCTACTCTTCGACGACTTGTAAAATCGATACTCGTGAATCTTGCTTGCTTCGATCTAAAACGTTTTATCCCGTTGTTTAGAGCCGGAATACAAGTTTTCGCGCCGTTCTGAGAGAAAATGTTTACACGTTTCTATCGTCTACTCTTCGCTTGTGTTGTGTCCTGTGTATTCTGTGCGCTATGAATCCTCATGCTGATTACCCACTAGCCCGAACCCTGACCCTTCTAAGTTGTAAAAGCGATACTCGTGAATCTTGCTAGTTTCGACCTAAAACGTTGTATCCCGTTGTTTAGAGCCGGAATACAAGTTATCGCGCAGTTCTGAGCGAAAAAGTTTACACCTTTCTCTCGTGTACTCTTCGACTGCTTGTAAAATAGATACTCGTGAATCTTGCTAGTTTCGATCTAAAACGATGTATCCCGTTGTTTTGAGCCGGAATACAAGTTTTCGCGCTGTTCTGAGAGGAAACATTTACACCTTTCTTTCGTCTACTCTTCGACGACTTGTAAAATTGATGCTCGTGAATTTTGCTAGTTTCGATCTAAAACGTTGTATCCCGTTGTTTAGAGCCGGCATACAAGTTTTCACGCAGTTCTGAGCGAAAAAGTTTACACCTTTCTCTCGTCTACTCTTCGACTGCTTGTAAAATCGATACTCGTGAATCTTGCTAGTTTCGGTCTAAAACGATGTATCCCGTTGTTTAGAGCCGGAATACAAGTTTTCGCGCAGTTCTGAGAGAAATAGTATACACCTTTCTCTCGTCTACTCTTCGACTGCTTGTAAAATCGATACTCGTGAATCTTGCTAGTTCCGATCTAAAACGTTGTATCCCGTTGTTTAGAGCCGGAATACAAGTTTTCGCGCAGTTCTGAGCGAAAAAGTTTACACCTTTCTCTCGTCTACTCTTCGACTGCTTGTAAAATCGATACTCGTGAATCTTGCTAGTTTCGATCTAAAACGATGTATCCCGTTGTTTTGAGCCGGAATACAAGTTTTCGCGCAGTTCTGAAAGAAAAAATTTACACCTTTCTTTCGTCTACTCTTCGACGACTTGTAAAATTGATGCTCGTGAATTTTGCTAGTTTCGATCTAAAACGATGTATCCGTTGTTTAAAGCCGGAATACAAGTTTTCGCGCAGTTCTGAGAGAAAAAGTTCACACCTTTCTTTCGTCTACTCTTCGACGACTTGTAAAATCGATACTCGTGAATCTTGCTAGTTTCGATCTAAAACGTTGTATCCCGTTGTTTAGAGCCGGCATACAAGTTTTCGCGCAGTTCTGAGCGAAAAAGTTTACACCTTTCTCTCGTCTACTCTTCGACTGCTTGTAAAATCGATACTCGTGAATCTTGCTAGTTTCGATCTAAAACGATGTATCCCGTTGTTTAGAGCCGGAATACAAATTTTCGCGCAGTTCTGAGAGTAATAGTTTACACCTTTCTCTCGTCTACTCTTCGACTGTTTGTAAAATCGATGCTCGTGAATCTTGCTAGTTTCGATCTAAAACGATGTATCCCGTTGTTTAGAGCCGGAATACAAGTTTTTGCGCAGTTCTGAGAGAAAAAGTTTACACCTTTCTATCGTCTACTCTTCGACGACTTGTAAAATCGATGCTCGTGAATCTTGCTAGTTTCGATCTAAAACGATGTATCCCGTTCTTCAGAGCCGGAATTCAAGTTTTCGCGCAGTTCTGAAAGAAAAAGTTCACACCTTTCTATCGTCTACTCTTCGACGACTTGTAAAATCGATACTCGTGAATCTTGCTTGCTTCGATCTAAAAACGTTTTATCCGTTGTTTAGAGCCGGAATACAAGTTTTCGCGCAGTTCTGAGAGAAAATGTTTACACCTTTCTCTCGTATACTCTTCGACTGCTTGTAAAATCGATACTCGTGAATATTGCTAGTTTCGATCTGAAACGATGTATCCCGTTGTTTGGAGCCGGAATACAAGTTTTCGCGCAGTTCTGAGAGAAAACGTTTACACCTTTCACTCGTCTACTCTTCGACTAGTAAAATCGATGTTCATGAATCTCGCTAGTTTCAATCTAAAACGATGTATCCCGTTGTTTTGAGCCGGAATACAGGTTTTCGCGCAGTTCTGAAAGAAAAAATTTACACCTTTCTTTCGTCTACTCTTCGACGACTTGTAAAATTGATGCTCGTGAATTTTGCTAGTTTCGATCTAAAACGATGTATCCCCTTGTTTAGAGCTGGAATACAAGTTTTCGCGCAGTTCTGAGAGAAAACGTTTACACCTTTCTCTCGTCTACTCTTCGACTGCTTGTAAAATAGATACTCGTGAATCTTGCTAGTTTCGATCTAAAACATGTATCCCGTTGTTTTGAGCCGGAATACATGTTTTCGCGCTGTTCTGAGAGGAAAAATTTACACCTTTCTTTCGTCTACTCTTCGACGACTTGTAAAATTGATGCTCGTGAATTTTGCTAGTTTCGATCTAAAACGTTGTATCCCGTTGTTTAGAGCCGGCATACAAGTTTTCGCGCAGTTCTGAGCGAAAAAGTTTACACCTTTCTCTCGTCTACTCTTCGACTGCTTGTAAAATCGATACTCGTGAATATTGCTTGTTTCGATCTAAAACGATGTATCCCGTTGTTTAGAGCCGGAATACAAATTTTCGCGCAGTTCTGAGAGAAATAGTATACACCTTTCTCTCGTCTACTCTTCGACTGCTTGTAAAATCGATACTCGTGAATCTTGCTAGTTTCGATCTAAAACGTTGTATCCCGTTGTTTAGAGCCGGCATACAAGTTTTCGCGCAGTTCTGAGCGAAAAAGTTTACACCTTTCTCTCGTCTACTCTTCGACTGCTTGTAAAATCGATACTCGTGAATCTTGCTAGTTTCGATCTAAAACGATGTATCCCGTTGTTTAGAGCCGGAATACAAATTTTCGCGCAGTTCTGAGAGTAATAGTTTACACCTTTCTCTCGTCTACTCTTCGGCTGCTTGTAAAATCGATGCTCGTGAATCTTGCTAGTTTCGATCTAAAACGATGTATCCCGTTGTTTAGAGCCGGAATACAAGTTTTTGCGCAGTTCTGAGAGAAAAAGTTTACACCTTTCTATCGTCTACTCTTCGACGACTTGTAAAATCGATGCTCGTGAATCTTGCTAGTTTCGATCTAAAACGATGTATCCCGTTCTTCAGAGCCGGAATACAAGTTTTCGCGCAGTTCTGAAAGAACAAGTTCACACCTTTCTATCGTCTACTCTTCGACGACTTGTAAAATCGATACTCGTGAATCTTGCTTGCTTCGATCTAAAACGTTTTATCCCGTTGTTTAGAGCCGGAATACAAGTTTTCGCGCAGTTCTGAGAGAAAATGTTTACACCTTTCTCTCGTATACTCTTCGACTGCTTGTAAAATCGATACTCGTGAATATTGCTAGTTTCGATCTGAAACGATGTATCCCGTTGTTTAGAGCCGGAATACAAGTTTTCGCGCAGTTCTGAGAGAAAACGTTTACACCTTTCACTCGTCTACTCTTCGACTAGTAAAATCGATGTTCATGAATCTCGCTAGTTTCAATCTAAAACGATGTATCCCGTTGTTTTGAGCCGGAATACAAGTTTTCGCGCAGTTCTGAGAGAAAAAGTTTACACCTTTCTATCGTCTACTCTTCGACGACTTGTAAAATCGATGCTCGTGAATCTTGCTAGTTTCGATCTAAAACGATGTATCCCGTTGTTTAGAGCCGGAATGCAAGTTTTCGCGCAGTTCTGAGAGAAAAAGTTCACACCTTTCTATCGTCTACTCTTCGCTTGTGTTGTGTCTTGTTTATTCTGTGCGCTATGAATCCTCATGCTGATTACCCACTAGCCCGAACCCTGACCCTTCTAAGTCTATCGTCTACTCTTCGACGACTTGTGAAATCGACACTCTTGAATCTTGCTAGTTTCGATCTAAAACGTTGTATCCCGTTGTTTAGAGCCGGAATACAAGTTTTCGCGCAGTTCTGAAAGAAAAAATTTACACCTTTCTTTCGTCTACTCTTCGACGACTTGTAAAATTGATGCTCGTGAATTTTGCTAGTTTCGATCTAAAACGATGTATCCCCTTGTTTAGAGCTGGACTACAAGTTTTCGCGCAGTTCTGAGAGAAAACGTTTACACCTTTCTCTCGTCTACTATTCGACTGCTTGTAAAGTCCATACTCGTGAATCTTGCTAGTTTCCGTCTAAAACGATGTATCCCGTTGTTTAGAGCCGGAATACAAGTTTTCGCGCAGTTCTGAGAGAAATAGTTTACACCTTTCTATCGTCTACTCTTCGACGACTTGTAAAATCGATACTCGTGAATCTTGCTAGTTTCGATCTAAAACGATGTATCCCGTTGTTTAGAGCCGGAATACAAGTTTTCGCGCAGTTCTGAGAGAAATAGTTTACACCTTTCTCTCGTCTACTCTTCGACTGCTTGTAAAATCGATACTCGTGAATCTAGCTAATTTCGATCTAAAACGATGTATCTCGTTGTTTAGAGCCGGAATAGAAGTCTTCGCGCTGTTCTGAGAGGAAAACTTTACACCTTTCTTTCGTCTACTCTTCGGCGACTTGTAAAATTGATGCTCGTAAATTTTGCTAGTTTCGATCTAAAACGGCGTATCCCGTTGTTTAGAGCCGGAATACAAGTTTTCGCGCAGTTCTGAGAGAAATAGTTTACACCCTTCTATCGTCTACTCTTCGACGACTTGTAAAATCGATACTCATGAATCTGGCTAGTTTCGATCTAAAACAATGTATCCCGTTGTTTAGAGCCGAAATACAAGTTTACGCGCAGTTCTGAGAGTAAAAGTTTACACCTTTCTATCGTCTACTCTTCGACGACTTGTAAAGTCGATGCTCGTGAATTTTGCTTGTTTCGATCTAAAACGATGTATACCGTTATATTGAGCCGGAATACAAGTTTTCGCGCAGTTCTGAAAGAAAAAGTTTACACCTTTCTCGCGGCTACTCTTCGACGACTTGTAAAATCGATGCTCGTGAATTTTGCTAGTTTCGATATAAAACGATGTATCCCGTTGTTTTGAGCCGGAATACAAGTTTACGCGCAGTTCTGAGAGGGAAAGTTTGCACCTTTCTATCGTCTACTCTTCGACGACTTGTAAAATCGATGCTCATGAATCTTGCTAGTTTCAATCTAAAGCGATGTATCCCGATGTTTTGAGCCGGAATACAAGTTTTCGCGCAGTTCTGAAAGAAAAAGTTTACACCTTTCTCGCGGCTACTCTTCGACGAACTGTAAAATCGATGCTCGTGAATGTTGCTAGTTTCAATCTAAAACGATGTAGCCCGTTGTTTTGAGCCGGAATACAAGTTTTCGCGCAGTTCTGAGAGAAATAGTTTACACCTTTCTATCGTCTACTCTTCGACGACTTGTAAAATCGATACTCGTGAATCTTGCTAGTTTCGATCTAAAACGATGTATCCCGTTGTTTAGAGCCAGAATACAAATTTTCGCGCAGTTCTGAGAGAAATAGTTTACACCTTTCTCTCGTCTACTCTTCGACTGCTTGTAAAATCGATACTCGTGAATCTAGCTAGTTTCGATCTAAAACGATGTATCCCGTTGTTTTGAGCCGGAATACAAGTTTTCGCGCAGTTCTGAGAGAAAAAGTTTATACCTTTCTCTCGTCTACTCTTCGACGACTTGTAAAATCGATGCTCGTGAATCTTGCTAGTTTCGATCTAAAACGACGTATCCCGTTGTTTAGAGCCGGAATGCAAGTTTTCGCGTAGTTCTGAGAGAAAAAGTTTACACCTTTCTATCGTTTATTCTTCGACGACTTGTAAAATCGATGCTCGTGAATCTTGCTAGTTTCGATCTAAAGCGATGTATCAAGTTGTTTTGAGCCGGAATGCAAGTTTTCGCGCAGTTCTGAGAGAAAAAGTTTACACCTTTCTATCGTCTACTCTTCGACGACTTGTAAAATCGATGCTCGTGAATCTTGCTAGTTTCGATCTAAAACGATGTATCCCGTTGTTTTGAGCCGGAATACAAGTTTTCGCGCAGTTCTGAGAGAAAAAGTTTATACCTTTCTCTCGTCTACTCTTCGACGACTTGTAAAATCGATGCTCGTGAATCTTGCTAGTTTCGATCTAAAACGACGTATCCCGTTGTTTAGAGCCGGAATACAAGTTTTCGCGTAGTTCTGAGAGAAAAAGTTTACACCTTTCTATCGTTTACTCTTCGACGACTTGTAAAATCGATGCTCGTGAATCATGCTAGTTTCGATCTAAAGCGATGTATCAAGTTGTTTTGAGCCGGAATGCAAGTATTCGCGCTGTTCTGAGAGAAAAATTTGACACCTTTCTCTCGTCTACTCTTCGACTAGTAAAATCGATGTTCATAAATCCCGCTAGTTTAAATCTAAAACAATGTATCCCGTTGTTTAGAGCCGGAATACCAGTTTTCGCGCAGTTCTGAGAGAAAAAGTTCACACCTTTCTATCGGCTACTCTTCGCTTGTGTTGTGTCCTGTGTATTCTGTGCGCTATGAATCCTCATGCTGATTACCCACTAGCCCGAACCCTGACCCTTCTAAGTTGTAAACTCGATACTCGTGAATCTTGCTAGTTTCGACCTAAAACGTTGTATCCCGTTGTTTAGAGCCGGAATACAAGTTTTCGCGCAGTTCTGAGCGAAAAAGTTTACACCTTTCTCTCGTCTACTCTTCGACTGCTTGTAAAATAGATACTCGTGAATCTTGCTAGTTTCGATCTAAAGCGATGTATCCCGTTGTTTTGAGCCGGAATACAAGTTTTCGCGCAGTTCTGAAATAAAATGTTCACACCTTTCTATCGTCTACTCTTCGACGACTTGTAAAATCGATGCTCATGAATCTTGCTAGTTTCAATCTAAAGCGATGTATCCCGTTGTTTTGAGCCGGAATACAAGTTTTCGCGCAGTTCTGAAAGAAAAAGTTTACACCTTTCTATCGTCTACTCTTCGACGACTTGTAAAATCGATGCTCGTGAATCTTGCTAGTTTCGATCTAAAGCGATGTATCCCGTTGTTTTGAGCCGGATAACAAGTTTTCGCGCAGTTCTGAGCGAAAAAGTTTACACCTTTCTCTCGTCTACTCTTCGACTGCTTGTAAAGTCCATACTCGTGAATCTTGCTAGTTTCCGTCTGAAACGATGTATCCCGTTGTTTAGAGCCGGATTACAAGTTTTCGCGCAGTTCTGAGAGAAATAGTTTACACCTTTCTATCGTCTACTCTTCGACGACTTGTAAAATCGATACTCGTGAATCTTGCTAGTTTCGATCTAAAACGATGTATCTCGTTGTTTAGAGCCGGAATAGAAGTCTTCGCACTGTTCTGAGAGGAAAACTTTACACCTTTCTTTCGTCTACTCTTCGGCGACTTGTAAAATTGATGCTCGTAAATTTTGCTAGTTTCGATCTAAAACGGCGTATCCCGTTGTTTAGAGCCGGAATACAAGTTTTCGCGCAGTTCTGAGAGAAATAGTTTACACCCTTCTATCGTCTACTCTTCGACGACTTGTAAAATCGATACTCATGAATCTGGCTAGTTTCGATCTAAAACAATGTATCCCGTTGTTTAGAGCCGAAATACAAGTTTACGCGCAGTTCTGAGAGTAAAAGTTTACACCTTTCTATCGTCTACTCTTCGACGACTTGTAAAGTCGATGCTCGTGAATTTTGCTTGTTTCGATCTAAAACGATGTATACCGTTATATTGAGCCGGAATACAAGTTTTCGCGCAGTTCTGAAAGAAAAAGTTTACACCTTTCTCGCGGCTACTCTTCGACGACTTGTAAAATCGATGCTCGTGAATTTTGCTAGTTTCGATATAAAACGATGTATCCCGTTGTTTTGAGCCGGAATACAAGTTTACGCGCAGTTCTGAGAGGGAAAGTTTGCACCTTTCTATCGTCTACTCTTCGACGACTTGTAAAATCGATGCTCATGAATCTTGCTAGTTTCAATCTAAAGCGATGTATCCCGATGTTTTGAGCCGGAATACAAGTTTTCGCGCAGTTCTGAAAGAAAAAGTTTACACCTTTCTCGCGGCTACTCTTCGACGAACTGTAAAATCGATGCTCGTGAATGTTGCTAGTTTCAATCTAAAACGATGTAGCCCGTTGTTTTGAGCCGGAATACAAGTTTTCGCGCAGTTCTGAGAGAAATAGTTTACACCTTTCTATCGTCTACTCTTCGACGACTTGTAAAATCGATACTCGTGAATCTTGCTAGTTTCGATCTAAAACGATGTATCCCGTTGTTTAGAGCCAGAATACAAATTTTCGCGCAGTTCTGAGAGAAATAGTTTACACCTTTCTCTCGTCTACTCTTCGACTGCTTGTAAAATCGATACTCGTGAATCTAGCTAGTTTCGATCTAAAACGATGTATCCCGTTGTTTTGAGCCGGAATACAAGTTTTCGCGCAGTTCTGAGAGAAAAAGTTTATACCTTTCTCTCGTCTACTCTTCGACGACTTGTAAAATCGATGCTCGTGAATCTTGCTAGTTTCGATCTAAAACGACGTATCCCGTTGTTTAGAGCCGGAATGCAAGTTTTCGCGTAGTTCTGAGAGAAAAAGTTTACACCTTTCTATCGTTTATTCTTCGACGACTTGTAAAATCGATGCTCGTGAATCTTGCTAGTTTCGATCTAAAGCGATGTATCAAGTTGTTTTGAGCCGGAATGCAAGTTTTCGCGCAGTTCTGAGAGAAAAAGTTTACACCTTTCTATCGTCTACTCTTCGACGACTTGTAAAATCGATGCTCGTGAATCTTGCTAGTTTCGATCTAAAACGATGTATCCCGTTGTTTTGAGCCGGAATACAAGTTTTCGCGCAGTTCTGAGAGAAAAAGTTTATACCTTTCTCTCGTCTACTCTTCGACGACTTGTAAAATCGATGCTCGTGAATCTTGCTAGTTTCGATCTAAAACGACGTATCCCGTTGTTTAGAGCCGGAATACAAGTTTTCGCGTAGTTCTGAGAGAAAAAGTTTACACCTTTCTATCGTTTACTCTTCGACGACTTGTAAAATCGATGCTCGTGAATCATGCTAGTTTCGATCTAAAGCGATGTATCAAGTTGTTTTGAGCCGGAATGCAAGTATTCGCGCTGTTCTGAGAGAAAAATTTGACACCTTTCTCTCGTCTACTCTTCGACTAGTAAAATCGATGTTCATAAATCCCGCTAGTTTAAATCTAAAACAATGTATCCCGTTGTTTAGAGCCGGAATACCAGTTTTCGCGCAGTTCTGAGAGAAAAAGTTCACACCTTTCTATCGGCTACTCTTCGCTTGTGTTGTGTCCTGTGTATTCTGTGCGCTATGAATCCTCATGCTGATTACCCACTAGCCCGAACCCTGACCCTTCTAAGTTGTAAACTCGATACTCGTGAATCTTGCTAGTTTCGACCTAAAACGTTGTATCCCGTTGTTTAGAGCCGGAATACAAGTTTTCGCGCAGTTCTGAGCGAAAAAGTTTACACCTTTCTCTCGTCTACTCTTCGACTGCTTGTAAAATAGATACTCGTGAATCTTGCTAGTTTCGATCTAAAGCGATGTATCCCGTTGTTTTGAGCCGGAATACAAGTTTTCGCGCAGTTCTGAAATAAAATGTTCACACCTTTCTATCGTCTACTCTTCGACGACTTGTAAAATCGATGCTCATGAATCTTGCTAGTTTCAATCTAAAGCGATGTATCCCGTTGTTTTGAGCCGGAATACAAGTTTTCGCGCAGTTCTGAAAGAAAAAGTTTACACCTTTCTATCGTCTACTCTTCGACGACTTGTAAAATCGATGCTCGTGAATCTTGCTAGTTTCGATCTAAAGCGATGTATCCCGTTGTTTTGAGCCGGATAACAAGTTTTCGCGCAGTTCTGAGCGAAAAAGTTTACACCTTTCTCTCGTCTACTCTTCGACTGCTTGTAAAGTCCATACTCGTGAATCTTGCTAGTTTCCGTCTGAAACGATGTATCCCGTTGTTTAGAGCCGGATTACAAGTTTTCGCGCAGTTCTGAGAGAAATAGTTTACACCTTTCTATCGTCTACTCTTCGACGACTTGTAAAATCGATACTCGTGAATCTTGCTAGTTTCGATCTAAAACGATGTATCTCGTTGTTTAGAGCCGGAATAGAAGTCTTCGCACTGTTCTGAGAGGAAAACTTTACACCTTTCTTTCGTCTACTCTTCGGCGACTTGTAAAATTGATGCTCGTAAATTTTGCTAGTTTCGATCTAAAACGACGTATCCCGTTGTTTAGAGCCGGAATACAAGTTTTCGCGCAGTTCTGAGAGAAATAGTTTACACCCTTCTATCGTCTACTCTTCGACGACTTGTAAAATCGATACTCGTGAATCTGGCTAGTTTCGATCTAAAACGATGTATCCCGTTGTTTAGAGCCGGAATACAAGTTTTCGCGCAGTTCTAAGAGTAAAAGTTTACACCTTTCTATCGTCTACTCTTCGACGACTTGTAAAGTCGATGCTCGTGAATTTTGCTTGTTTCGATCTAAAACGATGTATACCGTTATTTTGAGCCGGAATACAAGTTTTCGCGCAGTGCTGAAATAAAAAGTTTACACCTTTCTCGCGGCTACTCTTCGACGACTTGTAAAATTGATGCTCGTGAATTTTGCTAGTTTCGATATAAAACGATGTATCCCGTTGTTTTGAGCCGGAATACAAGTTTACGCGCAGTTCTGAGAGGGAAAGTTTACACCTTTCTATCGTCTACTCTTCGACGACTTGTAAAATCGATGCTCATGAATATTGCTAGTTTCAATCTAAAGCGATGTATCCCGTTGTTTTGAGCCGCAATACAAGTTTTCGCGCAGTTCTGAAAGAAAAAGTTTACACCTTTCTCTCGTATACTCTTCGACTGCTTGTAAACTCGATACTCGTGAATATTGCTAGTTTCGATCTGAAACGATGTATCCCGTTGTTTAGAGCCGGAATACAAGTTTTCGCGCAGTTCTGAGAGAAAACGTTTACACCTTTCACTCGTCTACTCTTCGACGACTTGTAAAATCGATACTCATGAATCTGGCTAGTTTCGATCTAAAACAATGTATCCCGTTGTTTAGAGCCGAAATACAAGTTTACGCGCAGTTCTGAGAGTAAAAGTTTACACCTTTCTATCGTCTACTCTTCGACGACTTGTAAAGTCGATGCTCGTGAATTTTGCTTGTTTCGATCTAAAACGATGTATACCGTTATTTTGAGCCGGAATACAAGTTTTCGCGCAGTTCTGAAAGAAAAAGTTTACACCTTTCTCGCGGCTACTCTTCGACGACTTGTAAAATCGATGCTCGTGAATTTTGCTAGTTTCGATATAAAACGATGTATCCCGTTGTTTTGAGCCGGAATACAAGTTTACGCGCAGTTCTGAGAGGGAAAGTTTACACCTTTCTATCGTCTACTCTTCGACGACTTGTAAAATCGATGCTCATGAATCTTGCTAGTTTCAATCTAAAGCGATGTATCCCGATGTTTTGAGCCGGAATACAAGTTTTCGCGCAGTTCTGAAAGAAAAAGTTTACACCTTTCTCGCGGCTACTCTTCGACGAACTGTAAAATCGATGCTCGTGAATGTTGCTAGTTTCAATCTAAAACGATGTAGCCCGTTGTTTTGAGCCGGAATACAAGTTTTCGCGCAGTTCTGAGAGAAATAGTTTACACCTTTCTATCGTCTACTCTTCGACGACTTGTAAAATCGATACTCGTGAATCTTGCTAGTTTCGATCTAAAACGATGTATCCCGTTGTTTAGAGCCAGAATACAAATTTTCGCGCAGTTCTGAGAGAAATAGTTTACACCTTTCTCTCGTCTACTCTTCGACTGCTTGTAAAATCGATACTCGTGAATCTAGCTAGTTTCGATCTAAAACGATGTATCCCGTTGTTTTGAGCCGGAATACAAGTTTTCGCGCAGTTCTGAGAGAAAAAGTTTATACCTTTCTCTCGTCTACTCTTCGACGACTTGTAAAATCGATGCTCGTGAATCTTGCTAGTTTCGATCTAAAACGACGTATCCCGTTGTTTAGAGCCGGAATACAAGTTTTCGCGTAGTTCTGAGAGAAAAAGTTTACACCTTTCTATCGTTTATTCTTCGACGACTTGTAAAATCGATGCTCGTGAATCTTGCTAGTTTCGATCTAAAGCGATGTATCAAGTTGTTTTGAGCCGGAATGCAAGTTTTCGCGCAGTTCTGAGAGAAAAAGTTTACACCTTTCTATCGTCTACTCTTCGACGACTTGTAAAATCGATGCTCGTGAATCTTGCTAGTTTCGATCTAAAACGATGTATCCCGTTGTTTTGAGCCGGAATACAAGTTTTCGCGCAGTTCTGAGAGAAAAAGTTTATACCTTTCTCTCGTCTACTCTTCGACGACTTGTAAAATCGATGCTCGTGAATCTTGCTAGTTTCGATCTAAAACGACGTATCCCGTTGTTTAGAGCCGGAATACAAGTTTTCGCGTAGTTCTGAGAGAAAAAGTTTACACCTTTCTATCGTTTACTCTTCGACGACTTGTAAAATCGATGCTCGTGAATCATGCTAGTTTCGATCTAAAGCGATGTATCAAGTTGTTTTGAGCCGGAATGCAAGTATTCGCGCTGTTCTGAGAGAAAAATTTGACACCTTTCTCTCGTCTACTCTTCGACTAGTAAAATCGATGTTCATAAATCCCGCTAGTTTAAATCTAAAACAATGTATCCCGTTGTTTAGAGCCGGAATACCAGTTTTCGCGCAGTTCTGAGAGAAAAAGTTCACACCTTTCTATCGGCTACTCTTCGCTTGTGTTGTGTCCTGTGTATTCTGTGCGCTATGAATCCTCATGCTGATTACCCACTAGCCCGAACCCTGACCCTTCTAAGTTGTAAACTCGATACTCGTGAATCTTGCTAGTTTCGACCTAAAACGTTGTATCCCGTTGTTTAGAGCCGGAATACAAGTTTTCGCGCAGTTCTGAGCGAAAAAGTTTACACCTTTCTCTCGTCTACTCTTCGACTGCTTGTAAAATAGATACTCGTGAATCTTGCTAGTTTCGATCTAAAGCGATGTATCCCGTTGTTTTGAGCCGGAATACAAGTTTTCGCGCAGTTCTGAAATAAAATGTTCACACCTTTCTATCGTCTACTCTTCGACGACTTGTAAAATCGATGCTCATGAATCTTGCTAGTTTCAATCTAAAGCGATGTATCCCGTTGTTTTGAGCCGGAATACAAGTTTTCGCGCAGTTCTGAAAGAAAAAGTTTACACCTTTCTATCGTCTACTCTTCGACGACTTGTAAAATCGATGCTCGTGAATCTTGCTAGTTTCGATCTAAAGCGATGTATCCCGTTGTTTTGAGCCGGATAACAAGTTTTCGCGCAGTTCTGAGCGAAAAAGTTTACACCTTTCTCTCGTCTACTCTTCGACTGCTTGTAAAGTCCATACTCGTGAATCTTGCTAGTTTCCGTCTGAAACGATGTATCCCGTTGTTTAGAGCCGGATTACAAGTTTTCGCGCAGTTCTGAGAGAAATAGTTTACACCTTTCTATCATCTACTCTTCGACGACTTGTAAAATCGATACTCGTGAATCTTGCTAGTTTCGATCTAAAACGATGTATCTCGTTGTTTAGAGCCGGAATAGAAGTCTTCGCACTGTTCTGAGAGGAAAACTTTACACCTTTCTTTCGTCTACTCTTCGGCGACTTGTAAAATTGATGCTCGTAAATTTTGCTAGTTTCGATCTAAAACGACGTATCCCGTTGTTTAGAGCCGGAATACAAGTTTTCGCGCAGTTCTGAGAGAAATAGTTTACACCCTTCTATCGTCTACTCTTCGACGACTTGTAAAATCGATACTCGTGAATCTGGCTAGTTTCGATCTAAAACGATGTATCCCGTTGTTTAGAGCCGGAATACAAGTTTTCGCGCAGTTCTAAGAGTAAAAGTTTACACCTTTCTATCGTCTACTCTTCGACGACTTGTAAAGTCGATGCTCGTGAATTTTGCTTGTTTCGATCTAAAACGATGTATACCGTTATTTTGAGCCGGAATACAAGTTTTCGCGCAGTGCTGAAATAAAAAGTTTACACCTTTCTCGCGGCTACTCTTCGACGACTTGTAAAATTGATGCTCGTGAATTTTGCTAGTTTCGATATAAAACGATGTATCCCGTTGTTTTGAGCCGGAATACAAGTTTACGCGCAGTTCTGAGAGGGAAAGTTTACACCTTTCTATCGTCTACTCTTCGACGACTTGTAAAATCGATGCTCATGAATATTGCTAGTTTCAATCTAAAGCGATGTATCCCGTTGTTTTGAGCCGCAATACAAGTTTTCGCGCAGTTCTGAAAGAAAAAGTTTACACCTTTCTATCGTCTACTCTTCGACGACTTGTAAAATCGATGCTCGTGAATCTTGCTAGTTTCGATCTAAAACGATGTATCCCGTTGTTTTGAGCCGGAATACAAGTTTTCGCGCAGTTCTGAGAGAAAAAGTTTATACCTTTCTCTCGTCTACTCTTCGACGACTTGTAAAATCGATGCTCGTGAATCTTGCTAGTTTCGATCTAAAACGACGTATCCCGTTGTTTAGAGCCGGAATACAAGTTTTCGCGTAGTTCTGAGAGAAAAAGTTTACACCTTTCTATCGTTTACTCTTCGACGACTTGTAAAATCGATGCTCGTGAATCATGCTAGTTTCGATCTAAAGCGATGTATCAAGTTGTTTTGAGCCGGAATGCAAGTATTCGCGCTGTTCTGAGAGAAAAATTTGACACCTTTCTCTCGTCTACTCTTCGACTAGTAAAATCGATGTTCATAAATCCCGCTAGTTTAAATCTAAAACAATGTATCCCGTTGTTTAGAGCCGGAATACCAGTTTTCGCGCAGTTCTGAGAGAAAAAGTTCACACCTTTCTATCGGCTACTCTTCGCTTGTGTTGTGTCCTGTGTATTCTGTGCGCTATGAATCCTCATGCTGATTACCCACTAGCCCGAACCCTGACCCTTCTAAGTTGTAAACTCGATACTCGTGAATCTTGCTAGTTTCGACCTAAAACGTTGTATCCCGTTGTTTAGAGCCGGAATACAAGTTTTCGCGCAGTTCTGAGCGAAAAAGTTTACACCTTTCTCTCGTCTACTCTTCGACTGCTTGTAAAATAGATACTCGTGAATCTTGCTAGTTTCGATCTAAAGCGATGTATCCCGTTGTTTTGAGCCGGAATACAAGTTTTCGCGCAGTTCTGAAATAAAATGTTCACACCTTTCTATCGTCTACTCTTCGACGAACTGTAAAATCGATGCTCGTGAATGTTGCTAGCTTCAATCTAAAGCGATGTAGCCCGTTGTTTTGAGCCGGAATACAAGTTTTCGCGCAGTTCTGAGAGAAGAAGTTTACACCTTTCTATCGTCTACTCTTCGACGACTTATAAAATCGATGCTCGTGAATCTTGCTAGTTTCGATCTAAAGCGATGTATCCCGTTGTTTTGAGCCGGATAACAAGTTTTCGCGCAGTTCTGAGCGAAAAAGTTTACACCTTTCTCTCGTCTACTCTTCGACTGCTTGTAAAGTCCATACTCGTGAATCTTGCTAGTTTCCGTCTGAAACGATGTATCCCGTTGTTTAGAGCCGGATTACAAGTTTTCGCGCAGTTCTGAGAGAAATAGTTTACACCTTTCTATCGTCTACTCTTCGACGACTTGTAAAATCGATACTCGTGAATCTTGCTAGTTTCGATCTAAAACGATGTATCTCGTTGTTTAGAGCCGGAATAGAAGTCTTCGCACTGTTCTGAGAGGAAAACTTTACACCTTTCTTTCGTCTACTCTTCGGCGACTTGTAAAATTGATGCTCGTAAATTTTGCTAGTTTCGATCTAAAACGACGTATCCCGTTGTTTAGAGCCGGAATACAAGTTTTCGCGCAGTTCTGAGAGAAATAGTTTACACCCTTCTATCGTCTACTCTTCGACGACTTGTAAAATCGATACTCGTGAATCTGGCTAGTTTCGATCTAAAACGATGTATCCCGTTGTTTAGAGCCGGAATACAAGTTTTCGCGCAGTTCTAAGAGTAAAAGTTTACACCTTTCTATCGTCTACTCTTCGGCGACTTGTAAAGTCGATGCTCGTGAATTTTGCTTGTTTCGATCTAAAACGATGTATACCGTTATTTTGAGCCGGAATACAAGTTTACGCGCAGTTCTGAGAGGGAAAGTTTACACCTTTCTATCGTCTACTCTTCGACGACTTGTAAAATCGATGCTCATGAATATTGCTAGTTTCAATCTAAAGCGATGTATCCCGTTGTTTTGAGCCGCAATACAAGTTTTCGCGCAGTTCTGAAAGAAAAAGTTTACACCTTTCTATCGTCTACTCTTCGACGACTTGTAAAATCGATGCTCGTGAATCTTGCTAGTTTCGATCTAAAACGATGTATCCCGTTGTTTAGAGCCGGAATGCAAGTTTTCGCGCAGTTCTGAGAGAAAAAGTTCACACCTTTCTATCGTCTACTCTTCGCTTGTGTTGTGTCTTGTTTATTCTGTGCGCTATGAATCCTTATGCTGATTACCCACTAGCCCGAACCCTGACCCTTCTAAGTCTATCGTCTACTCTTCGACGACTTGTGAAATCGACACTCTTGAATCTTGCTAGTTTCGATCTAAAACGTTGTATTCCGTTGTTTAGAGCCGGAATACAAGTTTTCGCGCAGTTCTGAAAGAAAAAATTTACACCTTTCTTTCGTCTACTCTTCGACGACTTGTAAAATTGATGCTCGTGAATTTTGCTAGTTTCGATCTAAAACGATGTATCCCCTTGTTTAGAGCTGGACTACAAGTTTTCGCGCAGTTCTGAGAGAAAACGTTTACACCTTTCTCTCGTCTACTATTCGACTGCTTGTAAAGTCCATACTCGTGAATCTTGCTAGTTTCCGTCTAAAACGATGTATCCCGTTGTTTAGAGCCGGAATACAAGTTTTCGCGCAGTTCTGAGAGAAATAGTTTACACCTTTCTATCGTCTACTCTTCGACGACTTGTAAAATCGATACTCGTGAATCTTGCTAGTTTCGATCTAAAACGATGTATCCCGTTGTTTAGAGCCGGAATACAAGTTTTCGCGCAGTTCTGAGAGAAATAGTTTACACCTTTCTCTCGTCTACTCTTCGACTGCTTGTAAAATCGATACTCGTGAATCTAGCTAATTTCGATCTAAAACGATGTATCTCGTTGTTTAGAGCCGGAATAGAAGTCTTCGCGCTGTTCTGAGAGGAAAACTTTACACCTTTCTTTCGTCTACTCTTCGGCGACTTGTAAAATTGATGCTCGTAAATTTTGCTAGTTTCGATCTAAAACGGCGTATCCCGTTGTTTAGAGCCGGAATACAAGTTTTCGCGCAGTTCTGAGAGAAATAGTTTACACCCTTCTATCGTCTACTCTTCGACGACTTGTAAAATCGATACTCATGAATCTGGCTAGTTTCGATCTAAAACAATGTATCCCGTTGTTTAGAGCCGAAATACAAGTTTACGCGCAGTTCTGAGAGTAAAAGTTTACACCTTTCTATCGTCTACTCTTCGACGACTTGTAAAGTCGATGCTCGTGAATTTTGCTTGTTTCGATCTAAAACGATGTATACCGTTATTTTGAGCCGGAATACAAGTTTTCGCGCAGTTCTGAAAGAAAAAGTTTACACCTTTCTCGCGGCTACTCTTCGACGACTTGTAAAATCGATGCTCGTGAATTTTGCTAGTTTCGATATAAAACGATGTATCCCGTTTTGAGCCGGAATACAAGTTTACGCGCAGTTCTGAGAGGGAAAGTTTACACCTTTCTATCGTCTACTCTTCGACGACTTGTAAAATCGATGCTCATGAATCTTGCTAGTTTCAATCTAAAGCGATGTATCCCGATGTTTTGAGCCGGAATACAAGTTTTCGCGCAGTTCTGAAAGAAAAAGTTTACACCTTTCTCGCGGCTACTCTTCGACGAACTGTAAAATCGATGCTCGTGAATGTTGCTAGTTTCAATCTAAAACGATGTAGCCCGTTGTTTTGAGCCGGAATACAAGTTTTCGCGCAGTTCTGAGAGAAATAGTTTACACCTTTCTATCGTCTACTCTTCGACGACTTGTAAAATCGATACTCGTGAATCTTGCTAGTTTCGATCTAAAACGATGTATCCCGTTGTTTAGAGCCAGAATACAAATTTTCGCGCAGTTCTGAGAGAAATAGTTTACACCTTTCTCTCGTCTACTCTTCGACTGCTTGTAAAATCGATACTCGTGAATCTAGCTAGTTTCGATCTAAAACGATGTATCCCGTTGTTTTGAGCCGGAATACAAGTTTTCGCGCAGTTCTGAGAGAAAAAGTTTATACCTTTCTCTCGTCTACTCTTCGACGACTTGTAAAATCGATGCTCGTGAATCTTGCTAGTTTCGATCTAAAACGACGTATCCCGTTGTTTAGAGCCGGAATACAAGTTTTCGCGTAGTTCTGAGAGAAAAAGTTTACACCTTTCTATCGTTTATTCTTCGACGACTTGTAAAATCGATGCTCGTGAATCTTGCTAGTTTCGATCTAAAGCGATGTATCAAGTTGTTTTGAGCCGGAATGCAAGTTTTCGCGCAGTTCTGAGAGAAAAAGTTTACACCTTTCTATCGTCTACTCTTCGACGACTTGTAAAATCGATGCTCGTGAATCTTGCTAGTTTCGATCTAAAACGATGTATCCCGTTGTTTTGAGCCGGAATACAAGTTTTCGCGCAGTTCTGAGAGAAAAAGTTTATACCTTTCTCTCGTCTACTCTTCGACGACTTGTAAAATCGATGCTCGTGAATCTTGCTAGTTTCGATCTAAAACGACGTATCCCGTTGTTTAGAGCCGGAATACAAGTTTTCGCGTAGTTCTGAGAGAAAAAGTTTACACCTTTCTATCGTTTACTCTTCGACGACTTGTAAAATCGATGCTCGTGAATCATGCTAGTTTCGATCTAAAGCGATGTATCAAGTTGTTTTGAGCCGGAATGCAAGTATTCGCGCTGTTCTGAGAGAAAAATTTGACACCTTTCTCTCGTCTACTCTTCGACTAGTAAAATCGATGTTCATAAATCCCGCTAGTTTAAATCTAAAACAATGTATCCCGTTGTTTAGAGCCGGAATACCAGTTTTCGCGCAGTTCTGAGAGAAAAAGTTCACACCTTTCTATCGGCTACTCTTCGCTTGTGTTGTGTCCTGTGTATTCTGTGCGCTATGAATCCTCATGCTGATTACCCACTAGCCCGAACCCTGACCCTTCTAAGTTGTAAACTCGATACTCGTGAATCTTGCTAGTTTCGACCTAAAACGTTGTATCCCGTTGTTTAGAGCCGGAATACAAGTTTTCGCGCAGTTCTGAAATAAAATGTTCACACCTTTCTATCGTCTACTCTTCGACGACTTGTAAAATCGATGCTCATGAATCTTGCTAGTTTCAATCTAAAGCGATGTATCCCGTTGTTTTGAGCCGGAATACAAGTTTTCGCGCAGTTCTGAAAGAAAAAGTTTACACCTTTCTCGCGGCTACTCTTCGACGAACTGTAAAATCGATGCTCGTGAATGTTGCTAGCTTCAATCTAAAGCGATGTAGCCCGTTGTTTTGAGCCGGAATACAAGTTTTCGCGCAGTTCTGAGAGAAGAAGTTGACACCTTTCTATCGTCTACTCTTCGACGACTTGTAAAATCGATGCTCGTGAATCTTGCTAGTTTCGATCTAAAGCGATGTATCCCGTTGTTTTGAGCCGGATAACAAGTTTTCGCGCAGTTCTGAGCGAAAAAGTTTACACCTTTCTCTCGTCTACTCTTCGACTGCTTGTAAAGTCCATACTCGTGAATCTTGCTAGTTTCCGTCTGAAACGATGTATCCCGTTGTTTAGAGCCGGATTACAAGTTTTCGCGCAGTTCTGAGAGAAATAGTTTACACCTTTCTATCGTCTACTCTTCGACGACTTGTAAAATCGATACTCGTGAATCTTGCTAGTTTCGATCTAAAACGATGTATCTCGTTGTTTAGAGCCGGAATAGAAGTCTTCGCACTGTTCTGAGAGGAAAACTTTACACCTTTCTTTCGTCTACTCTTCGGCGACTTGTAAAACTGATGCTCGTAAATTTTGCTAGTTTCGATCTAAAACGACGTATCCCGTTGTTTAGAGCCGGAATACAAGTTTTCGCGCAGTTCTGAGAGAAATAGTTTACACCCTTCTATCGTCTACTCTTCGACGACTTGTAAAATCGATACTCGTGAATCTGGCTAGTTTCGATCTAAAACGATGTATCCCGTTGTTTAGAGCCGGAATACAAGTTTTCGCGCAGTTCTAAGAGTAAAAGTTTACACCTTTCTATCGTCTACTCTTCGACGACTTGTAAAGTCGATGCTCGTGAATTTTGCTTGTTTCGATCTAAAACGATGTATACCGTTATTTTGAGCCGGAATACAAGTTTTCGCGCAGTGCTGAAATAAAAAGTTTACACCTTTCTCGCGGCTACTCTTCGACGACTTGTAAAATTGATGCTCGTGAATTTTGCTAGTTTCGATATAAAACGATGTATCCCGTTGTTTTGAGCCGGAATACAAGTTTACGCGCAGTTCTGAGAGGGAAAGTTTACACCTTTCTATCGTCTACTCTTCGACGACTTGTAAAATCGATGCTCATGAATATTGCTAGTTTCAATCTAAAGCGATGTATCCCGTTGTTTTGAGCCGGAATACAAGTTTTCGCGCAGTTCTGAAAGAAAAAGTTTACACCTTTCTCGCGGCTACTCTTCGACGAACTGTAAAATCGATGCTCGTGAATGTTGCTAGTTTCAATCTAAAACGATGTAGCCCGTTGTTTTGAGCCGGAATACAAGTTGTCGCGCAGTTCTGAGAGAAAAAGTTTATACCTTTCTCTCGTCTACTCTTCGACGACTTGTAAAATCGATGCTCGTGAATCTTGCTAGTTTCGATCTAAAGCGATGTATCCCGTTGTTATGAGCCGGAATACAAGTTTTCGCGCAGTTCTGAGAGAAGAAGTTTACACCTTTCTATCGTCTACTCTTCGACGACTTGTAAAATCGATGCTCGTGAATCTTGCTAGTTTCGATCTAAAGCGATGTATCCCGTTGTTTTGAGCCGGATAACAAGTTTTCGCGCAGTTCTGAAAGAAAAAGTTTACACCTTTCTCTCGTCTACTCTTCGACTGCTTGTAAAATCGATACTCGTGAATCTAGCTAATTTCGATCTAAAACGATGTATCTCGTTGTTTAGAGCCGGAATAGAAGTCTTCGCGCAGTGCTGAAATAAAAAGTTTACACCTTTCTCGCGGCTACTCTTCGACGACTTGTAAAATTGATGCTCGTGAATTTTGCTAGTTTCGATATAAAACGATGTATCCCGTTGTTTTGAGCCGGAATACAAGTTTTCGCGCAGTTCTGAGAGAAATAGTTTACACCCTTCTATCGTCTACTCTTCGACGACTTGTAAAATCGATACTCGTGAATCTGGCTAGTTTCGATCTAAAACGATGTATCCCGTTGTTTAGAGCCGGAATACAAGTTTTCGCGCAGTTCTGAGAGTAAAAGTTTACACCTTTCTATCGTCTACTCTTCGACGACTTGTAAAGTCGATACTCGTGAATTTTGCTTGTTTCGATCTAAAACGATGTATACCGTTATTTTGAGCCGGAATACAAGTTTTCGCGCAGTTCTGAAAGAAAAAGTTTACACCTTTCTCGCGGCTACTCTTCGACGACTTGTAAAATCTATGCTCGTGAATTTTGCTAGTTTCGATATAAAACGATGTATCCCGTTGTTTTGAGCCGGAATACAAGTTTACGCGCAGTTCTGAGAGGGAAAGTTTACACCTTTCTATCGTCTACTCTTCGACGACTTGTAAAATCGATGCTCATGAATCTTGCTAGTTTCAATCTAAAGCGATGTATCCCGATGTTTTGAGCCGGAATACAAGTTTTCGCGCAGTTCTGAAAGAAAAGTTTACACCTTTCTCGCGGCTACTCTTCGACGAACTGTAAAATCGATGCTCGTGAATGTTGCTAGTTTCAATCTAAAACGATGTAGCCCGTTGTTTTGAGCCGGAATACAAGTTTTCGCGCAGTTCTGAGAGAAATAGTTTACACCTTTCTATCGTCTACTCTTCGACGACTTGTAAAATCGATACTCGTGAATCTTGCTAGTTTCGATCTAAAACGATGTATCCCGTTGTTTAGAGCCAGAATACAAATTTTCGCGCAGTTCTGAGAGAAATAGTTTACACCTTTCTCTCGTCTACTCTTCGACTGCTTGTAAAATCGATACTCGTGAATCTAGCTAATTTCGATCTAAAACGATGTATCTCGTTGTTTAGAGCCGGAATAGAAGTCTTCGCGCTGTTCTGAGAGGAAAACTTTACACCTTTCTTTCGTCTACTCTTCGGCGACTTGTAAAATTGATGCTCGTAAATTTTGCTAGTTTCGATCTAAAACGACGTATATCGTTGTTTAGAGCCGGAATACAAGTTTTCGCGCAGTTCTGAGAGAAATAGTTTACACCCTTCTATCGTCTACTCTTCGACGACTTGTAAAATCGATACTCGTGAATCTTGCTAGTTTCGATATAAAACGATGTATCCCGTTGTTTAGAGCCAGAATACAAATTTTCGCGCAGTTCTGAGAGAAATAGTATACACCTTTCTCTCGTCTACTCTTCGACTGCTTGTAAAATCGATACTCGTGAATCTAGCTAATTTCGATCTAAAACGATGTATCTCGTTGTTTAGAGCCGGAATAGAAGTCTTCGCGCTGTTCTGAGAGGAAAACTTTACACCTTTCTTTCGTCTACTCTTCGGCGACTTGTAAAATCGATGCTCGTGAATTTTGCTAGTTTCGATATAAAACGATGTATCCCGTTGTTTAGAGCCAGAATACAAATTTTCGCGCAGTTCTGAGAGAAATAGTTTACACCTTTCTCTCGTCTACTCTTCGACTGCTTGTAAAATCGATACTCGTGAATCTAGCTAATTTCGATCTAAAACGATGTATCTCGTTGTTTAGAGCCGGAATAGAAGTCTTCGCGCTGTTCTGAGAGGAAAACTTTACACCTTTCTTTCGTCTACTCTTCGGCGACTTGTAAAATCGATGCTCGTGAATTTTGCTAGTTTCGATATAAAACGATGTATCCCGTTGTTTAGAGCCAGAATACAAATTTTCGCGCAGTTCTGAGAGAAATAGTTTACACCTTTCTCTCGTCTACTCTTCGACTGCTTGTAAAATCGATACTCGTGAATCTAGCTAATTTCGATCTAAAACGATGTATCTCGTTGTTTAGAGCCGGAATAGAAGTCTTCGCGCTGTTCTGAGAGGAAAACTTTACACCTTTCTTTCGTCTACTCTTCGGCGACTTGTAAAATTGATGCTCGTAAATTTTGCTAGTTTCGATCTAAAACGACGTATCCCGTTGTTTAGAGCCGGAATACAAGTTTTCGCGCAGTTCTGAGAGAAATAGTTTACACCCTTCTATCGTCTACTCTTCGACGACTTGTAAAATCGATACTCGTGAATCTAGCTAATTTCGATCTAAAACGATGTATCTCGTTGTTTAGAGCCGGAATAGAAGTCTTCGCGCTGTTCTGAGAGGAAAAGTTTACACCTTTCTATCGTCTACTCTTCGACGACTTGTAAAGTCGATGCTCGTGAATTTTGCTTGTTTCGATCTAAAACGATGTATACCGTTATTTTGAGCCGGAATACAAGTTTTCGCGCAGTTCTGAAAGAAAAAGTTTACACCTTTCTCGCGGCTACTCTTCGACGACTTGTAAAATCGATGCTCGTGAATTTTGCTAGTTTCGATATAGAACGATGTATCCCGTTGTTTTGAGCCGGAATACAAGTTTACGCGCAGTTCTGAAGGGAAAGTTTACACCTTTCTATCGTCTACTCTTCGACGACTTGTAAAATCGATGCTCATGAATCTTGCTAGTTTCAATCTAAAGCGATGTATCCCGTTGTTTTGAGCCGGAATACAAGTTTTCGCGCAGTTCTGAAAGAAAAAGTTTACACCTTTCTCGCGGCTACTCTTCGACGAACTGTAAAATCGATGCTCGTGAATGTTGCTAGTTTCAATCTAAAACGATGTAGCCCGTTGTTTTGAGCCGGAATACAAGTTGTCGCGCAGTTCTGAGAGAAAAAGTTTATACCTTTCTCTCGTCTACTCTTCGACGACTTGTAAAATCGATGCTCGTGAATCTTGCTAGTTTCGATCTAAAGCGATGTATCCCGTTGTTATGAGCCGGAATACAAGTTTTCGCGCAGTTCTGAGAGAAGAAGTTTACACCTTTCTATCGTCTACTCTTCGACGACTTGTAAAATCGATGCTCGTGAATCTTGCTAGTTTCGATTTAAAGCGATGTATCCCGTTGGTTTGGGCCGGATAACAAGTTTTCGCGCAGTTCTGAAAGAAAAAGTTTACACCTTTCTCTCGTCTACTCTTCGACTGCTTGTAAAATCGATACTCGTGAATCTTGCTAGTTTCGGTCTAATACAATGTATCCCGTTGTTTAGAGCC
The DNA here is from genome assembly GCF_052857255.1 of Amblyomma americanum. Classification (NCBI taxonomy): domain Eukaryota; kingdom Metazoa; phylum Arthropoda; class Arachnida; order Ixodida; family Ixodidae; genus Amblyomma; species Amblyomma americanum. Next base: position 389,668 of record NW_027526515.1, on the reverse strand, counting down.
GGAATACAAGTTTTCGCGCAGTTCTGAGAGAAATAGTTTACACCTTTCTATCGTCTACTCTTCGACGACTTGTAAAATCGATACTAGTGAATCTTGCTAGTTTCGATCTAAAACGATGTATCCCGTTGTTTAGAGCCGGAATACAAATTTTCGCGCAGTTCTGAGAGTAATAGTTTACACCTTTCTCTCGTCTACTCTTCGACTGCTTGTAAAATCGATGCTCGTGAATCTTGCTAGTTTCGATCTAAAACGATGTATCCCGTTGTTTAGAGCCGGAATACAAGTTTTTGCGCAGTTCTGAGAGAAAAAGTTTACACCTTTCTATCGTCTACTCTTCGACGACTTGTAAAATCGATGCTCGTGAATCTTGCTAGTTTCGATCTAAAGCGATGTATCCCGTTCTTCAGAGCCGGAATACAAGTTTTCGCGCAGTTCTGAAAGAAAAAGTTCACACCTTTCTATCGTCTACTCTTCGACGACTTGTAAAATCGATACTCGTGAATCTTGCTTGCTTCGATCTAAAACGTTTTATCCCGTTGTTTAGAGCCGGAATACAAGTTTTCGCGCAGTTCTGAGAGAAAATGTTTACACCTTTCTCTCGTATACTCTTCGACTGCTTGTAAAATCGATACTCGTGAATATTGCTAGTTTCGATCTGAAACGATGTATCCCGTTGTTTAGAGCCGGAATACAAGTTTTCGCGCAGTTCTGAGAGAAAACGTTTACACCTTTCACTCGTCTACTCTTCGACTAGTAAAATCGATGTTCATGAATCTCGCTAGTTTCAATCTAAAACGATGTATCCCGTTGTTTTGAGCCGGAATACAAGTTTTCGCGCAGTTCTGAGAGAAAAAGTTTACACCTTTCTATCGTCTACTCTTCGACGACTTGTAAAATCGATGCTCGTGAATCTTGCTAGTTTCGATCTAAAACGATGTATCCCGTTGTTTAGAGCCGGAATGCAAGTTTTCGCGCAGTTCTGAGAGAAAAAGTTCACACCTTTCTATCGTCTACTCTTCGCTTGTGTTGTGTCTTGTTTATTCTGTGCGCTATGAATCCTCATGCTGATTACCCACTAGCCCGAACCCTGACCCTTCTAAGTCTATCGTCTACTCTTCGACGACTTGTGAAATCGACACTCTTGAATCTTGCTAGTTTCGATCTAAAACGTTGTATCCCGTTGTTTAGAGCCGGAATACAAGTTTTCGCGCAGTTCTGAAAGAAAAAATTTACACCTTTCTTTCGTCTACTCTTCGACGACTTGTAAAATTGATGCTCGTGAATTTTGCTAGTTTCGATCTAAAACGATGTATCCCCTTGTTTAGAGCTGGAATAGAAGTCTTCGCGCTGTTCTGAGAGGAAAACTTTACACGTTTCTTTCGTCTACTCTTCGGCGACTTGTAAAATTGATGCTCGTAAATTTTGCTAGTTTCGATCTAAAACGACGTATCCCGTTGTTTAGAGCCGGAATACAAGTTTTCGCGCAGTTCTGAGAGAAATAGTTTACACCCTTCTATCGTCTACTCTTCGACGTCTTGTAAAATCGATACTCGTGAATCTTGCTAGTTTCGATATAAAACGATGTATCCCGTTGTTTAGAGCCGGAATAGAAGTCTTCGCGCTGTTCTGAGAGGAAAACTTTACACGTTTCTTTCGTCTACTCTTCGGCGACTTGTAAAATTGATGCTCGTAAATTTTGCTAGTTTCGATCTAAAACGACGTATCCCGTTGTTTAGAGCCGGAATACAAGTTTTCGCGCAGTTCTGAGAGAAATAGTTTACACCCTTCTATCGTCTACTCTTCGACGTCTTGTAAAATCGATACTCGTGAATCTAGCTAATTTCGATCTAAAACGATGTATCTCGTTGTTTAGAGCCAGAATACAAATTTTCGCGCAGTTCTGAGAGAAATAGTATACACCTTTCTCTCGTCTACTCTTCGACTGCTTGTAAAATCGATACTCGTGAATCTAGCTAATTTCGATCTAAAACGATGTATCTCGTTGTTTAGAGCCGGAATAGAAGTCTTCGCGCTGTTCTGAGAGGAAAACTTTACACCTTTCTTTCGTCTACTCTTCGGCGACTTGTAAAATCGATGCTCGTGAATTTTGCTAGTTTCGATATAAAACGATGTATCCCGTTGTTTAGAGCCAGAATACAAATTTTCGCGCAGTTCTGAGAGAAATAGTTTACACCTTTCTCTCGTCTACTCTTCGACTGCTTGTAAAATCGATACTCGTGAATCTAGCTAATTTCGATCTAAAACGATGTATCTCGTTGTTTAGAGCCGGAATAGAAGTCTTCGCGCTGTTCTGAGAGGAAAACTTTACACCTTTCTTTCGTCTACTCTTCGGCGACTTGTAAAATTGATGCTCGTAAATTTTGCTAGTTTCGATCTAAAACGACGTATCCCGTTGTTTAGAGCCGGAATACAAGTTTTCGCGCAGTTCTGAGAGAAATAGTTTACACCCTTCTATCGTCTACTCTTCGACGACTTGTAAAATCGATACTCGTGAATCTAGCTAATTTCGATCTAAAACGATGTATCTCGTTGTTTAGAGCCGGAATAGAAGTCTTCGCGCTGTTCTGAGAGGAAAAGTTTACAGCTTTCTATCGTCTACTCTTCGACGACTTGTAAAGTCGATGCTCGTGAATTTTGCTTGTTTCGATCTAAAACGATGTATACCGTTATTTTGAGCCGGAATACAAGTTTTCGCGCAGTTCTGAAAGAAAAAGTTTACACCTTTCTCGCGGCTACTCTTCGACGACTTGTAAAATCGATGCTCATGAATTTTGCTAGTTTCGATATAGAACGATGTATCCCGTTGTTTTGAGCCGGAATACAAGTTTACGCGCAGTTCTGAAGGGAAAGTTTACACCTTTCTATCGTCTACTCTTCGACGACTTGTAAAATCGATGCTCATGAATCTTGCTAGTTTCAATCTAAAGCGATGTATCCCGTTGTTTTGAGCCGGAATACAAGTTTTCGCGCAGTTCTGAAAGAAAAAGTTTACACCTTTCTCGCGGCTACTCTTCGACGAACTGTAAAATCGATGCTCGTGAATGTTGCTAGTTTCAATCTAAAACGATGTAGCCCGTTGTTTTGAGCCGGAATACAAGTTGTCGCGCAGTTCTGAGAGAAAAAGTTTATACCTTTCTCTCGTCTACTCTTCGACGACTTGTAAAATCGATGCTCGTGAATCTTGCTAGTTTCGATCTAAAGCGATGTATCCCGTTGTTATGAGCCGGAATACAAGTTTTCGCGCAGTTCTGAGAGAAGAAGTTTACACCTTTCTATCGTCTACTCTTCGACGACTTGTAAAATCGATGCTCGTGAATCTTGCTAGTTTCGATTTAAAGCGATGTATCCCGTTGGTTTGGGCCGGATAACAAGTTTTCGCGCAGTTCTGAAAGAAAAAGTTTACACCTTTCTCTCGTCTACTCTTCGACTGCTTGTAAAATCGATACTCGTGAATCTTGCTAGTTTCGGTCTAATACAATGTATCCCGTTGTTTAGAGCCGGAATACAAGTTTTCGCGCAGTTCTGAGAGAAATAGTTTACACCTTTCTATCGTCTACTCTTCGACGACTTGTAAAATCGATACTAGTGAATCTTGCTAGTTTCGATCTAAAACGATGTATCCCGTTGTTTAGAGCCGGAATACAAATTTTCGCGCAGTTCTGAGAGTAATAGTTTACACCTTTCTCTCGTCTACTCTTCGACTGCTTGTAAAATCGATGCTCGTGAATCTTGCTAGTTTCGATCTTAAACGATGTATCCCGTTGTTTAGAGCCGGAATACAAGTTTTTGCGCAGTTCTGAGAGAAAAAGTTTACACCTTTCTATCGTCTACTCTTCGACGACTTGTAAAATCGATGCTCGTGAATCTTGCTAGTTTCGATCTAAAGCGATGTATCCCGTTCTTCAGAGCCGGAATACAAGTTTTCGCGCAGTTCTGAGAGAAAACGTTTACACCTTTCACTCGTCTACTCTTCGACTAGTAAAATCGATGTTCATGAATCTCGCTAGTTTCAATCTAAAACGATGTATCCCGTTGTTTTGAGCCGGAATACAAGTTTTCGCGCAGTTCTGAGAGAAAAAGTTTACACCTTTCTATCGTCTACTCTTCGACGACTTGTAAAATCGATGCTCGTGAATCTTGCTAGTTTCGATCTAAAACGATGTATCCCGTTGTTTAGAGCCGGAATGCAAGTTTTCGCGCAGTTCTGAGAGAAAAAGTTCACACCTTTCTATCGTCTACTCTTCGCTTGTGTTGTGTCTTGTTTGTTCTGTGCGCTATGAATCCTCATGCTGATTACCCACTAGCCCGAACCCTGACCCTTCTAAGTCTATCGTCTACTCTTCGACGACTTGTGAAATCGACACTCTTGAATCTTGCTAGTTTCGATCTAAAACGTTGTATCCCGTTGTTTAGAGCCGGAATACAAGTTTTCGCGCAGTTCTGAAAGAAAAAATTTACACCTTTCTTTCGTCTACTCTTCGACGACTTGTAAAATTGATGCTCGTGAATTTTGCTAGTTTCGATCTAAAACGATGTATCCCCTTGTTTAGAGCTGGAATACAAGTTTTCGCGCAGTTCTGAGAGAAAACGTTTACACCTTTCTCTCGTCTACTCTTCGACTGCTTGTAAAATAGATACTCGTGAATCTTGCTAGTTTCGATCTAAAACATGTATCCCGTTGTTTAGAGCCGGAATACAAGTTTTCGCGCTGTTCTGAGAGAAATAGTTTACACCTTTCTATCGTCTACTCTTCGACGACTTGTAAAATCGATACTCGTGAATCTTGCTAGTTTCGATCTAAAACGATGTATCTCGTTGATTAGAGCCGGAATAGAAGTCTTCGCGCTGTTCTGAGAGGAAAACTTTACACGTTTCTTTCGTCTACTCTTCGGCGACTTGTAAAATTGATGCTCGTAAATTTTGCTAGTTTCGATCTAAAACGACGTATCCCGTTGTTTAGAGCCGGAATACAAGTTTTCGCGCAGTTCTGAGAGAAATAGTTTACACCCTTCTATCGTCTACTCTTCGACGACTTGTAAAATCGATACTCGTGAATCTGGCTAGTTTCGATCTAAAACGATGTATCCCGTTGTTTAGAGCCGGAATACAAGTTTTCGCGCAGTTCTAAGAGTAAAAGTTTACACCTTTCTATCGTCTACTCTTCGACGACTTGTAAAGTCGATGCTCGTGAATTTTGCTTGTTTCGATCTAAAACGATGTATACCGTTATTTTGAGCCGGAATACAAGTTTTCGCGCAGTGCTGAAAGAAAAAGTTTACACCTTTCTCGCGGCTACTCTTCGACGACTTGTAAAATTGATGCTCGTGAATTTTGCTAGTTTCGATATAAAACGATGTATCCCGTTGTTTTGAGCCGGAATACAAGTTTACGCGCAGTTCTGAGAGGGAAAGTTTACACCTTTCTATCGTCTACTCTTCGACGACTTGTAAAATCGATGCTCATGAACATTGCTAGTTTCAATCTAAAGCGATGTATCCCGTTGTTTTGAGCCGGAATACAAGTTTACGCGCAGTTCTGAGAGGGAAAGTTTACACCTTTCTATCGTCTACTCTTCGACGACTTGTAAAATCGATGCTCATGAATCTTGCTAGTTTCAATCTAAAGCGATGTATCCCGATGTTTTGAGCCGGAATACAAGTTTTCGCGCAGTTCTGAAAGAAAAAGTTTACACCTTTCTCGCGGCTACTCTTCGACGAACTGTAAAATCGATGCTCGTGAATGTTGCTAGTTTCAATCTAAAACGATGTAGCCCGTTGTTTTGAGCCGGAATACAAGTTTTCGCGCAGTTCTGAGAGAAATAGTTTACACCTTTCTATCGTCTACTCTTCGACGACTTGTAAAATCGATACTCGTGAATCTTGCTAGTTTCGATCTAAAACGATGTATCCCGTTGTTTAGAGCCAGAATACAAATTTTCGCGCAGTTCTGAGAGAAATAGTTTACACCTTTCTCTCGTCTACTCTTCGACTGCTTGTAAAATCGATACTCGTGAATCTAGCTAATTTCGATCTAAAACGATGTATCTCGTTGTTTAGAGCCGGAATAGAAGTCTTCGCGCTGTTCTGAGAGGAAAACTTTACACCTTTCTTTCGTCTACTCTTCGGCGACTTGTAAAATCGATGCTCGTGAATTTTGCTAGTTTCGATATAAAACGATGTATCCCGTTGTTTAGAGCCAGAATACAAATTTTCGCGCAGTTCTGAGAGAAATAGTTTACACATTTCTCTCGTCTACTCTTCGACTGCTTGTAAAATCGATACTCGTAAATTTTGCTAGTTTCGATCTAAAACGACGTATCCCGTTGTTTAGAGCCGGAATACAAGTTTTCGCGCAGTTCTGAGAGAAATAGTTTACACCCTTCTATCGTCTACTCTTCGACGACTTGTAAAATCGATACTCGTGAATCTGGCTAGTTTCGATCTAAAACGATGTATCCCGTTGTTTAGAGCCGGAATACAAGTTTTCGCGCAGTTCTGAGAGTAAAAGTTTACACCTTTCTATCGTCTACTCTTCGACGACTTGTAAAGTCGATGCTCGTGAATTTTGCTTGTTTCGATCTAAAACGATGTATACCGTTATTTTGAGCCGGAATACAAGTTTTCGCGCAGTTCTGAAAGAAAAAGTTTACACCTTTCTCGCGGCTACTCTTCGACGACTTGTAAAATCGATGCTCGTGAATTTTGCTAGTTTCGATATAAAACGATGTATCCCGTTGTTTTGAGCCGGAATACAAGTTTACGCGCAGTTCTGAGAGGGAAAGTTTACACCTTTCTATCGTCTACTCTTCGACGACTTGTAAAATCGATGCTCATGAATCTTGCTAGTTTCAATCTAAAGCGATGTATCCCGATGTTTTGAGCCGGAATACAAGTTTTCGCGCAGTTCTGAAAGAAAAAGTTTACACCTTTCTCGCGGCTACTCTTCGACGAACTGTAAAATTGATGCTCGTGAATGTTGCTAGTTTCAATCTAATACGATGTAGCCCGTTGTTTTGAGCCGGAATACAAGTTTTCGCGCAGTTCTGAGAGAAATAGTTTACACCTTTCTATCGTCTACTCTTCGACGACTTGTAAAATCGATACTCGTGAATCTTGCTAGTTTCGATCTAAAACGATGTATCCCGTTGTTTAGAGCCAGAATACAAATTTTCGCGCAGTTCTGAGAGAAATAGTTTACACCTTTCTCTCGTCTACTCTTCGACTGCTTGTAAAATCGATACTCGTGAATCTAGCTAATTTCGATCTAAAACGATGTATCTCGTTGTTTAGAGCCGGAATAGAAGTCTTCGCGCTGTTCTGAGAGGAAAACTTTACACCTTTCTTTCGTCTACTCTTCGGCGACTTGTAAAATTGATGCTCGTAAATTTTGCTAGTTTCGATCTAAAACGACGTATCCCGTTGTTTAGAGCCGGAATACAAGTTTTCGCGCAGTTCTGAGAGAAATAGTTTACACCCTTCTATCGTCTACTCTTCGACGACTTGTAAAATCGATACTCGTGAATCTTGCTAGTTTCGATCTAAAACGATGTATCCCGTTGTTTAGAGCCAGAATACAAATTTTCGCGCAGTTCTGAGAGAAATAGTATACACCTTTCTCTCGTCTACTCTTCGACTGCTTGTAAAATCGATACTCGTGAATCTAGCTAATTTCGATCTAAAACGATGTATCTCGTTGTTTAGAGCCGGAATAGAAGTCTTCGCGCTGTTCTGAGAGGAAAACTTTACACCTTTCTTTCGTCTACTCTTCGGCGACTTGTAAAATCGATGCTCGTGAATTTTGCTAGTTTCGATATAAAACGATGTATCCCGTTGTTTAGAGCCAGAATACAAATTTTCGCGCAGTTCTGAGAGAAATAGTTTACACCTTTCTCTCGTCTACTCTTCGACTGCTTGTAAAATCGATACTCGTGAATCTAGCTAATTTCGATCTAAAACGATGTATCTCGTTGTTTAGAGCCGGAATAGAAGTCTTCGCGCTGTTCCGAGAGGAAAACTTTACCCCTTTCTTTCGTCTACTCTTCGGCGACTTGTAAAATTGATGCTCGTAAATTTTGCTAGTTTCGATCTAAAACGACGTATCCCGTTGTTTAGAGCCGGAATACAAGTTTTCGCGCAGTTCTGAGAGAAATAGTTTACACCCTTCTATCGTCTACTCTTCGACGACTTGTAAAATCGATACTCGTGAATCTAGCTAATTTCGATCTAAAACGATGTATCTCGTTGTTTAGAGCCGGAATAGAAGTCTTCGCGCTGTTCTGAGAGGAAAAGTTTACACCTTTCTATCGTCTACTCTTCGACGACTTGTAAAGTCGATGCTCGTGAATTTTGCTTGTTTCGATCTAAAACGATGTATACCGTTATTTTGAGCCGGAATACAAGTTTTCGCGCAGTTCTGAAAGAAAAAGTTTACACCTTTCTCGCGGCTACTCTTCGATGACTTGTAAAATCGATGCTCGTGAATTTTGCTAGTTTCGATATAGAACGATGTATCCCGTTGTTTTGAGCCGGAATACAAGTTTACGCGCAGTTCTGAAGGGAAAGTTTACACCTTTCTATCGTCTACTCTTCGACGACTTGTAAAATCGATGCTCATGAATCTTGCTAGTTTCAATCTAAAGCGATGTATCCCGTTGTTTTGAGCCGGAATACAAGTTTTCGCGCAGTTCTGAAAGAAAAAGTTTACACCTTTCTCGCGGCTACTCTTCGACGAACTGTAAAATCGATGCTCGTGAATGTTGCTAGTTTCAATCTAAAACGATGTAGCCCGTTGTTTTGAGCCGGAATACAAGTTGTCGCGCAGTTCTGAGAGAAAAAGTTTATACCTTTCTCTCGTCTACTCTTCGACGACTTGTAAAATCGATGCTCGTGAATCTTGCTAGTTTCGATCTAAAGCGATGTATCCCGTTGTTATGAGCCGGAATACAAGTTTTCGCGCAGTTCTGAGAGAAGAAGTTTACACCTTTCTATCGTCTACTCTTCGACGACTTGTAAAATCGATGCTCGTGAATCTTGCTAGTTTCTATTTAAAGCGATGTATCCCGTTGTTTTTGGCCGGATAACAAGTTTTCGCGCAGTTCTGAAAGAAAAAGTTTACACCTTTCTCTCGTCTACTCTTCGACTGCTTGTAAAATCGATACTCGTGAATCTTGCTAGTTTCGGTCTAATACAATGTATCCCGTTGTTTAGAGCCGGAATACAAGTTTTCGCGCAGTTCTGAGAGAAATAGTTTACACCTTTCTATCGTCTACTCTTCGACGACTTGTAAAATCGATACTAGTGAATCTTGCTAGTTTCGATCTAAAACGATGTATCCCGTTGTTTAGAGCCAGAATACAAATTTTCGCGCAGTCCTGAGAGAAATAGTTTACACCTTTCTCTCGTCTACTCTTCGACTGCTTGTAAAATCGATACTCGTGAATCTAGCTAATTTCGATCTAAAACGATGTATCTCGTTGTTTAGAGCCGGAATAGAAGTCTTCGCGCTGTTCTGAGAGGAAAACTTTACACCTTTCTTTCGTCTACTCTTCGGCGACTTGTAAAATTGATGCTCGTAAATTTTGCTAGTTTCGATCTAAAACGATGTATCCCGTTGTTTTGAGCCGGAATACAAGTTTTCGCGCAGTTCTGAGAGAAAAAGTTTATACCTTTCTCTCGACTACTCTTCGACGACTTGTGAAATCGATGCTCGTGAATCTTGCTAGTTTCGCTCTAAAACGACGTATCCCGTTGTTTAGAGCCGGAATACAAGTTTTCTCGTAGTTCTGAGAGAAAAAGTTTACACCTTTCTATCGTTTACTCTTCGACGACTTGTAAAATCGATGCTCGTGAATCTTGCTAGTTTCGATCTAAAGCGATGTATCAAGTTGTTTTGAGCCGGAATGCAAGTATTCGCGCTGTTCTGAGAGAAAAATTTGACACCTTTCTCTCGTCTACTCTTCGACTAGTAAAATCGATGTTCATAAATCCCGCTAGTTTCAATCTAAAACAATGTATCCCGCTGTTTCGAGCCGGAATAAACGTTTTCGCGCAGTTCTGAACGAAAAAGTTTACATTTTTCTCTCGTCTACTCTTCGACGACTTGTAAAGTCGATGCTCGTGAATTTTGCTACTTTCCATCTAAAACGATGTATCCCGTTGTTTTGAGCCGGAATACAAGTTTTCGTGCAGTTCTGAAAGAAAAAGTTTACACCTTTCTCGCGGCTACTCATCGACGACTTGTAAAATCGATGCTCGTGAATCTTGCTAGTTTCAATCTAAAACGATGTATCCCGTTGTTTAGAGCCGGAATACAAGTTTTCGCGCAGTTCTGAAAGAAAAAGTTCACACCTTTCTACCGTCTACTCTTCGACGACTTGTAAAATCGATACTCGTGAATCTTGCTTGCTTCGATCTAAAACGTTGTATCCCGTTGTTTAGAGCGGGAATACAAGTTTTCGCGCAGTTCTGAGAGAAATAGTTTACACCTTTCTATCGTCTACTCTTCGACGACTTGTAAAATCGATACTAGTGAATCTTGCTAGTTTCGATCTAAAACGATGTATCCCGTTGTTTAGAGCCAGAATACAAATTTTCGCGCAGTTCTGAGAGAAATAGTTTACACCTTTCTCTCGTCTACTCTTCGACTGCTTGTAAAATCGATACTCGTGAATCTAGCTAATTTCGATCTAAAACGATGTATCTCGTTGTTTAGAGCCGGAATAGAAGTCTTCGCGCTGTTCTGAGAGGAAAACTTTACACCTTTCTTTCGTCTACTCTTCGGCGACTTGTAAAATTGATGCTCGTAAATTTTGCTAGTTTCGATCTAAAACGATGTATCCCGTTGTTTTGAGCCGGAATACAAGTTTTCGCGCAGTTCTGAGAGAAAAAGTTTATACCTTTCTCTCGACTACTCTTCGACGACTTGTGAAATCGATGCTCGTGAATCTTGCTAGTTTCGCTCTAAAACGACGTATCCCGTTGTTTAGAGCCGGAATACAAGTTTTCTCGTAGTTCTGAGAGAAAAAGTTTACACCTTTCTATCGTTTACTCTTCGACGACTTGTAAAATCGATGCTCGTGAATCTTGCTAGTTTCGATCTAAAGCGATGTATCAAGTTGTTTTGAGCCGGAATGCAAGTATTCGCGCTGTTCTGAGAGAAAAATTTGACACCTTTCTCTCGTCTACCCTTCGACTAGTAAAATCGATGTTCATAAATCCCGCTAGTTTCAATCTAAAACAATGTATCCCGCTGTTTCGAGCCGGAATAAACGTTTTCGCGCAGTTCTGAACGAAAAAGTTTACATTTTTCTCTCGTCTACTCTTCGACGACTTGTAAAGTCGATGCTCGTGAATTTTGCTACTTTCCATCTAAAACGATGTATCCCGTTGTTTTGAGCCGGAATACAAGTTTTCGTGCAGTTCTGAAAGAAAAAGTTTACACCTTTCTCGCGGCTACTCTTCGACGACTTGTAAAATCGATGCTCGTGAATCTTGCTAGTTTCAATCTAAAACGATGTATCCCGTTGTTTAGAGCCGGAATACAAGTTTTCGCGCAGTTCTGAAAGAAAAAGTTCACACCTTTCTACCGTCTACTCTTCGACGACTTGTAAAATCGATACTCGTGAATCTTGCTTGCTTCGATCTAAAACGTTGTATCCCGTTGTTTAGAGCGGGAATACAAGCTTTCGCGCAGTTCTGAGAGAAATAGTTTACACCTTTCTATCGTCTACTCTTCGACGACTTGTAAAATCGATACTAGTGAATCTTGCTAGTTTCGATCTAAAACGATGTATCCCGTTGTTTAGAGCCAGAATACAAATTTTCGCGCAGTTCTGAGAGAAATAGTTTACACCTTTCTCTCGTCTACTCTTCGACTGCTTGTAAAATCGATACTCGTGAATCTAGCTAATTTCGATCTAAAACGATGTATCTCGTTGTTTAGAGCCGGAATAGAAGTCTTCGCGCTGTTCTGAGAGGAAAACTTTACACCTTTCTTTCGTCTACTCTTCGGTGACTTGTAAAATTGATGCTCGTAAATTTTGCTAGTTTCGATCTAAAACGATGTATCCCGTTGTTTTGAGCCGGAATACAAGTTTTCGCGCAGTTCTGAGAGAAAAAGTTTATACCTTTCTCTCGACTACTCTTCGACGACTTGTGAAATCGATGCTCGTGAATCTTGCTAGTTTCGCTCTAAAACGACGTATCCCGTTGTTTAGAGCCGGAATACAAGTTTTCGCGTAGTTCTGAGAGAAAACGTTTACACCTTTCTATCGTTTACTCTTCGACGACTTGTAAAATCGATGCTCGTGAATCTTGCTAGTTTCGATCTAAAGCGATGTATCAAGTTGTTTTGAGCCGGAATGCAAGTATTCGCGCTGTTCTGAGAGAAAAATTTGACACCTTTCTCTCGTCTACTCTTCGACTAGTAAAATCGATGTTTATAAATCCCGCTAGTTTCAATCTAAAACAATGTATCCCGCTGTTTCGAGCCGGAATAAACGTTTTCGCGCAGTTCTGAACGAAAAAGTTTACATTTTTCTCTCGTCTACTCTTCGACGACTTGTAAAGTCGATGCTCGTGAATTTTGCTACTTTCCATCTAAAACGATGTATCCCGTTGTTTAGAGCCGGAATACAAGTTTTCGCGCAGTTCTGAAAGAAAAAGTTCACACCTTTCTACCGTCTACTCTTCGACGACTTGTAAAATCGATACTCGTGAATCTTGCTTGCTTCGATCTAAAACGATGTATCCCGTTGTTTTGAGCCGGAATACAAGTTTTCGCGCAGTTCTGAGAGAAAAAGTTTACACCTTTCTATCGTCTACTCTTCGACGACTTGTAAAATCGATGCTCGTGAATCTTGCCAGTTTCGATCTAGAACGATGTATCCCGTTGTTTAGAGCCGGAATACAAGTTTTCGCGCAGTTCTGAGAGAAAAAGTTCACACCTTTCTATCGTCTACTCTTCGCGTGTGTTGTGTCCTGCGTATTCTGTGCGCTATGAATCCTCATGCTGATTACCCACTAGCCCGAACCCTGACCCTTCTAAGTTGTAAACTCGATACTCGTGAATCTTGCTAGTTTCGACCTAAAACGTTGTATCCCGTTGTTTAGTGCCGGAATACAAGTTTTCGCGCAGTTCTGAGCGAAAAAGTTTACACCTTTCTCTCGTCTACTCTTCGACTGCTTGTAAAATAGATACTCGTGAATCTTGCTAGTTTCGATCTAAAACGTTGTATCCCGTTGTTGAGAGCCGGCATACAAGTTTTCGCGCAGTTCTGAGGGAAAAGGTTACACTTTTCTCACGTCTACTCTTCGAAAGCTTGTAAAATCGATACTCGTGAATCTTGATTGCTTCGATATAAAACGTTGTATCCCGTTGTTTAGAGCCGGAATACAAGTTTTCGCGCAGTTCTGAGAGAAAAAGTTTACACCTTTCTCTCGTATACTCTTCGACTGCTTGTAAAATCGATACTCGTGAATATTGCTAGTTTCGATCTAAAACGATGTATCCCGTTGTTTAGAGCCGGAATACAAGTTTTCGCGCTGTTCTGAGAGGAAAAATTTACACCTTTCTATCGTCCACTCTTCGACGACTTGTAAAATCGATACTCGTGAATCTTGATTGCTTCGATCTAAAACGTTGTATCCCGTTGTTTAGAGCCGGAATACAAGTTTTCGCGCAGTTCTGAGAGAAAAAGTTCACACCTTTCTATCGTCTACTCTTCGCTTGTGTTGTGTCCTGTGTATTCTGTGCGCTATGAATCCTCATGCTGATTACCCACTAGCCCGAACCCTGACCCTTCTAAGTTGTAAAAGCGATACTCGTGAATCTTGCTAGTTTCGACCTAAAACGTTGTATCCCGTTGTTTAGAGCCGGAATACAAGTTATCGCGCAGTTCTGAGCGAAAAAGTTTACACCTTTCTCTCGTCTACTCTTCGACTGCTTGTAAAATAGATACTCGTGAATCTTGCTAGTTTCGATCTAAAACGATGTATCCCGTTGTTTTGAGCCGGAATACAAGTTTTCGCGCTGTTCTGAGAGGAAACATTTACACCTTTCTTTCGTCTACTCTTCGACGACTTGTAAAATTGATGCTCGTGAACTTTGCTAGTTTCGATCTAAAACGTTGTATCCCGTTGTTTAGAGCCGGCATACAAGTTTTCACGCAGTTCTGAGCGAAAAAGTTTACACCTTTCTCTCGTCTACTCTTCGACTGCTTGTAAAATCGATACTCGTGAATCTTGCTAGTTTCGGTCTAAAACGATGTATCCCGTTGTTTAGAGCCGGAATAGAAGTTTTCGCGCAGTTCTGAGAGAAATAGTTTACACCTTTCTATCGTCTACTCTTCGACGAATTGTAAAATCGATACTCGTGAATCTTGCTAGTTTCGATCTAAAACAATGTATCCCGTTGTTTAGAGCCGGAATACAAATTTTCGCGCAGTTCTGAGAGAAATAGTATACACCTTTCTCTCGTCTACTCTTCGACTGCTTGTAAAATCGATACTCGTGAATCTTGCTAGTTCCGATCTAAAACGTTGTATCCCGTTGTTTAGAGCCGGAATACAAGTTTTCGCGCAGTTCTGAGCGAAAAAGTTTACACCTTTCTCTCGTCTACTCTTCGACTGCTTGTAAAATCGATACTCGTGAATCTTGCTAGTTTCGATCTAAAACGATGTATCCCGTTGTTTTGAGCCGGAATACAAGTTTTCGCGCAGTTCTGAAAGAAAAAATTTACACCTTTCTTTCGTCTACTCTTCGACGACTTGTAAAATTGATGCTCGTGAATTTTGCTAGTTTCGATCTAAAACGATGTATCCGTTGTTTAAAGCCGGAATACAAGTTTTCGCGCAGTTCTGAGAGAAAAAGTTCACACCTTTCTTTCGTCTACTCTTCGACGACTTGTAAAATCGATACTCGTGAATCTTGCTAGTTTCGATCTAAAACGTTGTATCCCGTTGTTTAGAGCCGGCATACAAGTTTTCGCGCAGTTCTCAGCGAAAAAGTTTACACCTTTCTCTCGTCTACTCTTCGACTGCTTGTAAAATCGATACTCGTGAATCTTGCTAGTTTCGATCTAAAACGATGTATCCCGTTGTTTAGAGCCGGAATACAAATTTTCGCGCAGTTCTGAGAGTAATAGTTTACACCTTTCTCTCGTCTACTCTTCGACTGCTTGTAAAATCGATGCTCGTGAATCTTGCTAGTTTCGATCTAAAACGATGTATCCCGTTGTTTAGAGCCGGAATACAAGTTTTTGCGCAGTTCTGAGAGAAAAAGTTTACACCTTTCTATCGTCTACTCTTCGACGACTTGTAAAATCGATGCTCGTGAATCTTGCTAGTTTCGATCTAAAACGATGTATCCCGTTCTTCAGAGCCGGAATTCAAGTTTTCGCGCAGTTCTGAAAGAAAAAGTTCACACCTTTCTATCGTCTACTCTTCGACGACTTGTAAAATCGATACTCGTGAATCTTGCTTGCTTCGATCTAAAACGTTTTATCCCGTTGTTTAGAGCCGGAATACAAGTTTTCGCGCAGTTCTGAGAGAAAATGTTTACACCTTTCTCTCGTATACTCTTCGACTGCTTGTAAAATCGATACTCGTGAATATTGCTAGTTTCGATCTGAAACGATGTATCCCGTTGTTTAGAGCCGGAATACAAGTTTTCGCGCAGTTCTGAGAGAAAACGTTTACACCTTTCACTCGTCTACTCTTCGACTAGTAAAATCGATGTTCATGAATCTCGCTAGTTTCAATCTAAAACGATGTATCCCGTTGTTTTGAGCCGGAATACAAGTTTTCGCGCAGTTCTGAGAGAAAAAGTTTACACCTTTCTATCGTCTACTCTTCGACGACTTGTAAAATCGATGCTCGTGAATCTTGCTAGTTTCGATCTAAAACGATGTATCCCTTTGTTTAGAGCCGGAATACAAGTTTTCGCGCAGTTCTGAGAGAAAAAGTTCACACCTTTCTATCGTCTACTCTTCGCTTGTGTTGTGTCTTGTTTATTCTGTGCGCTATGAATCCTCATGCTGATTACCCACTAGCCCGAACCCTGACCCTTCTAAGTCTATCGTCTACTCTTCGACGACTTGTGAAATCGATAGTCTTGAATCTTGCTAGTTTCGATCTAAAACGTTGTATCCCGTTGTTTAGAGCCGGAATACAAGTTTTCGCGCAGTTCTGAAAGAAAAAATTTACACCTTTCTTTCGTCTACTCTTCGACGACTTGTAAAATTGATGCTCGTGAATTTTGCTAGTTTCGATCTAAAACGATGTATCCCCTTGTTTAGAGCTGGAATACAAGTTTTCGCGCAGTTCTGAGAGAAAACGTTTACACCTTTCTCTCGTCTACTCTTCGACTGCTTGTAAAATAGATACTCGTGAATCTTGCTAGTTTCGATCTAAAACATGTATCCCGTTGTTTTGAGCCGGAATACAAGTTTTCGCGCTGTTCTGAGAGGAAAAATTTACACCTTTCTTTCGTCTACTCTTCGACGACTTGTAAAATTGAAGCTCGTGAATTTTGCTAGTTTCGATCTAAAACGTTGTATCCCGTTGTTTAGAGCCGGCATACAAGTTTTCGCGCAGTTCTGAGCGAAAAAGTTTACACCTTTCTCTCGTCTACTCTTCGACTGCTTGTAAAATCGATACTCGTGAATCTTGCTTGTTTCGATCTAAAACGATGTATCCCGTTGTTTAGAGCCGGAATACAAATTTTCGCGCAGTTCTGAGAGAAATAGTATACACCTTTCTCTCGTCTACTCTTCGACTGCTTGTAAAATCGATACTCGTGAATCTTGCTAGTTTCGATCTAAAACGTTGTATCCCGTTGTTTAGAGCCGGCATACAAGTTTTTGCGCAGTTCTGAGCGAAAAAGTTTACACCTTTCTCTCGTCTACTCTTCGACTGCTTGTAAAATCGATGCTCGTGAATCTTGCTAGTTTCGATCTAAAGCGATGTATCCCGTTGTTATGAGCCGGAATACAAGTTTTCGCGCAGTTCTGAGAGAAGAAGTTTACACCTTTCTATCGTCTACTCTTCGACGACTTGTAAAATCGATGCTCGTGAATCTTGCTAGTTTCGATCTAAAGCGATGTATCCCGTTGTTTTGAGCCGGATAACAAGTTTTCGCGCAGTTCTGAAAGAAAAAGTTTACACCTTTCTCTCGTATACTCTTTGACTGCTTGTAAAGTCCATACTCGTGAATCTTGCTAGTTTCCGTCTAAAACGATGTATCCCGTTGTTTAGAGCCGGAATACAAATTTTCGCGCAGTTCTGAGAGAAATAGTTTACACCTTTCTATCGTCTACTCTTCGACGACTTGTAAAATCGATACTCGTGAATCTTGCTAGTTTCGATCTAAAACGATGTATCCCGTTGTTTAGAGCCGGAATACAAGTTTTCGCGCAGTTCTGAGAGAAATAGTTTACACCTTTCTCTCGTCTGCTCTTCGACTGCTTGTAAAATCGATACTCGTGAATCTAGCTAATTTCGATCTAAAACGATGTATCTCGTTGTTTAGAGCCGGAATAGAAGTCTTAGCGCTGTTCTGAGAGGAAAACTTTACACCTTTCTTTCGTCTACTCTTCGGCGACTTGTAAAATCGATGCTCGTGAATTTTGCTAGTTTCGATATAAAACGATGTATCCCGTTGTTTAGAGCCAGAATACAAATTTTCGCGCAGTTCTGAGAGAAATAGTTTACACCTTTCTCTCGTCTACTCTTCGACTGCTTGTAAAATCGATACTCGTGAATCTAGCTAATTTCGATCTAAAACGATGTATCTCGTTGTTTAGAGCCGGAATAGAAGTCTTCGCGCTGTTCTGAGAGGAAAACTTTACACCTTTCTTTCGTCTACTCTTCGGCGACTTGTAAAATCGATGCTCGTGAATTTTGCTAGTTTCGATATAAAACGATGTATCCCGTTGTTTAGAGCCAGAATACAAATTTTCGCGCAGTTCTGAGAGAAATAGTTTACACCTTTCTCTCGTCTACTCTTCGACTGCTTGTAAAATCGATACTCGTGAATCTAGCTAGTTTCGATCTAAAACGACGTATCTCGTTGTTTAGAGCCGGAATACAAGTTTTCGCGCAGTTCTGAGAGAAATAGTTTACACCCTTCTATCGTCTACTCTTCGACGACTTGTAAAATTGATACTCGTGAATCTAGCTAATTTCGATCTAAAACGATGTATCTCGTTGTTTAGAGCCGGAATAGAAGTCTTCGCGCTGTTCTGAGAGGAAAAGTTTACACCTTTCTATCGTCTACTCTTCGACGACTTGTAAAGTCGATGCTCGTGAATTTTGCTTGTTTCGATCTAAAACGATATATACCGTTATTTTGAGCCGGAATACAAGTTTTCGCGCAGTTCTGAAAGTAAAAGTTTACACCTTTCTCGCGGCTACTCTTTGACGACTTGTAAAATCGATGCTCGTGAATTTTGCTAGTTTCGATATAGAACGATGTATCCCGTTGTTTTGAGCCGGAATACAAGTTTACGCGCAGTTCTGAAGGGAAAGTTTACACCTTTCTATCGTCTACTCTTCGACGACTTGTAAAATCGATGCTCATGAATCTTGCTAGTTTCAATCTAAAGCGATGTATCCCGTTGTTTTGAGCCGGAATACAAGTTTTCGCGCAGTTCTGAAAGAAAAAGTTTACACCTTTCTCGCGGCTACTCTTCGACGAACTGTAAAATCGATGCTCGTGAATGTTGCTAGTTTCAATCTAAAACGATGTAGCCCGTTGTTTTGAGCCGGAATACAAGTTGTCGCGCAGTTCTGAGAGAAAAAGTTTATACCTTTCTCTCGTCTACTCTTCGACGACTTGTAAAATCGATGCTCGTGAATCTTGCTAGTTTCGATCTAAAGCGATGTATCCCGTTGTTATGAGCCGGAATACAAGTTTTCGCGCAGTTCTGCGAGAAATAGTTTACACCTTTCTATCGTCTACTCTTCGACGACTTGAAAAATCGATACTAGTGAATCTTGCTAGTTTCGATCTAAAACGATGTATCCCGTTGTTCAGAGCCAGAATACAAATTTTCGCGCAGTTCTGAGAGAAATAGTTTACACCTTTCTCTCGTCTACTCTTCGACTGCTTGTAAAATCGATACTCGTGAATCTAGCTAATTTCGATCTAAAACGATGTATCTCGTTGTTTAGAGCCGGAATAGAAGTCTTCGCGCTGTTCTGAGAGGAAAACTTTACACCTTTCTTTCGTCTACTCTTCGGCGACTTGTAAAATTGATGCTCGTAAATTTTGCTAGTTTCGATCTAAAACGATGTATCCCGTTGTTTTGAGCCGGAATACAAGTTTTCGCGCAGTTCTGAGAGAAAAAGTTTATACCTTTCTCTCGACTACTCTTCGACGACTTGTGAAATCGATGCTCGTGAATCTTGCTAGTTTCGATCTAAAGCGATGTATCAAGTTGTTTTGAGCCGGAATACAAGTTTTCGCGCAGTTCTGAGAGAAAATGTTTACACCTTTCTCTCGTATACTCTTCGACTGCTTGTAAAATCGATACCCGTGAATATTGCTAGTTTCGATCTGAAACGATGTATCCCGTTGTTTAGAGCCGGAATACAAGTTTTCGCGCAGTTCTGAGAGAAAACGTTTACACCTTTCACTCGTCTACTCTTCGACTAGTAAAATCGATGTTCATGAATCTCGCTAGTTTCAATCTAAAACGATGTATCCCGTTGTTTTGAGCCGGAATACAAGTTTTCGCGCAGTTCTGAGAGAAAAAGTTTACACCTTTCTATCGTCTACTCTTCGACGACTTGTAAAATCGATGCTCGTGAATCTTGCTAGTTTCGATCTAAAACGATGTATCCCTTTGTTTAGAGCCGGAATACAAGTTTTCGCGCAGTTCTGAGAGAAAAAGTTCACACCTTTCTATCGTCTACTCTTCGCTTGTGTTGTGTCTTGTTTATTCTGTGCGCTATGAATCCTCATGCTGATTACCCACTAGCCCGAACCCTGACCCTTCTAAGTCTATCGTCTACTCTTCGACGACTTGTGAAATCGATAGTCTTGAATCTTGCTAGTTTCGATTTAAAACGTTGTATCCCGTTGTTTAGAGCCGGAATACAAGTTTTCGCGCAGTTCTGAAAGAAAAAATTTACACCTTTCTTTCGTCTACTCTTCGACGACTTGTAAAATTGATGCTCGTGAATTTTGCTAGTTTCGATCTAAAACGATGTATCCCCTTGTTTAGAGCTGGAATACAAGTTTTCGCGCAGTTCTGAGAGAAAACGTTTACACCTTTCTCTCGTCTACTCTTCGACTGCTTGTAAAATAGATACTCGTGAATCTTGCTAGTTTCGATCTAAAACATGTATCCCGTTGTTTTGAGCCGGAATACAAGTTTTCGCGCTGTTCTGAGAGGAAAACTTTACACCTTTCTTTCGTCTACTCTTCGACGACTTGTAAAATTGAAGCTCGTGAATTTTGCTAGTTTCGATCTAAAACGTTGTATCCCGTTGTTTAGAGCCGGCATACAAGTTTTCGCGCAGTTCTGAGCGAAAAAGTTTACACCTTTCTCTCGTCTACTCTTCGACTGCTTGTAAAATCGATACTCGTGAATCTTGCTTGTTTCGATCTAAAACGATGTATCCCGTTGTTTAGAGCCGGAATACAAATTTTCGCGCAGTTCTGAGAGAAATAGTATACACCTTTCTCTCGTCTACTCTTCGACTGCTTGTAAAATCGATACTCGTGAATCTTGCTAAAACGATCTAAAACGTTGTATCCCGTTGTTTAGAGCCGGCATACAAGTTTTTGCGCAGTTCTGAGCGAAAAAGTTTACACCTTTCTCTCGTCTACTCTTCGACTGCTTGTAAAATCGATGCTCGTGAATCTTGCTAGTTTCGATCTAAAGCGATGTATCCCGTTGTTATGAGCCGGAATACAAGTTTTCGCGCAGTTCTGAGAGAAGAAGTTTACACCTTTCTATCGTCTACTCTTCGACGACTTGTAAAATCGATGCTCGTGAATCTTGCTAGTTTCGATCTAAAGCGATGTATCCCGTTGTTTTGAGCCGGATAACAAGTTTTCGCGCAGTTCTGAAAGAAAAAGTTTACACCTTTCTCTCGTATACTCTTTGACTGCTTGTAAAGTCCATACTCGTGAATCTTGCTAGTTTCCGTCTAAAACGATGTATCCCGTTGTTTAGAGCCGGAATACAAATTTTCGCGCAGTTCTGAGAGAAATAGTTTACACCTTTCTATCGTCTACTCTTCGACGACTTGTAAAATCGATACTCGTGAATCTTGCTAGTTTCGATCTAAAACGATGTATCCCGTTGTTTAGAGCCGGAATACAAGTTTTCGCGCAGTTCTGAGAGAAATAGTTTACACCTTTCTCTCGTCTACTCTTCGACTGCTTGTAAAATCGATACTCGTGAATCTAGCTAATTTCGATCTAAAACGATGTATCTCGTTGTTTAGAGCCGGAATAGAAGTCTTCGCGCTGTTCTGAGAGGAAAACTTTACACCTTTCTTTCGTCTACTCTTCGGCGACTTGTAAAATCGATGCTCGTGAATTTTGCTAGTTTCGATATAAAACGATGTATCCCGTTGTTTAGAGCCAGAATACAAATTTTCGCGCAGTTCTGAGAGAAATAGTTTACACCTTTCTCTCGTCTACTCTTCGACTGCTTGTAAAATCGATACTCGTGAATCTAGCTAATTTCGATCTAAAACGATGTATCTCGTTGTTTAGAGCCGGAATAGAAGTCTTCGCGCTGTTCTGAGAGGAAAACTTTACACCTTTCTTTCGTCTACTCTTCGGCGACTTGTAAAATCGATGCTCGTGAATTTTGCTAGTTTCGATATAAAACGATGTATCCCGTTGTTTAGAGCCAGAATACAAATTTTCGCGCAGTTCTGAGAGAAATAGTTTACACCTTTCTCTCGTCTACTCTTCGACTGCTTGTAAAATCGATACTCGTGAATCTAGCTAGTTTCGATCTAAAACGACGTATCCCGTTGTTTAGAGCCGGAATACAAGTTTTCGCGCAGTTCTGAGAGAAATAGTTTACACCCTTCTATCGTCTACTCTTCGACGACTTGTAAAATTGATACTCGTGAATCTAGCTAATTTCGATCTAAAACGATGTATCTCGTTGTTTAGAGCCGGAATAGAAGTCTTCGCGCTGTTCTGAGAGGAAAAGTTTACACCTTTCTATCGTCTACTCTTCGACGACTTGTAAAGTCGATGCTCGTGAATTTTGCTTGTTTCGATCTAAAACGATATATACCGTTATTTTGAGCCGGAATACAAGTTTTCGCGCAGTTCTGAAAGTAAAAGTTTACACCTTTCTCGCGGCTACTCTTTGACGACTTGTAAAATCGATGCTCGTGAATTTTGCTAGTTTCGATATAGAACGATGTATCCCGTTGTTTTGAGCCGGAATACAAGTTTACGCGCAGTTCTGAAGGGAAAGTTTACACCTTTCTATCGTCTACCCTTCGACGACTTGTAAAATCGATGCTCATGAATCTTGCTAGTTTCAATCTAAAGCGATGTATCCCGTTGTTTTGAGCCGGAATACAAGTTTTCGCGCAGTTCTGAAAGAAAAAGTTTACACCTTTCTCGCGGCTACTCTTCGACGAACTGTAAAATCGATGCTCGTGAATGTTGCTAGTTTCAATCTAAAACGATGTAGCCCGTTGTTTTGAGCCGGAATACAAGTTGTCGCGCAGTTCTGAGAGAAAAAGTTTATACCTTTCTCTCGTCTACTCTTCGACGACTTGTAAAATCGATGCTCGTGAATCTTGCTAGTTTCGATCTAAAGCGATGTATCCCGTTGTTATGAGCCGGAATACAAGTTTTCGCGCAGTTCTGCGAGAAATAGTTTACACCTTTCTATCGTCTACTCTTCGACGACTTGAAAAATCGATACTAGTGAATCTTGCTAGTTTCGATCTAAAACGATGTATCCCGTTGTTCAGAGCCAGAATACAAATTTTCGCGCAGTTCTGAGAGAAATAGTTTACACCTTTCTCTCGTCTACTCTTCGACTGCTTGTAAAATCGATACTCGTGAATCTAGCTAATTTCGATCTAAAACGATGTATCTCGTTGTTTAGAGCCGGAATAGAAGTCTTCGCGCTGTTCTGAGAGGAAAACTTTACACCTTTCTTTCGTCTACTCTTCGGCGACTTGTAAAATTGATGCTCGTAAATTTTGCTAGTTTCGATCTAAAACGATGTATCCCGTTGTTTTGAGCCGGAATACAAGTTTTCGCGCAGTTCTGAGAGAAAAAGTTTATACCTTTCTCTCGACTACTCTTCGACGACTTGTGAAATCGATGCTCGTGAATCTTGCTAGTTTCGCTCTAAAACGACGTATCCCGTTGTTTAGAGCCGGAATACAAGTTTTCTCGTAGTTCTGAGAGAAAAAGTTTACACCTTTCTATCGTTTACTCTTCGACGACTTGTAAAATCGATGCTCGTGAATCTTGCTAGTTTCGATCTAAAGCGATGTATCAAGTTGTTTTGAGCCGGAATACAAGTTTTCGCGCAGTTCTGAGAGAAAATGTTTACACCTTTCTCTCGTATACTCTTCGACTGCTTGTAAAATCGATACCCGTGAATATTGCTAGTTTCGATCTGAAACGATGTATCCCCTTGTTTAGAGCCGGAATACAAGTTTTCGCGCAGTTCTGAGAGAAAACGTTTACACCTTTCACTCGTCTACTCTTCGACTAGTAAAATCGATGTTCATGAATCTCGCTAGTTTCAATCTAAAACGATGTATCCCGTTGTTTTGAGCCGGAATACAAGTTTTCGCGCAGTTCTGAGAGAAAAAGTTTACACCTTTCTATCGTCTACTCTTCGACGACTTGTAAAATCGATGCTCGTGAATCTTGCTAGTTTCAATCTAAAACGATGTATCCCTTTGTTTAGAGCCGGAATACAAGTTTTCGCGCAGTTCTGAGAGAAAAAGTTCACACCTTTCTATCGTCTACTCTTCGCTTGTGTTGTGTCTTGTTTATTCTGTGCGCTATGAATCCTCATGCTGATTACCCACTAGCCCGAACCCTGACCCTTCTAAGTCTATCGTCTACTCTTCGACGACTTGTGAAATCGATAGTCTTGAATCTTGCTAGTTTCGATCTAAAACGTTGTATCCCGTTGTTTAGAGCCGGAATACAAGTTTTCGCGCAGTTCTGAAAGAAAAAATTTACACCTTTCTTTCGTCTACTCTTCGACGACTTGTAAAATTGATGCTCGTGAATTTTGCTAGTTTCGATCTAAAACGATGTATCCCCTTGTTTAGAGCTGGAATACAAGTTTTCGCGCAGTTCTGAGAGAAAACGTTTACACCTTTCTCTCGTCTACTCTTCGACTGCTTGTAAAATAGATACTCGTGAATCTTGCTAGTTTCGATCTAAAACATGTATCCCGTTGTTTTGAGCCGGAATACAAGTTTTCGCGCTGTTCTGAGAGGAAAAATTTACACCTTTCTTTCGTCTACTCTTCGACGACTTGTAAAATTGAAGCTCGTGAATTTTGCTAGTTTCGATCTAAAACGTTGTATCCCGTTGTTTAGAGCCGGCATACAAGTTTTCGCGCAGTTCTGAGCGAAAAAGTTTACACCTTTCTCTCGTCTACTCTTCGACTGCTTGTAAAATCGATACTCGTGAATCTTGCTTGTTTCGATCTAAAACGATGTATCCCGTTGTTTAGAGCCGGAATACAAATTTTCGCGCAGTTCTGAGAGAAATAGTATACACCTTTCTCTCGTCTACTCTTCGACTGCTTGTAAAATCGATACTCGTGAATCTTGCTAGTTTCGATCTAAAACGTTGTATCCCGTTGTTTAGAGCCGGCATACAAGTTTTCGCGCAGTTCTGAGCGAAAAAGTTTACACCTTTCTCTCGTCTACTCTTCGACTGCTTGTAAAATCGATACTCGTGAATCTTGCTAGTTTCGATCTAAAACGATGTATCCCGTTGTTTAGAGCCGGAATACAAATTTTCGCGCAGTTCTGAGAGTAATAGTTTACACCTTTCTCTCGTCTACTCTTCGACTGCTTGTAAAATCGATGCTCGTGAATCTTGCTAGTTTCGATCTAAAACGATGTATCCCGTTGTTTAGAGCCGGAATACAAGTTTTTGCGCAGTTCTGAGAGAAAAAGTTCACACCTTTCTATCGTCTACTCTTCGACGACTTGTAAAATCGATACTCGTGAATCTTGCTTGCTTCGATCTAAAACGTTTTATCCCGTTGTTTAGAGCCGGAATACAAGTTTTCGCGCAGTTCTGAGAGAAAATGTTTACACCTTTCTCTCGTATACTCTTCGACTGCTTGTAAAATCGATACTCGTGAATATTGCTAGTTTCGATCTGAAACGATGTATCCCGTTGTTTAGAGCCGGAATACAAGTTTTCGCGCAGTTCTGGGAGAAAACGTTTACACCTTTCACTCGTCTACTCTTCGACTAGTAAAATCGATGTTCATGAATCTCGCTAGTTTCAATCTAAAACGATGTATCCCGTTGTTTTGAGCCGGAATACAAGTTTTCGCGCAGTTCTGAGAGAAAAAGTTTACACCTTTCTATCGTCTACTCTTCGACGACTTGTAAAATCGATGCTCGTGAATCTTGCTAGTTTCGATCTAAAACGATGTATCCCGTTGTTTAGAGCCGGAATGCAAGTTTTCGCGCAGTTCTGAGAGAAAAAGTTCACACCTTTCTATCGTCTACTCTTCGCTTGTGTTGTGTCTTGTTTATTCTGTGCGCTATGAATCCTCATGCTGATTACCCACTAGCCCGAACCCTGACCCTTCTAAGTCTATCTTCTACTCTTCGACGACTTGTGAAATCGACACTCTTGAATCTTGCTAGTTTCGATCTAAAACGTTGTATCCCGTTGTTTAGAGCCGGAATACAAGTTTTCGCGCAGTTCTGAAAGAAAAAATTTACACCTTTCTTTCGTCTACTCTTCGACGACTTGTAAAATTGATGCTCGTGAATTTTGCTAGTTTCGATCTAAAACGATGTATCCCCTTGTTTAGAGCTGGAATACAAGTTTTCGCGCAGTTCTGAGAGAAAACGTTTACACCTTTCTCTCGTCTACTCTTCGACTGCTTGTAAAATAGATACTCGTGAATCTTGCTAGTTTCGATCTAAAACATGTATCCCGTTGTTTAGAGCCGGAATACAAGTTTTCGCGCAGTTCTGAGAGAAATAGTTTACACCTTTCTATCGTCTACTCTTCGACGACTTGTAAAATCGATACTCGTGAATCTTGCTAGTTTCGATCTAAAACGATGTATCTCGTTCTTTAGAGCCGGAATAGAACTCTTCGCGCTGTTCTGAGAGGAAAACTTTACACCTTTCTTTCGTCTACTCTTCGGCGACTTGTAAAATTGATGCTCGTAAATTTTGCTAGTTTCGATCTAAAGCGACGTATCCCGTTGTTTAGAGCCGGAATACAAGTTTTCGCGCAGATCTGACAGAAATAGTTTACACCCTTCTATCGTCTACTCTTCGACGACTTGTAAAATCGATACTCGTGAATCTGGCTAGTTTCGATCTAAAACGATGTATCCCGTTGTTTAGAGCCGGAATACAAGTTTTCGCGCAGTTCTAAGAGTAAAAGTTTACACCTTTCTATCGTCTACTCTTCGACGACTTGTAAAGTCGATGCTCGTGAATTTTGCTTGTTTCGATCTAAAACGATGTATACCGTTATTTTGAGCCGGAATACAAGTTTTCGCGCAGTGCTGAAAGAAAAAGTTTACACCTTTCTCGCGGCTACTCTTCGACGACTTGTAAAATTGATGCTCGTGAATTTTGCTAGTTTTGATCTAAAGCGATGTATCCTGTTGTTTTGAGCCGGAATACAAGTTTACGCGCAGTTCTGAGAGGGAAAGTTTACACCTTTACACCTTTCTATCGTCTACTCTTCGACGACTTGTAAAATCGATGCTCATGAATATTGCTAGTTTCAATCTAAAGCGATGTATCCCGTTGTTTTGAGCCGGAATACAAGTTTTCGCGCAGTTCTGAAAGAAAAAGTTTACACCTTTCTCGCGGCTACTCTTCGACGAACTGTAAAATCGATGCTCGTGAATGTTGCTAGTTTCAATCTAAAACGATGTAGCCCGTTGTTTTGAGCCGGAATACAAGTTGTCGCGCAGTTCTGAGAGAAAAAGTTTATACCTTTCTCTCGTCTACTCTTCGACGACTTGTAAAATCGATGCTCGTGAATCTTGCTAGTTTCGATCTAAAGCGATGTATCCCGTTGTTATGAGCCGGAATACAAGTTTTCGCGCAGTTCTGAGAGAAGAAGTTTACACCTTTCTATCGTCTACTCTTCGACGACTTGTAAAATCGATGCTCGTGAATCTTGCTAGTTTCGATCTAAAGCGATGTATCCCGTTGTTTTGAGCCGGATAACAAGTTTTCGCGCAGTTCTGAAAGAAAAAGTTTACCCCTTTCTCTCGTCTACTCTTTGACTGCTTGTAAAGTCCATACTCGTGAATCTTGCTAGTTTCCGTCTAAAACGATGTATCCCGTTGTTTAGAGCCGGAATACAAATTTTCGCGCAGTTCTGAGAGAAATAGTTTACACCTTTCTATCGTCTACTCTTCGACGACTTGTAAAATCGATACTCGTGAATCTTGCTAGTTTCGATCTAAAACGATGTATCCCGTTGTTTAGAGCCGGAATACAAGTTTTCGCGCAGTTCTGAGAGAAATAGTTTACACCTTTCTCTCGTCTACTCTTCGACTGCTTGTAAAATCGATACTCGTGAATCTAGCTAATTTCGATCTAAAACGATGTATCTCGTTGTTTAGAGCCGGAATAGAAGTCTTCGCGCTGTTCTGAGAGGAAAACTTTACACCTTTCTTTCGTCTACTCTTCGGCGACTTGTAAAATCGATGCTCGTGAATTTTGCTAGTTTCGATATAAAACGATGTATCCCGTGTTTAGAGCCAGAATACAAATTTTCGCGCAGTTCTGAGAGAAATAGTTTACACCTTTCTCTCGTCTACTCTTCGACTGCTTGTAAAATCGATACTCGTGAATCTAGCTAATTTCGATCTAAAACGATGTATCTCGTTGTTTAGAGCCGGAATAGAAGTCTTCGCGCTGTTCTGAGAGGAAAACTTTACACCTTTCTTTCGTCTACTCTTCGGCGACTTGTAAAATTGATGCTCGTAAATTTTGCTAGTTTCGATCTATTCTGGAATCTGATAACGCCCAACAAAAACAGCTCATACAACATTTCTTTGAGAAGACAAGATGGCACACACGTTCCGCTTTCAGAACGCTCTGATACTATGAATTCCTACTTCACCTCAGTCTTCACCCACGAACCACCGGACAACAGGACTACTTTACCGCAACTTAATTTTGATTCAATGCCACCTGTTACCATCACATCTGAGGGAATTTCTAAGCTCATCGAAAATCTCAAGCCGTCTACTTCCCCAGGACCCGACAACATACCTGCCAAAATCCTCAAAGGAACCAAAGAATTGTCTAGCCAAATCCTACAGCTCATTTTCGACCAATCCCTAAAGACCGGCCAAATTCCGGACGATTGGAAAACAAGCAAAGTTGTGCCCGTTTTTAAGACCGGTGACCGCTCTGACCCCTCGAATTATCGTCCTATTTCATTAACATGCATCTCGTGTAAACTCTTTGAGCATATACTGTACTCCAATATTGCAGATCACCTCGATAAAAACTCTTTTTTCTTTCCCAAACAGCATGGTTTCAGGGCAGGCTTCTCATGTGAAACACAACTCTTCGAATTCACAACTGATCTTCATCTAAGTCTAGATTCTTTATTTCAAACAGACGCCATTTACCTAGATTTCTCTAAAGCATTTGATCGCGTTCCTCACCAACGTCTCATCTGTAAACTCGCATGCCTGTCACTCGACCCTCTAGTCTTTTCCTGGATTCGCTGCTTCTTGACTAATCGCTCGCAGTTCACCGTCATCGCTAATCACGTATCTGCAACTACCGTAGTTATCTCCGGTGTACCCCAGGGTTCCGTCCTTGCTCCGCTGCTCTTCCTAATCTTCATCAACGACCTGCCATCTGGAATCTCGTCATCTGTCCGTCTTTTTGCGGATGATTGCGTCATTTATCGCCGCATATCTGATAACACTGACCAGGAATTATTACAGGACGACCTAAATAAAATACAGAAATGGTGCTCCGACTGGCTCATGCAGCTTAATATTTCGAAATGTAAATGCATGCACATATCACGCAAACGCTCCATTACTAATTTCCAGTACTCCCTGAACTCTGTGGCGCTGTCAGTAACGAATTCTTACAGGTACCTTGGCGTCGAAATAACGAACAAATTAACATGGTCAGATCACATTATCAAACTTTGCGCAAGCACTTCCAGAGCTCTTGGCTTTATCCGAAGATCACTATCAATGTCCCCTGCACCAATCAGACAACAAGCATACGAAACATTCATTCGCGCCAAAATGGAATATGCCTCAGCAATATGGAACCCTCACCAGGTCTACTTAATACAACTGCTCGAAGCTATCCAGAATCGGGCAGCGCGCTTCATAACGTCGCAGTATTCGTCTCGACACAGCGTTACCAACCTAAAATCGTCTCTCGGCCTTGAACCATTAGCATTCCGCAGAAAAGTATCAATTCTTTGTCTTTTCCACAAACTATACTTTAACTTCCCCGCACTACGCCAGACTTTGTTATCCACTCCCTTACGCTCATCTCGCCGATTATTCAACTCCCTCAGCATTCAGCGGTTGCATGGTTCATCCAACGCTTTCAACAAATCTTTCCTTCCCATCGCCATAGAGGAATGGAACTATCTTCCTGAAACCGTTGTCATCGAAACTAATCCCACCAGATTTAGGCAGCTAATAACAGACCACTTGATCCAACTATAGCTACTTCCCTCGCGATGCTCTGCGTGCAATTTGAACTGCTTGTGTTATTGTGACACCCCCCCCCCCCCACAAGTGTTTTCCCACTTATTTAATTTCCGTACTTTTTAATGTGTAATTTATATACTACTGCTTTGCCATGTATATTCTGTTCTATTTGAATCACCTGACGCTAATTTCACGTCAAACTTGTTATTCTTGTTATTCTTGTTATTCTTGTTATGCTTTTTTATGCTTACATGCCTTTGTGTGACCGTTTCACATCACTGTCTTCCCCCCCCCCCCTTATGTAATGTCCCAGACGGGATCTTTAAGGGTTCAATAAATGATGATGATGATGATGATGATGCAAACGACGTATCCCGTTGTTTAGAGCCGGAATACAAGTTTTCGCGCAGTTCTGAGAGAAATAGTTTACACCCTTCTATCGTCTACTCTTCGACGACTTGTAAAATTGATACTCGTGAATCTAGCTAATTTCGATCTAAAACGATGTATCTCGTTGTTTAGAGCCGGAATAGAAGTCTTCGCGCTGTTCTGAGAGGAAAAGTTTACACCTTTCTATCGTCTACTCTTCGACGACTTGTAAAGTCGATGCTCGTGAATTTTGCTTGTTTCGATCTAAAACGATGTATACCGTTATTTTGAGCCGGAATACAAGTTTTCGCGCAGTTCTGAAAGAAAAAGTTTACACCTTTCTCGCGGCTACTCTTCGACGACTTGTAAAATCGATGCTCGTGAATTTTGCTAGTTTCGATATAGAACGATGTATCCCGTTGTTTTGAGCCGGAATACAAGTTTACGCGCAGTTCTGAAGGGAAAGTTTACACCTTTCTATCGTCTACTCTTCGACGACTTGTAAAATCGATGCTCATGAATCTTGCTAGTTTCAATCTAAAGCGATGTATCCCGTTGTTTTGAGCCGGAATACAAGTTTTCGCGCAGTTCTGAAAGAAAAAGTTTACACCTTTCTCGCGGCTACTCTTCGACGAACTGTAAAATCGATGCTCGTGAATGTTGCTAGTTTCAATCTAAAACGATGTAGCCCGTTGTTTTGAGCCGGAATACAAGTTGTCGCGCAGTTCTGAGAGAAAAAGTTTATACCTTTCTCTCGTCTACTCTTCGACGACTTGTAAAATCGATGCTCGTGAATCTTGCTAGTTTCGATCTAAAGCGATGTATCCCGTTGTTATGAGCCGGAATACAAGTTTTCGCGCAGTTCTGAGAGAAATAGTTTACACCTTTCTATCGTCTACTCTTTGACGACTTGAAAAATCGATACTAGTGAATCTTGCTAGTTTCGATCTAAAACGATGTATCCCGTTGTTCAGAGCCAGAATACAAATTTTCGCGCAGTTCTGAGAGAAATAGTTTACACCTTTCTCTCGTCTACTCTTCGACTGCTTGTAAAATCGATACTCGTGAATCTAGCTAATTTCGATCTAAAACGATGTATCTCGTTGTTTAGAGCCGGAATAGAAGTATCGCGCTGTTCTGAGAGGAAAACTTTACACCTTTCTTTCGTCTACTCTTCGGCGACTTGTAAAATTGATGCTCGTAAATTTTGCTAGTTTCGATCTAAAACGATGTATCCCGTTGTTTTGAGCCGGAATACAAGTTTTCGCGCAGTTCTGAGAGAAAAAGTTTATACCTTTCTCTCGACTACTCTTCGACGACTTGTGAAATCGATGCTCGTGAATCTTGCTAGTTTCGCTCTAAAACGACGTATCCCGTTGTTTAGAGCCGGAATACAAGTTTTCTCGTAGTTCTGAGAGAAAAAGTTTACACCTTTCTATCGTTTACTCTTCGACGACTTGTAAAATCGATGCTCGTGAATCTTGCTAGTTTCGATCTAAAGCGATGTATCAAGTTGTTTTGAGCCGGAATGCAAGTATTCGCGCTGTTCTGAGAGAAAAATTTGACACCTTTCTCTCGTCTACTCTTCGACTAGTAAAATCGATGTTCATAAATCCCGCTAGTTTCAATCTAAAACAATGTATCCCGCTGTTTCGAGCCGGAATAAACGTTTTCGCGCAGTTCTGAACGAAAAAGTTTACATTTTTCTCTCGTCTACTCTTTGACGACTTGTAAAGTCGATGCTCGTGAATTTTGCTACTTTCCATCTAAAACGATGTATCCCGTTGTTTTGAGCCGGAATACAAGTTTTCGCGCAGTTCTGAAAGAAAAAGTTTACACCTTTCTCGCGGCTACTCTTCGACGACTTGTAAAATCGATGCTCGTGAACCTTGCTAGTTTCAATCTAAAACGATGTATCCCGTTGTTTAGAGCCGGAATACAAGTTTTCGCGCAGTTCTGAAAGAAAAAGTTCACACCTTTCTACCGTCTACTCTTCGACGACTTGTAAAATCGATACTCGTGAATCTTGCTTGCTTCGATCTAAAACGTTGTATCCCGTTGTTTAGAGCGGGAATACAAGTTTTCGCGCAGTTCTGAGAGAAAAAGTTTACACCTTTCTCTCGTATACACTTCGACTGCTTGTAAAATCGATACTCGTGAATATTGCTAGTTTCGATCTAAAACGATGTATCCCGTTGTTTTGAGCCGGAATACAAGTTTTCGCGCAGTTCTGAGAGAAAAAGTTTACAGCTTTCTATCGTCTACTCTTCGACGACTTGTAAAATCGATGCTCGTGAATCTTGCTAGTTTCGATCTAGAACGATGTATCCCGTTGTTTAGAGCCGGAATACAAGTTTTCGCGCAGTTCTGAGAGAAAAAGTTCACACCTTTCTATCGTCTACTCTTCGCGTGTGTTGTGTCCTGTGTATTCTGTGCGCTATGAATCCTCATGCTGATTACCCACTAGCCCGAACCCTGACCCTTCTAAGTTGTAAACTCGATACTCGTGAATCTTGCTAGTTTCGACCTAAAACGTTGTATCCCGTTGTTTAGTGCCGGAATACAAGTTTTCGCGCAGTTCTGAGGGAAAAGGTTACACTTTTCTCACGTCTACTCTTCGAAAGCTTGTAAAAGCGATGCTCGTGAATCTTGCTAGTTTCGATCTAAAACGATGTATCCCGTAGTTTAAAGCCGGAATACAAGTTTTCGCGCAGTTCTGAGCGAAAAAGTTTACACCTTTCTCTCGTCTACTCTTCGACTGCTTGTAAAATCGATACTCGTGAATCTTGCTAGTTTCGATTTAAAACGATGTATCCCGTTGTTTATAGCCGGAATACAAGTTTTCGCGCTGTTCTGAGAGGAAAAATTTACACCTTTCTATCGTCCACTCTTCGACGACTTGTAAAATTGATACTCGTGAATCTTGATTGCTTCGATCTAAAACGTTGTATCCCGTTGTTTAGAGCCGGAATACAAGTTTTCGCGCAGTTCTGAGAGAAAAAGTTTACACCTTTCTCTCGTATACTCTTCGACTGCTTGTAAAATCGATATTCGTGAATATTGCTAGTTTCGATCTAAAACGATGTATCCCGTTGTTGAGACCCGGCATACAAGTTTTCGCGCAGTTCTGAGGGAAAAGGTTACACTTTTCTCACGTCTACTCTTCGAAAGCTTGTAAAAGCGATGCTCGTGAATCTTGCTAGTTTCGATCTAAAACGATGTATCCCGTAGTTTAAAGCCGGAATACAAGTTTTCGCGCAGTTCTGAGCGAAAAAGTTTACACCTTTCTCTCGTCTACTCTTCGACTGCTTGTAAAATAGATACTGGTGAATCTTGCTAGTTTCGATCTAAAACGTTGTATCCCGTTGTTGAGAGCCGGCATACAAGTTTTCGCGCAGTTCTGAGGGAAAAGGTTACACTTTTCTCACGTCTACTCTTCGAAAGCTTGTAAAAGCGATGCTCGTGAATCTTGCTAGTTTCGATCTAAAACGATGTATCCCGTAGTTTAAAGCCGGAATACAAGTTTTCGCGCAGTTCTGAGCGAAAAAGTTTACACCTTTCTCTCGTCTACTCTTCGACTGCTTGTAAAATCGATACTCGTGAATCTTGCTAGTTTCGATTTAAAACGATGTATCCCGTTGTTTATAGCCGGAATACAAGTTTTCGCGCTGTTCTGAGAGGAAAAATTTACACCTTTCTATCGTCCACTCTTCGACGACTTGTAAAATCGATACTCGTGAATCTTGATTGCTTCGATCTAAAACGTTGTATCCCGTTGTTTAGAGCCGGAATACAAGTTTTCGCGCAGTTCTGAGAGAAAAAGTTTACACCTTTCTCTCGTATACTCTTCGACTGCTTGTAAAATCGATATTCGTGAATATTGCTAGTTTCGATCTAAAACGATGTATCCCGTTGTTTAGAGCCGGAATACAAGTTTTCGCGCTGTTCTGAGAGGAAAAATTTACACCTTTCTATCGTCCACTCTTCGACGACTTGTAAAATCGATACTCGTGAATCTTGATTGCTTCGATCTAAAACGTTGTATCCCGTTGTTTAGAGCCGGAATACAAGTTTTCGCGCAGTTCTGAGAGAAAAAGTTTACACCTTTCTCTCGTATACTCTTCGACTGCTTGTAAAATCGATACTCGTGAATCTTGCTAGTTTCGATCTAAAACGATGTATCCCGTTGTTTAGAGCCGGAATACAAATTTTCGCGCAGTTCTGAGAGAAATAGTTTACACCTTTCTCTCGTCTACTCTTCGACGACTTGTAAAATCGATACTCGTGAATCTTGCTAGTTTCGATTTAAAACGATGTATCCCGTTGTTTATAGCCGGAATACAAGTTTTCGCGCTGTTCTGAGAGGAAAAGTTTACTCCTTTCTATCGTCTACTCTTCGACGACTTGTAAAATCGATGCTCGTGAATCTTGCTAGTTTCGATCTAGAACGATGTATCCCGTTGTTTAGAGCCGGAATACAAGTTTTCGCGCAGTTCTGAGAGAAAAAGTTCACACCTTTCTATCGTCTACTCTTCGCGTGTGTTGTGTCCTGTGTATTCTGTGCGCTATGAATCCTCATGCTGATTACCCACTAGCCCGAACCCTGACCCTTCTAAGTTGTAAACTCGATACTCGTGAATCTTGCTAGTTTCGACCTAAAACGTTGTATCCCGTTGTTTAGTGCCGGAATACAAGTTTTCGCGCAGTTCTGAGGGAAAAGGTTACACTTTTCTCACGTCTACTCTTCGAAAGCTTGTAAAAGCGATGCTCGTGAATCTTGCTAGTTTCGATCTGAAACGATGTAGCCCGTAGTTTAAAGCCGGAATACAAGTTTTCGCGCAGTTCTGAGCGAAAAAGTTTACACCTTTCTCTCGTCTACTCTTCGACTGCTTGTAAAATCGATACTCGTGAATCTTGCTAGTTTCGATTTAAAACGATGTATCCCGTTGTTTATAGCCGGAATACAAGTTTTCGCGCTGTTCTGAGAGGAAAAATTTACACCTTTCTATCGTCCACTCTTCGACGACTTGTAAAATCGATACTCGTGAATCTTGATTGCTTCGATCTAAAACGTTGTATCCCGTTGTTTAGAGCCGGAATACAAGTTTTCGCGCAGTTCTGAGAGAAAAAGTTTACACCTTTCTCTCGTATACTCTTCGACTGCTTGTAAAATCGATATTCGTGAATATTGCTAGTTTCGATCTAAAACGATGTATCCCGTTGTTGAGAGCCGGCATACAAGTTTTCGCGCAGTTCTGAGGGAAAAGGTTACACTTTTCTCACGTCTACTCTTCGAAAGCTTGTAAAAGCGATGCTCGTGAATCTTGCTAGTTTCGATCTAAAACGATGTATCCCGTAGTTTAAAGCCGGAATACAAGTTTTCGCGCAGTTCTGAGCGAAAAAGTTTACACCTTTCTCTCGTCTACTCTTCGACTGCTTGTAAAATAGATACTCGTGAATCTTGCTAGTTTCGATCTAAAACGTTGTATCCCGTTGTTGAGAGCCGGCATACAAGTTTTCGCGCAGTTCTGAGGGAAAAGGTTACACTTTTCTCACGTCTACTCTTCGAAAGCTTGTAAAAGCGATGCTCGTGAATCTTGCTAGTTTCGATCTAAAACGATGTATCCCGTAGTTTAAAGCCGGAATACAAGTTTTCGCGCAGTTCTGAGCGAAAAAGTTTACACCTTTCTCTCGTCTACTCTTCGACTGCTTGTAAAATCGATACTCGTGAATCTTGCTAGTTTCGATTTAAAACGATGTATCCCGTTGTTTATAGCCGGAATACAAGTTTTCGCGCTGTTCTGAGAGGAAAAATTTACACCTTTCTATCGTCCACTCTTCGACGACTTGTAAAATCATTACTCGTGAATCTTGATTGCTTCGATCTAAAACGTTCTATCCCGTTGTTTAGAGCCGGAATGCAAGTTTTCGCGCAGTTCTGAGAGAAAAAGTTTACACCTTTCTCTCGTATACTCTTCGACTGCTTGTAAAATCGATATTCGTGAATATTGCTAGTTTCGATCTAAAACGATGTATCCCGTTGTTTAGAGCCGGAATACAAGTTTTCGCGCTGTTCTGAGAGGAAAAATTTACACCTTTCTATCGTCCACTCTTCGACGACTTGTAAAATCGATACTCGTGAATCTTGATTGCTTCGATCTAAAACGTTGTATCCCGTTGTTTAGAGCCGGAATACAAGTTTTCGCGTAGTTCTGAGAGAAAAAGTTTACACCTTTCTCTCGTATACTCTTCGACTGCTTGTAAAATCGATACTCGTGAATCTTGCTAGTTTCGATCTAAAACGATGTATCCCGTTGTTTAGAGCCGGAATACAAATTTTCGCGCAGTTCTGAGAGAAATAGTTTACACCTTTCTCTCGTCTACTCTTCGACTGCTTGTAAAATCGATACTCGTGAATCTAGCTAGTTTCGATCTAAAACGATGTATCCCGTTGTTTAGAGCCGGAATACAAGTTTTCGCGCTGTTCTGAGAGGAAAAATTTACACCTTTCTATCGTCCACTCTTCGACGACTTGTAAAATCGATACTCGTGAATCTTGATTGCTTCGATCTAAAACGTTGTATCCCGTTGTTTAGAGCCGGAATACAAGTTTTCGCGCAGTTCTGAGAGAAAAAGTTTACACCTTTCTCTCGTATACTCTTCGACTGCTGGTAAAATCGATACTCGTGAATATTGCTAGTTTCGATCTAAAACGATGTATCCCTTTGTTTAGAGCCGGAATACAAGTTTTCGCGCAGTTCTGAGAGGAAAAGTTTACTCCTTTCTATCGTCTACTCTTCGACGACTTGTAAAATCGATGCTCGTGAATCTTGCTAGTTTCGATCTAAAACGATGTATCCCGTTGTTTAGAGCCGGAATACAAGTTTTCGCGCAGTTCTGAGAGAAAACGTTCACACCTTTCTATCGTCTACTCTTCGCTTGTGTTGTGTCCTGTGTATTCTGTGCGCTATGAATCCTCATGCTGATTACCCACTAGCCCGAACCCTGACCCTTCTAAGTTGTAAAAGCGATACTCGTGAATCTTGCTAGTTTCGACCTAAAACGTTGTATCCCGTTGTTTAGAGCCGGCATACAAGTTTTCACGCAGTTCTGAGCGAAAAAGTTTACACCTTTCTCTCGTCTACTCTTCGACTGCTTGTAAAATCGATACTCGTGAATCTTGCTAGTTTCGGTCTAGAACGATGTATCCCGTTGTTTTGAGCCGGAATACAAGTTTTCACGCAGTTCTGAAAGAAAAAATTTACACCTTTCTCTCGTCTACTCTTCGACGACTTGTAAAATTGATGCTCGTGAATTTTGCTAGTTTCGATCTAAAACGATGTATCCCCTTGTTTAGAGCTGGAATACAAGTTTTCGCGCAGTTCTGAGAGAAAACGTTTACACCTTTCTCTCGTCTACTCTTCGACTGCTTGTAAAATCGATACTCGTGAATCTAGCTAGTTTCGATCTAAAACGATGTATCCCGTTGTTTAGAGCCGGAATACAAGTTTTCGCGCAGTTCTGAGAGAAATAGTTTACACCTTTCTATCGTCTACTCTTCGACGAATTGTAAAATCGATACTCGTGAATCTTGCTAGTTTCGATCTAAAACGATGTATCCCGTTGTTTAGAGCCGGAATACAAATTTTCGCGCAGTTCTGAGAGAAATAGTATACACCTTTCTCTCGTCTACTCTTCGACTGCTTGTAAAATCGATACTCGTGAATCTTGCTAGTTCCGATCTAAAACGTTGTATCCCGTTGTTTAGAGCCGGAATACAAGTTTTCGCGCAGTTCTGAGCGAAGAAGTTTACACCTTTCTCTCGTCTACTCTTCGACTGCTTGTAAAATCGATACTCGTGAATCTTGCTAGTTTCGATCTAAAACGATGTATCCCGTTGTTTTGAGCCGGAATACAAGTTTTCGCGCAGTTCTGAAAGAAAAAATTTACACCTTTCTTTCGTCTACTCTTCGACGACTTGTAAAATTGATGCTCGTGAATTTTGCTAGTTTCGATCTAAAACGTTGTATCCGTTGTTTAAAGCCGGAATACAAGTTTTCGCGCAGTTCTGAGAGAAAAAGTTCACACCTTTCTTTCGTCTACTCTTCGACGACTTGTAAAATCGATACTCGTGAATCTTGCTAGTTTCGATCTAAAACGTTGTATCCCGTTGTTTAGAGCCGGCATACAAGTTTTCGCGCAGTTCTGAGCGAAAAAGTTTACACCTTTCTCTCGTCTACTCTTCGACTGCTTGTAAAATCGATACTCGTGAATCTTGCTAGTTTCGATCTAAAACGATGTATCCCGTTGTTTAGAGCCGGAATACAAATTTTCGCGCCGTTCTGAGAGTAATAGTTTACACCTTTCTCTCGTCTACTCTTCGACTGCTTGTAAAATCGATGCTCGTGAATCTTGCTAGTTTCGATCTAAAACGATGTATCCCGTTGTTTAGAGCCGGAATACAAGTTTTTGCGCAGTTCTGAGAGAAAAAGTTTACACCTTTCTATCGTCTACTCTTCGACGACTTGTAAAATCGATGCTCGTGAATCTTGCTAGTTTCGATCTAAAACGATGTATCCCGTTCTTCAGAGCCGGAATTCAAGTTTTCGCGCAGTTCTGAAAGAAAAAGTTCACACCTTTCTATCGTCTACTCTTCGACGACTTGTAAAATCGATACTCGTGAATATTGCTAGTTTCGATCTGAAACGATGTATCCCGTTGTTTAGAGCCGGAATACAAGTTTTCGCGCAGTTCTGAGAGAAAACGTTTACACCTTTCACTCGTCTACTCTTCGACTAGTAAAAGGATGTTCATGAATCTCGCTAGTTTCAATCTAAAACGATGTATCCCGTTGTTTTGAGCCGGAATACAAGTTTTCGCGCAGTTCTGAGAGAAAAAGTTTACACCTTTCTATCGTCTACTCTTCGACGACTTGTAAAATCGATGCTCGTGAATCTTGCTAGTTTCGATCTAAAACGATGTATCCCTTTGTTTAGAGCCGAAATACAAGTTTTCGCGCAGTTCTGAGAGAAAAAGTTCACACCTTTCTATCGTCTACTCTTCGCTTGTGTTGTGTCTTGTTTATTCTGTGCGCTATGAATCCTCATGCTGATTACCCACTAGCCCGAACCCTGACCCTTCTAAGTCTATCGTCTACTCTTCGACGACTTGTGAAATCGATACTCTTGAATCTTGCTAGTTTCGATCTAAAACGTTGTATCCCGTTGTTTAGAGCCGGAATACAAGTTTTCGCGCAGTTCTGAAAGAAAAAATTTACACCTTTCTTTCGTCTACTCTTCGACGACTTGTAAAATTGATGCTCGTGAATTTTGCTAGTTTCGATCTAAAACGATGTATCCCCTTGTTTAGAGCTGGAATACAAGTTTTCGCGCAGTTCTGAGAGAAAACGTTTACACCTTTCTCTCGTCTACTCTTCAACTGCTTGTAAAATAGATACTCGTGAATCTTGCTAGTTTCGATCTAAAACATGTATCCCGTTGTTTTGAGCCGGAATACAAGTTTTCGCGCTGTTCTGAGAGGAAAAATTTACACCTTTCTTTCGTCTACTCTTCGACGACTTGTAAAATTGGTGCTCGTGAATTTTGCTAGTTTCGATCTAAAACGTTGTATCCCGTTGTTTAGAGCCGGCATACAAGTTTTCGCGCAGTTCTGAGCGAAAAAGTTTACACCTTTCTCTCGTCTACTCTTCGACTGCTTGTAAAATCGATACTCGTGAATCTTGCTTGTTTCGATCTAAAACGATGTATCCCGTTGTTTAGAGCCGGAATACAAATTTTCGCGCAGTTCTGAGAGAAATAGTATACACCTTTCTCTCGTCTACTCTTCGACTGCTTGTAAAATCGATACTCGTGAATCTTGCTAGTTTCGATCTAAAACGTTGTATCCCGTTGTTTAGAGCCGGAATACAAATTTTCGCGCAGTTCTGAGAGTAATAGTTTACAGCTTTCTCTCGTCTACTCTTCGACTGCTTGTAAAATCGATGCTCGTGAATCTTGCTAGTTTCGATCTAAAACGATGTATCCCGTTGTTTAGAGCCGGAATACAAGTTTTTGCGCAGTTCTGAGAGAAAAAGTTTACACCTTTCTATCGTCTACTCTTCGACGACTTGTAAAATCGATGCTCGTGAATCTTGCTAGTTTCGATCTAAAACGATGTATCCCGTTCTTCAGAGCCGGAATACAAGTTTTCGCGCAGTTCTGAAAGAAAAAGTTCACACCTTTCTATCGTCTACTCTTCGACGACTTGTAAAATCGATACTCGTGAATCTTGCTTGCTTCGATCTAAAACGTTTTATCCCGTTGTTTAGAGCCGGAATACAAGTTTTCGCGCAGTTCTGAGAGAAAATGTTTACACCTTTCTCTCGTATACTCTTCGACTGCTTGTAAAATCGATACTCGTGAATATTGCTAGTTTCGATCTGAAACGATGTATCCCGTTGTTTAGAGCCGGAATACAAGTTTTCGCGCAGTTCTGAGAGAAAACGTTTACACCTTTCACTCGTCTACTCTTCGACTAGTAAAATCGATGTTCATGAATCTCGCTAGTTTCAATCTAAAACGATGTATCCCGTTGTTTTGAGCCGGAATACAAGTTTTCGCGCAGTTCTGAGAGAAAAAGTTCACACCTTTCTATCGTCTACTCTTCGCTTGTGTTGTGTCTTGTTTATTCTGTGCGCTATGAATCCTCATGCTGATTACCCACTAGCCCGAACCCTGACCCTTCTAAGTCTATCGTCTACTCTTCGACGACTTGTGAAATCGACACTCTTGAATCTTGCTAGTTTCGATCTAAAACGTTGTATCCCGTTGTTTAGAGCCGGAATACAAGTTTTCGCGCAGTTCTGAAAGAAAAAATTTACACCTTTCTTTCGTCTACTCTTCGACGACTTGTAAAATTGATGCTCGTGAATTTTTCTAGTTTCGATCTAAAACGATGTATCCCCTTGTTTAGAGCTGGAATACAAGTTTTCGCGCAGTTCTGAGAGAAAACGTTTACACCTTTCTCTCGTCTACTCTTCGACTGCTTGTAAAATAGATACTCGTGAATCTTGCTAGTTTCGATCTAAAACATGTATCCCGTTGTTTTGAGCCGGAATACAAGTTTTCGCGCTGTTCTGAGAGGAAACATTTACACCTTTCTTTCGTCTACTCTTCGACGACTTGTAAAATTGATGCTCGTGAATTTTGCTAGTTTCGATCTAAAACGTTGTATCCCGTTGTTTAGAGCCGGCATACAAGTTTTCGCGCAGTTCTGAGCGAAAACGTTTACACCTTTCTCTCGTCTACTCTTCGACTGCTTGTAAAATCGATACTCGTGAATCTTGCTAGTTTCGATCTAAAACGATGTATCCCGTTGTTTAGAGCCGGAATACAAATTCTCGCGCAGTTCTGAGAGAAATAGTTTACACCTTTCTCTCGTCTACTCTTCGACTGCTTGTAAAATCGACACTCATGAATCTTGCTAGTTTCGATCTAAAACGTTGTATCCCGTTGTTTAGAGCCGGAATACAAGTTTTCGCGCAGTTCTGAGCGAAAAAGTTTACACCTTTCTTTCGTCTACTCTTCGACTGCTTGTAAAATCGATACTCGTGAATCTTGCTAGTTTCGATCTAAAACGATGTATCCCGTTGTTTTGAGCCGGAATACAAGTTTTCGCGCAGTTCTGAAAGAGACAATTTACACCTTTCTTTCGTCTACTCTTCGACTGCTTGTAAAATAGATACTCGTGAATCTTGCTAGTTTCGATCTAAAACATGTATCCCGTTGTTTTGAGCCGGAATACAAGTTTTCGCGCTGTTCTGAGAGGAAAAATTTACACCTTTCTTTCGTCTACTCTTCGACGACTTGTAAAATTGATGCTCGTGAATTTTGCTAGTTTCGATCTAAAACGTTGTATCCCGTTGTTTAGAGCCGGCATACAAGTTTTCGCGCAGTTCTGAGCGAAAAAGTTTACACCTTTCTCTCGTCTACTCTTCGACTGCTTGTAAAATCGATGCTCGTGAATCTTGCTAGTTTCGATCTAAAACGATGTATCCCGTTGTTTAGAGCCGGAATACAAGTTTTTGCGCAGTTCTGAGAGAAAAAGTTTACACCTTTCTATCGTCTACTCTTCGACGACTTGTAAAATCGATGCTCGTGAATCTTGCTAGTTTCGATCTAAAACGATGTATCCCGTTCTTCAGAGCCGGAATTCAAGTTTTCGCGCAGTTCTGAAAGAAAAAGTTCACACCTTTCTATCGTCTACTCTTCGACGACTTGTAAAATCGATACTCGTGAATCTTGCTTGCTTCGATCTAAAACGTTTTATCCCGTTGTTTAGAGCCGGAATACAACTTTTCGCGCAGTTCTGAGAGAAAATGTTTACACCTTTCTCTCGTATACTCTTCGACTGCTTGTAAAATCGATACTCGTGAATCTTGCTTGCTTCGATCTGAAACGATGTATCCCGTTGTTTAGAGCCGGAATACAAGTTTTCGCGCAGTTCTGAGACAAAACGTTTACACCTTTCACTCGTCTACTCTTCGACTAGTAAAATCGATGTTCATGAATCTCGCTAGTTTCAATCTAAAACGATGTATCCCGTTGTTTTGAGCCGGAATACAAGTTTTCGCGCAGTTCTGAGCGAAAAAGTTTACACCTTTCTCTCGTCTACTCTTCGACTGCTTGTAAAATCGATACTCGTGAATCTTGCTAGTTTCGATCTAAAACGATGTATCCCGTTGTTTAGAGCCAGAATACAAATTTTCACGCAGTTCTGAGAGAAATAGTTTACACCTTTCTCTCGTCTACTCTTCGACTGCTTGTAAAATTGATGCTCGTAAATTTTGCTAGTTTCGATCTAAAACGATGTATCCCGTTGTTTTGAGCCGGAAT
This sequence comes from Amblyomma americanum, assembly GCF_052857255.1. NCBI lineage: Eukaryota > Metazoa > Arthropoda > Arachnida > Ixodida > Ixodidae > Amblyomma > Amblyomma americanum. The sequence goes on along the minus strand of NW_027526515.1, from coordinate 346,490 downwards.
ACAAGTTTTCGCGCAGTTCTGAGAGAAAAAGTTTATACCTTTCTCTCGTCTACTCTTCGACGACTTGTAAAATCGATGCTCGTGAATCTTGCTAGTTTCGATCTAAAACGATGTATCCCGTTGTTTAGAGCCGGAATACAAGTTTTCGCGCAGTTCTGAGAGAAAACGTTTACACCTTTCAATCGTCTACTCTTCGACGACTTGTAAAATCGATGCTCGTGAATCTTGCTAGTTTCGATCTAAAACGATGTATCCCGTTGTTTAGAGCCGGAATGCAAGTTTTCGCGCAGTTCTGAGAGAAAAAGTTCACACCTTTCTATCGTCTACTCTTCGACGACTTGTAAAATCGATACTCGTGAATATTGCTAGTTTCGATCTGAAACGATGTATCCCGTTGTTTAGAGCCGGAATACAAGTTTTCGCGCAGTTCTGAGAGAAAACGTTTACACCTTTCACTCGTCTACTCTTCGACTAGTAAAATCGATGTTCATGAATCTCGCTAGTTTCAATCTAAAACGATGTATCCCGTTGTTTTGAGCCGGAATACAAGTTTTCGCGCAGTTCTGAGAGAAAAAGTTTACACCTTTCTATCGTCTACTCTTCGACGACTTGTAAAATCGATGCTCGTGAATCTTGCTAGTTTCGATCTAAAACGATGTATCCCTTTGTTTAGAGCCGGAATACAAGTTTTCGCGCAGTTCTGAGAGAAAAAGTTCACACCTTTCTATCGTCTACTCTTCGCTTGTGTTGTGTCTTGTTTATTCTGTGCGCTATGAATCCTCATGCTGATTACCCACTAGCCCGAACCCTGACCCTTCTAAGTCTATCGTCTACTCTTCGACGACTTGTGAAATCGATACTCTTGAATCTTGCTAGTTTCGATCTAAAACGTTGTATCCCGTTGTTTAGAGCCGGAATACAAGTTTTCGCGCAGTTCTGAAAGAAAAAATTTACACCTTTCTTTCGTCTACTCTTCGACGACTTGTAAAATTGATGCTCGTGAATTTTGCTAGTTTCGATCTAAAACGATGTATCCCCTTGTTTAGAGCTGGAATACAAGTTTTCGCGCAGTTCTGAGAGAAAACGTTTACACCTTTCTCTCGTCTACTCTTCGACTGCTTGTAAAATAGATACTCGTGAATCTTGCTAGTTTCGATCTAAAACATGTATCCCGTTGTTTTGAGCCGGAATACAAGTTTTCGCGCTGTTCTGAGAGGAAAAATTTACACCTTTCTTTCGTCTACTCTTCGACGACTTGTAAAATTGGTGCTCGTGAATTTTGCTAGTTTCGATCTAAAACGTTGTATCCCGTTGTTTAGAGCCGGCATACAAGTTTTCGCGCAGTTCTGAGCGAAAAAGTTTACACCTTTCTCTCGTCTACTCTTCGACTGCTTGTAAAATCGATACTCGTGAATCTTGCTTGTTTCGATCTAAAACGATGTATCCCGTTGTTTAGAGCCGGAATACAAATTTTCGCGCAGTTCTGAGAGAAATAGTATACACCTTTCTCTCGTCTACTCTTCGACTGCTTGTAAAATCGATACTCGTGAATCTTGCTAGTTTCGATCTAAAACGTTGTATCCCGTTGTTTAGAGCCGGAATACAAATTTTCGCGCAGTTCTGAGAGTAATAGTTTACAGCTTTCTCTCGTCTACTCTTCGACTGCTTGTAAAATCGATGCTCGTGAATCTTGCTAGTTTCGATCTAAAACGATGTATCCCGTTGTTTAGAGCCGGAATACAAGTTTTTGCGCAGTTCTGAGAGAAAAAGTTTACACCTTTCTATCGTCTACTCTTCGACGACTTGTAAAATCGATGCTCGTGAATCTTGCTAGTTTCGATCTAAAACGATGTATCCCGTTCTTCAGAGCCGGAATACAAGTTTTCGCGCAGTTCTGAAAGAAAAAGTTCACACCTTTCTATCGTCTACTCTTCGACGACTTGTAAAATCGATACTCGTGAATCTTGCTTGCTTCGATCTAAAACGTTTTATCCCGTTGTTTAGAGCCGGAATACAAGTTTTCGCGCAGTTCTGAGAGAAAATGTTTACACCTTTCTCTCGTATACTCTTCGACTGCTTGTAAAATCGATACTCGTGAATATTGCTAGTTTCGATCTGAAACGATGTATCCCGTTGTTTAGAGCCGGAATACAAGTTTTCGCGCAGTTCTGAGAGAAAACGTTTACACCTTTCACTCGTCTACTCTTCGACTAGTAAAATCGATGTTCATGAATCTCGCTAGTTTCAATCTAAAACGATGTATCCCGTTGTTTTGAGCCGGAATACAAGTTTTCGCGCAGTTCTGAGAGAAAAAGTTCACACCTTTCTATCGTCTACTCTTCGCTTGTGTTGTGTCTTGTTTATTCTGTGCGCTATGAATCCTCATGCTGATTACCCACTAGCCCGAACCCTGACCCTTCTAAGTCTATCGTCTACTCTTCGACGACTTGTGAAATCGACACTCTTGAATCTTGCTAGTTTCGATCTAAAACGTTGTATCCCGTTGTTTAGAGCCGGAATACAAGTTTTCGCGCAGTTCTGAAAGAAAAAATTTACACCTTTCTTTCGTCTACTCTTCGACGACTTGTAAAATTGATGCTCGTGAATTTTTCTAGTTTCGATCTAAAACGATGTATCCCCTTGTTTAGAGCTGGAATACAAGTTTTCGCGCAGTTCTGAGAGAAAACGTTTACACCTTTCTCTCGTCTACTCTTCGACTGCTTGTAAAATAGATACTCGTGAATCTTGCTAGTTTCGATCTAAAACATGTATCCCGTTGTTTTGAGCCGGAATACAAGTTTTCGCGCTGTTCTGAGAGGAAACATTTACACCTTTCTTTCGTCTACTCTTCGACGACTTGTAAAATTGATGCTCGTGAATTTTGCTAGTTTCGATCTAAAACGTTGTATCCCGTTGTTTAGAGCCGGCATACAAGTTTTCGCGCAGTTCTGAGCGAAAACGTTTACACCTTTCTCTCGTCTACTCTTCGACTGCTTGTAAAATCGATACTCGTGAATCTTGCTAGTTTCGATCTAAAACGATGTATCCCGTTGTTTAGAGCCGGAATACAAATTCTCGCGCAGTTCTGAGAGAAATAGTTTACACCTTTCTCTCGTCTACTCTTCGACTGCTTGTAAAATCGACACTCATGAATCTTGCTAGTTTCGATCTAAAACGTTGTATCCCGTTGTTTAGAGCCGGAATACAAGTTTTCGCGCAGTTCTGAGCGAAAAAGTTTACACCTTTCTTTCGTCTACTCTTCGACTGCTTGTAAAATCGATACTCGTGAATCTTGCTAGTTTCGATCTAAAACGATGTATCCCGTTGTTTTGAGCCGGAATACAAGTTTTCGCGCAGTTCTGAAAGAGACAATTTACACCTTTCTTTCGTCTACTCTTCGACTGCTTGTAAAATAGATACTCGTGAATCTTGCTAGTTTCGATCTAAAACATGTATCCCGTTGTTTTGAGCCGGAATACAAGTTTTCGCGCTGTTCTGAGAGGAAAAATTTACACCTTTCTTTCGTCTACTCTTCGACGACTTGTAAAATTGATGCTCGTGAATTTTGCTAGTTTCGATCTAAAACGTTGTATCCCGTTGTTTAGAGCCGGCATACAAGTTTTCGCGCAGTTCTGAGCGAAAAAGTTTACACCTTTCTCTCGTCTACTCTTCGACTGCTTGTAAAATCGATACTCGTGAATCTTGCTAGTTTCGATCTAAAACGATGTATCCCGTTGTTTAGAGCCGGAATACAAATTTTCGCGCAGTTCTGAGAGTAATAGTTTACACCTTTCTCTCGTCTACTCTTCGACTGCTTGTAAAATCGATGCTCGTGAATCTTGCTAGTTTCGATCTAAAACGATGTATCCCGTTGTTTAGAGCCGGAATACAAGTTTTTGCGCAGTTCTGAGAGAAAAAGTTTACACCTTTCTATCGTCTACTCTTCGACGACTTGTAAAATCGATGCTCGTGAATCTTGCTAGTTTCGATCTAAAACGATGTATCCCGTTCTTCAGAGCCGGAATTCAAGTTTTCGCGCAGTTCTGAAAGAAAAAGTTCACACCTTTCTATCGTCTACTCTTCGACGACTTGTAAAATCGATACTCGTGAATCTTGCTTGCTTCGATCTAAAACGTTTTATCCCGTTGTTTAGAGCCGGAATACAACTTTTCGCGCAGTTCTGAGAGAAAATGTTTACACCTTTCTCTCGTATACTCTTCGACTGCTTGTAAAATCGATACTCGTGAATCTTGCTTGCTTCGATCTGAAACGATGTATCCCGTTGTTTAGAGCCGGAATACAAGTTTTCGCGCAGTTCTGAGACAAAACGTTTACACCTTTCACTCGTCTACTCTTCGACTAGTAAAATCGATGTTCATGAATCTCGCTAGTTTCAATCTAAAACGATGTATCCCGTTGTTTTGAGCCGGAATACAAGTTTTCGCGCAGTTCTGAGCGAAAAAGTTTACACCTTTCTCTCGTCTACTCTTCGACTGCTTGTAAAATCGATACTCGTGAATCTTGCTAGTTTCGATCTAAAACGATGTATCCCGTTGTTTAGAGCCGGAATACAAATTTTCGCGCAGTTCTGAGAGAAAATGTTTACACCTTTCTCTCGTATACTCTTCGACTGCTTGTAAAATCGATACTCGTGAATATTGCTAGTTTCGATCTGAAACGATGTATCCCGTTGTTTAGAGCCGGAATACAAGTTTTCGCGCAGTTCTGAGAGAAAACGTTTACACCTTTCACTCGTCTACTCTTCGACTAGTAAAATCGATGTTCATGAATCTCGCTAGTTTCGATCTAAAACGATGTATCCCGTTGTTTTGAGCCGGAATACAAGTTTTCGCGCAGTTCTGAGAGAAAAAGTTTACACCTTTCTATCGTCTACTCTTCGACGACTTGTAAAATCGATGCTCGTGAATCTTGCTAGTTTCGATCTAAAACGATGTATCCCGTTGTTTAGAGCCGGAATGCAAGTTTTCGCGCAGTTCTGAGAGAAAAAGTTCACACCTTTCTATCGTCTACTCTTCGCTTGTGTTGTGTCTTGTTTATTCTATGCGCTATGAATCCTCATGCTGATTACCCACTAGCCCGAATCCTGACCCTTCTAAGTCTATCGTCTACTCTTCGACGACTTGTGAAATCGACACTCTTGAATCTTGCTAGTTTCGATCTAAAACGTTGTATCCCGTTGTTTAGAGCCGGAATACAAGTTTTCGCGCAGTTCTGAAAGAAAAAATTTACACCTTTCTTTCGTCTACTCTTCGACGACTTGTAAAATTGATGGTCGTGAATTTTGCTACTTTCGATCTAAAACGATGTATCCCCTTGTTTAGAACTGGAATACAAGTTTTCGCGCAGTTCTGAGAGAAAACGTTTACACCTTTCTCTCGTCTACTCTTCGACTGCTTGTAAAATAGATACTCGTGAATCTTGCTAGTTTCGATCTGAAACATGTATCCCGTTGTTTTTAGCCGGAATACAAGTTTTCGCGCTGTTCTGAGAGGAAAAATTTACACCTTTCTTTCGTCTACTCTTCGACGACTTGTAAAATTGATGCTCGTGAATTTTGCTAGTTTCGATCTAAAACGTTGTATCCCGTTGTTTAGAGCCGGCATACAAGTTTTCGCGCAGTTCTGAGCGAAAACGTTTACACCTTTCTCTCGTCTACTCTTCGACTGCTTGTAAAATCGATACTCGTGAATCTTGCTAGTTTCGATCTAAAACGATGTATCCCGTTGTTTAGAGCCGGAATACAAATTTTCGCGCAGTTCTGAAAGAGACAATTTACACCTTTCTTTCGTCATCTCTTCGACTGCTTGTAAAATCGATGCTCGTGAATCTTGCTAGTTTCGATCTAAAACGATGTATCCCTTTGTTTAGAGCCGGAATACAAGTTTTCGGGCAGTTCTGAGAGAAAAAGTTCACACCTTTCTATCGTCTACTCTTCGCTTGTGTTGTGTCTTGTTTATTCTGTGCGCTATGAATCCTCATGCTGATTACCCACTAGCCCGAACCCTGACCTTTCTAAGTCTATCGTCTACTCTTCGACGACTTGTGAAATCGATACTCTTGAATCTTGCTAGTTTCGATCTAAAACGTTGTATCCCGTTGTTTAGAGCCGGAATACAAGTTTTCGCGCAGTTCTGAAAGAAAAAATTTACACCTTTCGTCTACTCTTCGACGACTTGTAAAATTGATGCTCGTGAATTTTGCTAGTTTCGATCTAAAACGATGTATCCCCTTGTTTAGAGCTGGAATACAAGTTTTCGCGCAGTTCTGAGCGAAAAAGTTTACACCTTTCTCTCGTCTACTCTTCGACTGCTTGTAAAATCGATACTCGTGAATCTTGCTAGTTTCGATCTAAAACGATGTATCCCGTTGTTCAGAGCTGGCATACAAGTTTTCGCGCAGTTCTGAGCGAAAACGTTTACACCTTTCTCTCGTCTACTCTTCGACTGCTTGTAAAATTGATACTCGTGAATCTTGCTAGTTTCGATCTAAAACGATGTATCCCGTTGTTTAGAGCCAGAATACAAATTTTCGCGCAGTTCTGAGAGAAATAGTTTACACCTTTCTCTCGTCTACTCTTCGACTGCTTGTAAAATCGATACTCGTGAATCTTGCTAGTTTCGATCTAAAACGTTGTATCCCGTTGTTTAGAGCCGGAATACAAGTTTTCGCGCAGTTCTGAGAGAAAAAGTTCACACCTTTCTATCGTCTACTCTTCGCTTGTGTTGTGTCTTGTTTATTCTGTGCGCTATGAATCCTCATGCTGATTACCCACTAGCCCGAACCCTGACCCTTCTAAGTCTATCGTCTACTCTTCGACGACTTGTGAAATCGATACTCTTGAATCTTGCTAGTTTCGATGTAAAACGCGGTATCCCCTTGTTTAGAGCCGGAATACAAGTTTTCGCGCAGTTCTGAGAGAAAACGTTTACACCTTTCTATCGTCTACTCTACGACGACTTGTAAAATCGATGCTCGTGAATCTGGCTTGTTTCGATCTAAAACGATGTATCCGTTGTTTAAAGCCGGAATACAGGTTTTCGCGCAGTTCTGAGAGAAAACGTTCACACCTTTCTTTCGTCTACTCTTCGACGACTTGTAAAATCGATACTCGTGAATCTTGCTAGTTTCGATCTAAAACGTTGTATCCCGTTGTTTAGAGCTGGCATACAAGTTTTCGCGCAGTTCTGAGCGAAAAAGTTTACACCTTTCTCTCGTCTACTCTTCGACTGCTTGTAAAATTGATACTCGTGAATCTTGCTAGTTTCGATCTAAAACGATGTATCCCGTTGTTTAGAGCCGGAATACAAATTTTCGCGCAGTTCTGAGAGAAATAGTTTACACCTTTCTCTCGTCTACTCTTCGACTGCTTGTAAAATCGATACTCGTGAATCTTGCTAGTTTCGATCTAAAACGTTGTATCCCGTTGTTTAGAGCCGGAATACAAGTTTTCGCGCAGTTATGAGCGAAAAAGTTTACACCTTTCTTTCGTCTACTCTTCGACTGCTTGTAAAATCGATACTCGTGAATCTTGCTAGTTTCGATCTAAAACGATGTATCCCGTTGTTTTGAGCCGGAATACAAGTTTTCGCGCAGTTCTGAGAGAAAAAGTTTACACCTTTCTATCGTCTACTCTTCGACGACTTGTAAAATCGATGCTCGTGAATCTTGCTAGTTTCGATCTAAAACGATGTATCCCGTTCTTTAGAGCCGGAATACAAGTTTTCGCGCAGTTCTGAAAGAAAAAGTTCACACCTTTCTATCGTCTACTCTTCGACGACTTGTAAAATCGATACTCGTGAATCTTGCTAGTTTCGATCTAAAACATTGTATCCCGTTGTTTAGAGCCGGCATACAAGTTTTCGCGCAGTTCTGAGCGAAAAAGTTTACACCTTTCTCTCGTCTACTCTTCGACTGCTTGTAAAATCGATACTCGTGAATCTTGCTAGTTTCGATCTAAAACGATGTATCCCGTTGTTTAGAGCCGGAATACATATTTTCGCGCAGTTCTGAGAGAAATAGTTTACACCTTTCTCTCGTCTACTCTTCGACTGCTTGTAAAATCGATGCTCGTGAATCTTGCTAGTTTCGATCTAAAACAATGTATCCCGTTGTTTATAGCCGGAATACAAGTTTTCGCGCAGTTCTGAGAGAAAAAGTTTACACCTTTCTATCGTCTACTCTTCGACGACTTGTAAAATCGATGCTCGTGAATCTTGCTAGTTTCAATCTAAAATGATGTATCCCGTTGTTTAGAGCCGGAATACAAGTTTTCGCGCAGTTTTGAGAGAAAAAGTTCACACCTTTCTATCGTCTACTCTTCGCTTGTGTTGTGTCTTGTTTATTCTGTGCGCTATGAATCCTCATGCTGATTACCCACTAGCCCGAACCCTGACCCTTCTAAGTCTATCGTCTACTCTTCGACGACTTGAGAAATCGATACTCTTGAATCTTGCTAGTTTCGATCTAAAACGTTGTATCCCGTTGTTTAGAGCCGGAATACAAGTTTTCGCGCAGTTCTGAAAGAAAAAATTTAGACCTTTCTTTCGTCTACTCTTCGACGACTTGTAAAATTGATGCTCGTGAATTTTGCTAGTTTCGATCTAACACGATGTATCCCCTTGTTTAGAGCTGGAATACAAGTTTTCGCGAAGTTCTGAGAGAAAACGTTTACACCTTTCTCTCGTCTACTCTTCGACTGCTTGTAAAATAGATACTCGTGAATCTTGCTAGTTTCGATCTGAAACATGTATCCCGTTGTTTTTAGCCGGAATACAAGTTTTCGCGCTGTTCTGAGAGGAAAAATTTACACCTTTCTTTCGTCTACTCTTCGACGACTTGTAAAATTGATGCTCGTGAATTTTGCTAGTTTCGATCTAAAACGTTGTATCCCGTTGTTTAGAGCCGGCATACAAGTTTTCGCGCAGTTCTGAGCGAAAACGTTTACACCTTTCTCTCGTCTACTCTTCGACTGCTTGTAAAATCGATACTCGTGAATCTTGCTAGTTTCGATCTAAAACGATGTATCCCGTTGTTTAGAGCCGGAATACAAATTTTCGCGCAGTTCTGAAAGAGACAATTTACACCTTTCTTTCGTCATCTCTTCGACTGCTTGTAAAATCGATGCTCGTGAATCTTGCTAGTTTCGATCTAAAACGATGTATCCCTTTGTTTAGAGCCGGAATACAAGTTTTCGCGCAGTTCTGAGAGAAAAAGTTCACACCTTTCTATCGTCTACTCTTCGCTTGTGTTGTGTCTTGTTTATTCTGTGCGCTATGAATCCTCATGCTGATTACCCACTAGCCCGAACCCTGACCTTTCTAAGTCTATCGTCTACTCTTCGACGACTTGTGAAATCGATACTCTTGAATCTTGCTAGTTTCGATCTAAAACGTTGTATCCCGTTGTTTAGAGCCGGAATACAAGTTTTCGCGCAGTTCTGAAAGAAAAAATTTACACCTTTCGTCTACTCTTCGACGACTTGTAAAATTGATGCTCGTGAATTTTGCTAGTTTCGATCTAAAACGATGTATCCCCTTGTTTAGAGCTGGAATACAAGTTTTCGCGCAGTTCTGAGCGAAAAAGTTTACACCTTTCTTTCGTCTACTCTTCGACAGCTTGTAAAATCGATACTCGTGAATCTTGCTAGTTTCGATCTAAAACGATGTATCCCGTTGTTCAGAGCTGGCATACAAGTTTTCGCGCAGTTCTGAGCGAAAAAGTTTACACCTTTCTCTCGTCTACTCTTCGACTGCTTGTAAAATTGATACTCGTGAATCTTGCTAGTTTCGATCTAAAACGATGTATCCCGTTGTTTAGAGCCAGAATACAAATTTTCGCGCAGTTCTGAGAGAAATAGTTTACACCTTTCTCTCGTCTACTCTTCGACTGCTGGTAAAATCGATACTCGTGAATCTTGCTAGTTTCGATCTAAAACGTTGTATCCCGTTGTTTAGAGCCGGAATACAAGTTTTCGCGCAGTTCTGAGAGAAAAAGTTCACACCTTTCTATCGTCTACTCTTCGCTTGTGTTGTGTCTTGTTTATTCTGTGCGCTATGAATCCTCATGCTGATTACCCACTAGCCCGAACCCTGACCCTTCTAAGTCTATCGTCTACTCTTCGACGACTTGTGAAATCGATACTCTTGAATCTTGCTAGTTTCGATGTAAAACGCGGTATCCCCTTGTTTAGAGCCGGAATACAAGTTTTCGCGCAGTTCTGAGAGAAAACGTTTACACCTTTCTATCGTCTACTCTACGACGACTTTTAAAATCGATGCTCGTGAATCTGGCTTGTTTCGATCTAAAACGATGTATCCGTTGTTTAAAGCCGGAATACAGGTTTTCGCGCAGTTCTGAGAGAAAACGTTCACACCTTTCTTTCGTCTACTCTTCGACGACTTGTAAAATCGATACTCGTGAATCTTGCTAGTTTCGATCTAAAACGTTGTATCCCGTTGTTTAGAGCTGGCATACAAGTTTTCGCGCAGTTCTGAGCGAAAAAGTTTACACCTTTCTCTCGTCTACTCTTCGACTGCTTGTAAAATTGATACTCGTGAATCTTGCTAGTTTTGATCTAAAACGATGTATCCCGTTGTTTAGAGCCGGAATACAAATTTTCGCGCAGTTCTGAGAGAAATAGTTTACACCTTTCTCTCGTCTACTCTTCGACTGCTTGTAAAATCGATACTCGTGAATCTTGCTAGTTTCGATCTAAAACGTTGTATCCCGTTGTTTAGAGCCGGAATACAAGTTTTCGCGCAGTTATGAGCGAAAAAGTTTACACCTTTCTTTCGTCTACTCTTCGACTGCTTGTAAAATCGATACTCGTGAATCTTGCTAGTTTCGATCTAAAACGATGTATCCCGTTGTTTTGAGCCGGAATACAAGTTTTCGCGCAGTTCTGAAAGAGACAATTTACACCTTTCTATCGTCTACTCTACGACGACTTGTAAAATCGATGCTCGTGAATCTGGCTTGTTTCGATCTAAAACGATGTATCCGTTGTTTAAAGCCGGAATACAGGTTTTCGCGCAGTTCTGAGAGAAAACGTTCACACCTTTCTTTCGTCTACTCTTCGACGACTTGTAAAATCGATACTCGTGAATCTTGCTAGTTTCGATCTAAAACGTTGTATCCCGTTGTTTAGAGCTGGCATACAAGTTTTCGCGCAGTTCTGAGCGAAAAAGTTTACACCTTTCTATCGTCTACTCTTCGCTTGTGTTGTGTTTTGTTTATTCTGTGCGCTATGAATCCTCATGATGATTACCCACTAGCCCGAACCCTGACCCTTCTAAGTCTATCGTCTACTCTTCGACGACTTGAGAAATCGATACTCTTGAATCTTGCTAGTTTCGATCTAAAACGTTGTATCCCGTTGTTTAGAGCCGGAATACAAGTTTTCGCGCAGTTCTGAAAGAAAAAATTTACACCTTTCTTTCGTCTACTCTTCGACGACTTGTAAAATTGATGCTCGTGAAATTTGCTAGTTTCGATCTAACACGATGTATCCCCTTGTTTTGAGCCGGAATACAAGTTTTCGCGCTGTTCTGAGAGGAAAAATTTACACCTTTCTCTCGTCTACTCTTCGACTGCTTGTAAAATCGATACTCGTGAATCTTGCTAGTTTCGATCTAAAACGATGTATCCCGTTGGTTAGAGCCGGAATACAAATTTTCGCGCAGTTCTGAGAGAAATAGTATACACCTTTCTCTCGTCTACTCTTCGACTGCTTGTAAAATCGATACTCGTGAATCTTTCTAGTTTCGATCTAAAACGTTGTATCCCGTTCTTTAGAGCCGGAATACAAGTTTTCGCGCAGTTCTGAGCGAAAAAGTTCACACCTTTCTTTCGTCTACTCTTCGACTGCTTGTAAATCGATACTCGTGAATCTTGCTAGTTTCTATCTAAAACGATGTATCCCGTTGTTTTGAGCCGGAATACAAGTTTTCGCGCAGTTCTAAAAGAAACAATTTACACCTTTCTTTCGTGTACTCTTCGACCGCTTGTAAAATTGATGCTCGTGAATTTTGCTAGTTTCGATGTAAAACGATGTAATCCCCTTGTTTAGAGCCGGAATACAAGTTTTCGCGGCAGTTCTGAGAGAAAAAGTTTACACCTTTCTATCGTCTACTCTACGACGACTTGTAAAATCGATGCTTGTGAATCTGGCTTGTTTCGATCTAAAACGATGTATCCGTTGTTTAAAGCCGGAATACAAGTTTTTCGCGCCGTTCTGAGAGAAAACGTTCACACCTTTCTTTCGTCTACTCTTCGACGACTTGTAAAATCGATACTCGTGAATCTTGCTAGTTTCGATCTAAAACGTTGTATCCCGTTGTTTAGAGCAGGCATACAAGTTTTCGCGCAGTTCTGAGCGAAAAAGTTTACACCTTTCTCTCGTGTACTCTTCGACTGCTTGTAAAATCGATACTCGTGAATCTTGCTACTTTCTATCTAAAACGATGTATCCCGTTGTTTAGAGCCGGAATACAAATTTTCGCGCAGTTCTGAGAGAAATAGTTTACACCTTTCTCTCGTCTACTCTTCGACTGCTTGTAAAATCGATGCTCGTGAATCTTGCTAGTTTCGATCTAAAACAATGTATCCCGTTGTTTAGAGCCGGAATACAAGTTTTCGCGCAGTTCTGAGAGAAAACGTCTACACCTTTCTATCGTCTACTCTTCGACGACTTGTAAAATCGATGCTCGTGAATCTTGCTAGTTTCGATCTAAAACGATGTATCCCGTTCTTTAGAGCCGGAATACAAGTTTTCGCGCAGTTCTGAAAGAAAAAATTTACACCTTTCTTTCGTCTACTCTTCGACGACTTGTAAAATTGATGCTCGTGAATTTTGCTAGTTTCGATCTAAAACGATGTATCCCCTTGTTTAGAGCCGAAATACAAGTTTTCGCGCAGTTCTGAGAGAAAACGTTTACACCTTTCTATCGTCTACTCTACGACGACTTGTAAAATCGATGCTCGTGAATCTGGCTAGCTTCGATCTAAAACGATGTATCCGTTGTTTAAAGCCGGAATACAAGTTTTCGCGCAGTTCTGAGAGAAAACGTTTACACCTTTCACTCGTCTACTCTTCGACTAGTAAAATCGATGTTCATGAATCTCGCTAGTTTCAATCTAAAACGATGTATCCCGTTGTTTTGAGCCGGAATACAAGTTTTCGCGCAGTTCTGAGAGAAAAAGTTTACACCTTTCTATCGTCTACTCTTCGACGACTTGTAAAATCGATGCTCGTGAATCTTGCTAGTTTCGATCTAAAACGATGTATCCCGTTGTTTAGAGCCGGAATGCAAGTTTTCGCGCAGTTCTGAGAGAAAAAGTTCACACCTTTCTATCGTCTACTCTTCGCTTGTGTTGTGTCTTGTTTATTCTGTGCGCTATGAATCCTCATGCTGATTACCCACTAGCCCGAATCCTGACCCTTCTAAGTCTATCGTCTACTCTTCGACGACTTGTGAAATCGACACTCTTGAATCTTGCTAGTTTCGATCTAAAACGTTGTATCCCGTTGTTTAGAGCCAGAATACAAGTTTTCGCGCAGTTCTGAAAGAAAAAATTTACACCTTTCTTTCGTCTACTCTTCGACGACTTGTAAAATTGATGCTCGTGAATTTTGCTAGTTTCGATCTAAAACGATGTATCCCCTTGTTTAGAGCTGGAATACAAGTTTTCGCGCAGTTCTGAGAGAAAACGTTTACACCTTTCTCTCGTCTACTCTTCGACTGCTTGTAAAATAGATACTCGTGAATCTTGCTAGTTTCGATCTGAAACATGTATCCCGTTGTTTTTAGCCGGAATACAAGTTTTCGCGCTGTTCTGAGAGGAAAAATTTACACCTTTCTTTCGTCTACTCTTCGACGACTTGTAAAATTGATGCTCGTGAATTTTGCTAGTTTCGATCTAAAACGTTGTATCCCGTTGTTTAGAGCCGGCATACAAGTTTTCGCGCAGTTCTGAGCGAAAACGTTTACACCTTTCTCTCGTCTACTCTTCGACTGCTTGTAAAATCGATACTCGTGAATCTTGCTAGTTTCGATCTAAAACGATGTATCCCGTTGTTTAGAGCCGGAATACAAATTTTCGCGCAGTTCTGAAAGAGACAATTTACACCTTTCTTTCGTCATCTCTTCGACTGCTTGTAAAATCGATGCTCGTGAATCTTGCTAGTTTCGATCTAAAACGATGTATCCCTTTGTTTAGAGCCGGAATACAAGTTTTCGCGCAGTTCTGAGAGAAAAAGTTCACACCTTTCTATCGTCTACTCTTCGCTTGTGTTGTGTCTTGTTTATTCTGTGCGCTATGAATCCTCATGCTGATTACCCACTAGCCCGAACCCTGACCTTTCTAAGTCTATCGTCTACTCTTCGACGACTTGTGAAATCGATACTCTTGAATCTTGCTAGTTTCGATCTAAAACGTTGTATCCCGTTGTTTAGAGCCGGAATACAAGTTTTCGCGCAGTTCTGAAAGAAAAAATTTACACCTTTCGTCTACTCTTCGACGACTTGTAAAATTGATGCTCGTGAATTTTGCTAGTTTCGATCTAAAACGATGTATCCCCTTGTTTAGAGCTGGAATACAAGTTTTCGCGCAGTTCTGAGCGAAAAAGTTTACACCTTTCTCTCGTCTACTCTTCGACTGCTTGTAAAATTGATACTCGTGAATCTTGCTAGTTTCGATCTAAAACGATGTATCCCGTTGTTTAGAGCCAGAATACAAATTTTCGCGCAGTTCTGAGAGAAATAGTTTACACCTTTCTCTCGTCTACTCTTCGACTGCTTGTAAAATCGATACTCGTGAATCTTGCTAGTTTCGATCTAAAACGTTGTATCCCGTTGTTTAGAGCCGGAATACAAGTTTTCGCGCAGTTCTGAGAGAAAAAGTTCACACCTTTCTATCATCTACTCTTCGCTTGTGTTGTGTCTTGTTTATTCTGTGCGCTATGAATCCTCATGCTGATTACCCACTAGCCCGAACCCTGACCCTTCTAAGTCTATCGTCTACTCTTCGACGACTTGTGAAATCGATACTCTTGAATCTTGCTAGTTTCGATGTAAAACGCGGTATCCCCTTGTTTAGAGCCGGAATACAAGTTTTCGCGCAGTTCTGAGAGAAAACGTTTACACCTTTCTATCGTCTACTCTACGACGACTTGTAAAATCGATGCTCGTGAATCTGGCTTGTTTCGATCTAAAACGATGTATCCGTTGTTTAAAGCCGGAATACAGGTTTTCGCGCAGTTCTGAGAGAAAACGTTCACACCTTTCTTTCGTCTACTCTTCGACGACTTGTAAAATCGATACTCGTGAATCTTGCTAGTTTCGATCTAAAACGTTGTATCCCGTTGTTTAGAGCTGGCATACAAGTTTTCGCGCAGTTCTGAGCGAAAAAGTTTACACCTTTCTCTCGTCTACTCTTCGACTGCTTGTAAAATTGATACTCGTGAATCTTGCTAGTTTCGATCTAAAACGATGTATCCCGTTGTTTAGAGCCGGAATACAAATTTTCGCGCAGTTCTGAAAGAGACAATTTACACCTTTCTTTCGTCATCTCTTCGACTGCTTGTAAAATCGATGCTCGTGAATCTTGCTAGTTTCGATCTAAAACGATGTATCCCTTTGTTTAGAGCCGGAATACAAGTTTTCGCGCAGTTCTGAGAG